>NW_008331547.1:1728790-1744596 GCF_000622305.1 Nannospalax galili
CTCATTCAATTTTATGTCTTACAGGGCTTATACTGAGTTCAATATTGTATAACTGTATTAATTCAACTATGAACCTAGAAACTTGCAGCCACTTGTGAAAGACATGTACTCTTGCTATGGCATGTGTTAGTGAATATGTTAAAGCTGTAATGAAATGCTTCCTCTAATCATGTAGTTATTAAAAATTTAAAAATAAGTAACAACAGGGACCAGGATAATGGAAAGGAAACAGGGAGGTAAAGGAAAAGAAATATAACTGTATTAATTCAACTATGAACCTAGAAACTTGCAGCCACTTGTGAAAGACATGTACTCTTGCTATGGCATGTGTTAGTGAATATGTTAAAGCTGTAATGAAATGCTTCCTCTAATCATGTAGTTATTAAAAATTTAAAAATAAATAATGATTTAAAGAAAACTGTATGTCTGGACAGAGGCTGTTGGTGACCCCCTCAGAGTCAATTCGTTTCATGTAAAAATCGATAAAGAGATGCCTGGAAATCCTGTGTTCCCAGCTCCCTGTGGCTAGGAGTGACCACGTTCTCATCAAATGACACACAAAGAGGCATTTTAAGACAACTTCCCAGGCAACACCTTTTCCAATGGGAAGGGAGGCACACTTTCTCCTGCTGACTGGAATATAACTTGAGGGGTAGCTCTTTAAAAGTAGTCAGTGTGGGTCCTGAGACAGAAATTCATGCTGCAGGTAACTAACCAAGAAGCTATCCTGGGTCAGGAGTTTAGCATTCCATCCTGTATCCCTGACATGCTGGGGCTGACACAGTACTACTGCCTAGCTCCAGGCTTCATTGTGTAAATGAACGGTCAGCCTCTATCTTCTTTATTCTATCACTGCTTCTCTCACTCAAGGACAAGCAAAATTGTAACTTTAACATGCACAAAAATGGGCATATACACATATGTGCACACACACATAAGCACAATCTAATTAAAGCTTTCCCCTATATGAGTAGTTCTAACCATATCACAAACAAAAACAAATTATACTTTTGTTTAAAGAAAGGAGATTTTCGTGTAACATTTGTGTAACAACTTGGTATTTCCTTATCTACAGGAAGCATATTTAAAAAAAGAAACCATTCAGGCACCTTGCCTTTATCAGATTTACCAATTTCACTATAGTTCACCTAACATTGTGGCTGTAGACACTTAACCATGATGTACAAGTATCTGGCATAAGTCTATAACCCATAGGTAACAGTTGAGTAAATGTAAAACATAAGCCTTTTCTTTCGTTTTGAGACAAAGTCTGGTAGTGCAGTCAGGCAAGCCTCAAACTGGTGAACTCCTGCCTCAACTTCCCCAATGCTGGGATAAAGTATGTGCTACCACACGTGGCTCTCAGCCTTTTAGAAACTGATTTTCCTCCTCTGTGATTTGGCTTCCAGAACGGAAGCAGTTTGGTCAGACTTTCCCCACCCATTGCTGATGACTTGGTAAAGACACTGCAGTGGGGAGAGTCCAGTAACACATCTGGATTCTGAGCCCTGTGCATGTAGCATCTCTGGGTTTACCTGTACTGGCACAGTCCCTTGACTAGAGGAACACTGTGTCACAGAGCAGATCATTTAGAAAATGGGGCCTAAGGACGTGTGCACAGAGAAGGATGGGAAGCACAATGCCCAGGGAAGCAGAGGCAGCTGTGATGCAAAGACCTGCTCCGCATCTAGAAAGCATTGCTTCAGGACCAGTAAGTACGCAGCAGGGAGGACTGAAGACTTGAAATGGTTGCCACATAGATTATGAAAGAAAATGCCACTACGAGTTACGACAAGTGTTGCCACCAGTGTTCACAGGGGTACTCCATGAAGAAACTCATTTTGCTGGTGTGGTGGTGCATGCCTTTGATCCTAGCACATGAGAGGCAGAGGTAGATGGATCTCTCTGAGTTGGCGGCCAGCTTGGTTTCCTGTTTCATCCAACATACCAGTGCTGATGATGGTCTCATGGCTTTTCCTCAAGGTCACATTTATCCGTGTCATTATCCCCTTAATCCAAGCATCCCTCGGCCTGGACTGGGAGTGACAGACACTGGCCACAGGGAGAGGTGGAACAACTCTAGGAGAGGAGTTGTATTAAGTTAAAGGCTCTGTTTGATTTCATAGTCTACTTTTTGACCGACAAACTATCATCCCTGTTGTTTCTAAAAATCATCCCTTAACAGTAGTAACATTTGGAGGGTCAAAGGCTACAGTTTGAATTTGAACTCAGTTATCAGCTTTTGACTCAGGGCAGGTCACTGAATCGCTTTGTGCCTGCATTTCCTCACCTGTAAAATGGGGATAGCATTGTTCTTTTTGGTAAGGTCCATTGTGGGGATTCAAGGACTTAATGGAAAGTACTCGGCATACTGTTTTCAACATATTACATGCTCAGTCAGTGCTGCCTGGTGGTTACTGTCAGTGATTGGCTAGCAGGGCTCCTGTGGTGGTTTGAATGAAAATGTCCCTTTTGGGCTCCAAGTATTTGAACATTTTGTCCCCAGTTGGTGGCGCTGTTTGGGGAGGTCTTAGAAGGTGTGGCTATCCTGGAGGAAGCACGTCACTGGGGGTGGGCTTAGAGAGTTTTTAAGCCTTGCCATATCTCCAGTTGCTCTCTTGCTTCCTGTGCCTGCTGGAAGGTGTGAAAGCTTAAATTCTGCTGCACCTGCTCCAGGCACCTCTGCCTCCATGCCTCCCCGCCATGACGGACAATAGTTCCGCTGGAACCATACGCTCAAATAGACTTTCATTTATAAGTTGTTTTGATCAGTGTTTCTATCACAGCAACAGAAAAGTGACTAATACACAGATCCTCTAAGGTCAGTATGGATACTCTATGAAGAGGAATCTAGTTTCTCTGCAAGGGGCAGGAATTTTCCTGTTGATGAAAAGGGCTTCAACTAAAGCAGACAGGAATAGTCCTCCAAGTTGTATTCTTACGAGGTTCCAGAGTGAGTGACACCCATTCTTGTCACTCCAACGTCCTGCACGGCTGGCCCTCACTGCCCTCTGTAGGGGAGAGTGTATACAGGAGCACTTTGCTAGGAACAGGGGACACAGCTGTCAACACAGGACCAGGAAGACTTTTCACTTTCCACACTTGTACATGGTGAGAGCTTGTGAACAGATGCAGTATGGGGCAGGGGTGCTTTGCAACAATGCTATTTTTTAAATTGTTCCTGTTTCCCAGAGCACCCAGGCTGCTCATGGAGGCCACTCTGGCGGCTACTTGACCCTCACCACTTTTCTTTCCATAAACTGAAATGTTCTCTTGGCTTCTGTGGGGTAATTTCTTCCTGGGTCGTCTCCTCTACAGGTCCAACCTGCCATTTCAACCTATCACACAGCCAGTTTTCCTTCTCTGTCATTTAAATACTGGTGTTCCCTTAACCTCCATTCTTAGCACGTGTGCACTTTCTCTCTCTCTCTCTCTCTCTCTCTCTCTCTCTCTCACACACACACACACACACTCACACATACTTTATCAGCTATACAAAAACTGATTAGCACTTAATCTCCAGACCTACATGTCTCAGTTGGGCTCCTGACCATTTCTGACCAGCACCTTCTACTATGGCCTTTCTTACTGTATTATTATTATTATTACTATTATTATTATTATTATTATTTACTCTGTGTGTGTGTGCACGTGGATGAATGCGCATTTGCCACGACACACAGGTGGAACTAGAAGACAACTTTCAGGGCTTGGTTCTTTTTCTACCACTGGTCCTGGGAATTGAACTGAGGACATAAAGCCTGTCAGGCAAGCACTCCCACCTGCTGAGCTGTCTTGCTGGCCTCATGTGCTTTGAGATCAGACACCAAGGAGAAGTATTTGTCACTCACGCTTGCTTCCACCACCTCCAGCCTGAGAGAACACTGCACATTTTGTCTCCTCACCATCTGCTGAACCAACCTTACGGTCTCCATTGCTAGATGGCACAGGAGCCTGCAGACCAGATGCCAAGCATTCCACAGAAGTCAGAACACTGGCTGGGGAATTGGAAGGCCTGAGTGTGCAATGAGGCTCTGTGGCTAACTGCATGTGCAGTGAGGTTCTGTGGCTGAGTGTGCAGTGAGGCTCTGTGGATGAGTGTGCAGCAAAGTTCTGTGGATGAGTGTGTGTGCAGTGAGGTTCTGTGGATGAGTGTGTGTGCAGTGAGGTTCTGTGGATGAGTGTGTGTGCAGTGAGGTTCTGTGGATGAGTGTGCAGTGAACCTCTGGATGAGTGTGTGTACAGTGAGCTTCTGTGGATGAGTGTGCAGTGAGGTTCTGTGGATGAGTGTGTGTGCAGTGAGCTGTGGATGAGTGTGTGTGAAGTGAGGTTCTATGGCTGAGTGTGCGGTGAGCTTCTTTGGATGAGTGTGCAGCGAGGTTCTATGGATGAGTGTGCAGTAAGCTTCTGTGGCTGAGTGTGCAACATTGGACAAATTACTCCCTTTGTCCTGGAAAATTAAAGAAACCCATACATGCAAGGCTCCTGCATACCGTGTGCGGTACTGGTTTTATTACCATTATCTAATTAAGTATCACTGCTATTGCTGCTGTTGCATTTGCTTTATTTAATTAATGTGCATTGCTGGGACCAGAAAAATAATCACAGCCAAAGTTGACGGTCTGGTCTGTTATGCATTAATACACTGCAAGGGTTTAAGAGATCTCTTAAAAATATTTCACTTATTTTTATTTTTTGTGTATGAGCGTACTGCCTGCATGTATGTAAGTGCACCTGTATAATGCAATGCCTGCAGAGGCCAGAAGGGAGTGTTGGATCCCCTGGAACTGGAGTTATGGATTGTTGTTAGCTGCCATGTAGGCGCTGGGAACTGAAGTCAGGTCCTCTGTAGAACAGCCAGTGCCCTTAACCTGTTGCTGAGTCATCTCTGTAGCCCCTGAAGAAATCTTTTTAATAATTCTATTTCTGAAATATTCACTTAGTAATATGTTGACACTTGTGTGGCCTGCATGGCTATGCTTTGGTGAGTGCATGGGCCCAGGAAAAGCACTCTGACAAAGGAAGTAGGCTCACTGCTAACATCCACTGTATGGATGTGGGACTGGACCCTGTGTTCCACGGCACAAAGGCAAGAACAACGTACCAAGGTTCAGTGCATGAGAGCCTTTTGTTTTCTGAAAGGAGTAGCACACTCATTAAGTTCACAAACTTTACGTGAACTAGTGGAAGGAACTAAGTAGCAGTTTCTCTTAGTCAGGCTAGAAGGAAAACGGACAGCTAAAACAACAGAAAATGCACTTGCTGTCAAGCAAATGAACTGAACTTGAAGTGTTCCCAACAATCTGGCATTTAGCACATGATACTAAAAATCTACCCAGTATGCAGTTCTCCAAGTGTGGATGGAGTGCCTGCTGCAAAACAATTAAATTTTTTTTCTGACACTTGTTCCAATGAAATAATATTCACTCTGTTGAAGAACTCTGAAAGCAGCAACAGGGAGACAAGAGAACTTTGCCACTTTGCAAAGCAAATAGACAAAAGATAAAACGGAACAAGACCTTAGGGATACCCACTGCAAATAGCAACCTGGTTAGAGACGGCAGAAGCACCGCAGTGCAAGGAAACCAGAGAATACACGTGAGGAATTAGTCTGTGAGCACGGACACACCTGGGATTGCTCCTGCAGGGAGCTGGGCTATCTAAACTTGCTGGATTCTCTTTTCTTTTTTCTTTTCCTTTTAACAAGTTCTTTTACTCTGACAAATATTGCTGCTTTTATCTTTCTTGGGTTTGTTTGTTTTCGTTGTTGTTTTGAGACCGAGTTTTATTCCATAGGTTTGAACCTATGGTGATTCTCCTGCCTCAGCATTCCAAGTGTCAGGATTATAGGTATGAGCTGCCACACCCAGCAACTACTCACATTTCTAAGCCACTAGGAATAAGGCTACACGGACAATGGGATGGGAAAACAAATCTAACATGCCTCACCTTTCATCACGTGTGTGTCAGTAACATATACATGGGTAACCTAGACTAATGATGGGAAAGAGAAATAATCCAGGATGTAAATGAATTAGCATGATGCTTTTGCAGAGGGGCTGGAAAAATGGGTCATAGGACAAAGAGGACATCATGAGTTAACTTGGACTCACAGAAATCATCCTGACAGAGCAACTTCAGCTCTGGGCCCTTGTGCCCTATACAAAATGAATGTAGTAGAATGCCCTGAGGATGGAGTGAACCAGCTCCATGCCTTGTGCCTTGCACACAACAAGCAATGTGGAGTCACCTGAGGTGGTACACTCACAAGTGATAATAGCAAATTCTTTGTAGTTTTATTTTGAGAAATGACCTCTGACATGCATCAGGCTGCACTGGAACTGGTAGGCCCAAATGATCCTCTTGCCTCAGCCTCCTATGCAGCTGGGACAAAAGGCCCATGTCCCTGCACTTGGCTTGACTGTAAGACAGATAATACATGATTAAACACCAGCACAAAGATGCTATGGTAAGATCTGTCCATGAACTCATTCACAATGGATTTACTGAGTGAGAAGGACGGGGTTGTTAAACATTGACGGTCCAAAGGACATAAGCCCAAAGCCTACTGGAATGTCAACAGAATGACAGATATGTCTGTTAATATATAATTTGTTTCATTTATTAAAATACAGCAACAGGACAGTCTTACATATTTCTTTCACACTTTAATGTATGAATCTGAGGACTGAGATTCTTTTACAAGCATATGCTTGTTACCACTTTTTGACATGTTGGAGAATGACTACATGAATTTATTACTGTTCAAACGAAGTTAAACCCAACTGAAGTCCATGTACCAGGTGCCAAAGTGTGGAAATCCTAATTACTCTAATAATCCTAATAACTGTGCCTAATATAAAAAAGTAAAAAACTTCTTCGAATTGGAAAAATAATACCCTCAAACTTCACAGAAAAGAGAGAATGATTAAAATTTTACAGATTTAAAAAATTCAGAAATATATTGAAGCAGTAAACTTTATGCTGTACCTATTAAAAATATAAAAATATTTTTTCTAAAACCAGAACTGCCCTTTTTTCTCTATTCAACAGCTCTCTTCAATGTCCACACCCCACGAGCACTTCCAGAAACTAACCTATTCACTTACATAAAAGCATCATCTGGATTAACAAATTTGAGTAGATTTAAGTCATACAACTGTCTGCTCATGACCAGCTGTTTGAAATGAGCATATTAAGTAATTTAGACACTTTTTTTGCAAAGGTTACATGATTTAATAAAGTCCCATATGCCTCAGCATGTGCCAACTCTACTGGGTTATCGTCAATCCAGCTGCTGTTAGGATAATAGCTGCCAACTTTCAAACAACTGAAGAGAAGGAGGAATCAGCTTCCAGTCAGCTCACAGGAGACTTAGACTCCCGGCTAAAACACGGGCCATTTTCAATCCTAAGAGAAACTTATTACAGAGAGCTCACCTCCACTGTTGGAGAAGCAGGTTCACAAAGACTGGAGTTTGCAGTTGGCAGCTTCAGGTAAACTCCCCAAATCACGTGGACTTCGGCCTTAAATGCTCAGGCTCTAAGCATTCAGGCTGACTTTCTGAGGAAATAGACTGGGAAATGTCTTATCCTTTGTTTATCATTGGAAGATCTGAGGGCCTCACAGGGTCGGAGGGTCAGAAAAATCGAGAGAATAGTATTTGTTAGTCATTCCAAAAGGCTTCGAAGACTTCAGGGGAAAGGAGATCCATGCGAGATGGGACACATTTATAACATATACATGTAGAGAACTGCCAAATAACAAAGGGAATCAATAAAATATAAGGGGAAAAAAGACAACAACTAGAACAGTTTATATCTGGATCACTTAGTGAACAAGTGCCGGATACAGATTGGAATAACGTGAGTGTGAAGATCTCTAAGAAAGAAAACTCTGCACTGAGCAGTACTAGGTGCTGGACAGCACTGTATTAGTGATCCTATTGCAAGCCCTGGAACTTTGTTTCTAAACATGCACTAATCTGTTTTGCATAAAGATGCACTAGTTTTTATTATTATTATTATTATTATTACTTTATTTTATGTGTACGAGTGTATTGCCTGAATGTATGTGAGTGCACCCATGTTGTGCAATGTCTCAGAGGTCAGAAGAGGGCTTCGGATTCCCCTGGAACTGGAGTTAAAGACGGCTCATAGCCACCATGTGGGTGCTGGGAATCAAACCCGGGTCCTCTGCAAGAGCAGTCAGTGCTCTTAACCACTGAGCCATCTTTCCAGGCCCCAAGCTGTACTAGTTTTTAATGGGTTTAAGAACTTTGCAGTGAAGAACAGCAATCTGCTTAAAGAGTCCCTGTATTTCCAAATGTCCATAGTAACTGAGAATCAATCATTCACTGGATGGAGGAGTTTCCTCAAGAGGATGAGCCTGTTTTCAACCACAGAGCAGAGCAGAACTGGTTTGTGTTGCCTTCAAGGGAGAAGAGCTGGAGCAGTTCCCACCAGCAGCACGGTGGCCTTCATGTCCTACAGTACTGATAAACCATCTGAAACTGTGCAGGGGCTGCTTTGACACAGTGGTGACTGGACTACAGGGAACTGAAGTTTGTTCAGCTGCCATAATGGCACTCACCACAGCTCCCCAAAGCATCACGGTGACTACCTAACCGTGAGTTTCAACACTCAGTACTGCTTCTGTCCTTGCTGCAGGAACACAATGCTTAGTCAATTTTAAAATCCACTGGAGATTCTAACTGGCCAGAGTCACCCACTCCACACTGAAATTATAGACATTCTCCAGGCTTCTTTGCTATTGAGATTCTCCATGGATCTCTGGGGTTTGTGGTGCTGGAAATACTGGAGGTCCAAGGGCAGAACACTTGGTTCTAAGAGTTCTAGGTAGTCAAATACACCTTGAAAAGCCACACAGATGCCTTGGGTAACTGGGAAGACAAGGAAAAGACCCTACTAATAACGGCAAGAGATTATTTTCTAACATTGTAATGTGGTCAGCACTTGACCTCTAAATCACTCATGGAGGCTGCTGAAACTGTTCAAGACACAACAGATTTAACAGGTCCGTCTTCAGAGCAGTATGAAAGGCTGGAACTTGTTGAAAACTGTTGCCCAGTTTAGTAGCCACAGCAGTTCCCCAAACAACTGAGTCAGCGCTTCCCTCAACAGAGGAAAAGCAGAGGTGTTGAGTCTTTAGCAACATCTCATCACAGTAACCCAACAAAGTACTTGGAAAGGGTTCTGGCCTATCCTGCACAAGGGGATGCCTGTCTATACTGGCAAAGCATCGTGCAAGATGTATGAAGTGGGCACAATCTTTGCACTGCTTTAATAAGTGAAAGATAAGAAATTTCAAGGATGTAAGAGTTCTTTGCCATTGGGAAAGCATTCCAGTCTCCAGTGCCAGCATGCTATGAAGGACTTTATCACAGGAGGCAAGTCTACCTCCAAAAGCAAGGAAAGACAAAGGCCATGCTTAACATAAAACACAACACTCATTAGCCCTGGTCAGTTTTATGCAAGATCCAAGGGTACCAGAAACCAGAGATTTGCTCCGATTCCGTTTGCTACATTGAAGCCTTCATATACTTAACACTATAATTATGAAAGCCTGGAATAAATATACTTCCTATCCACTGATTTGAATATTTGAACAATTAGCTGTATTTGTTTGAATGTACCCTAAATGTCTTTGTTCATAATGAGGATAATCAAGACATGCCTAGAGGTTAGGAAAGATTAAAAAGACATGCTAAAGAAAGATGAGAAGAAAAGAGGAAGCAGAGAAGAAGATTTGAAAACAATTGTATGTCATCAGAATAAGTGAGTAATTAAAGGTGGAAAAAATAATTGATTACAATTTGTCTAAAGCAACCATACCCATATAAAGCGCCGACATGGTGCAAGAGTACATAATTACAAATAATAAGATGGAACTAACAACAACGGACGTAAAAAAGAGATGAGCTACAGGAAGAGGCAAGCCACAAATACCCTGGGGTAAAGGACATCTTCCCAGAGGGGACAACATGCCCTGGACCTGAGGAGGGTCCGGGTGACCTTGGCCAGCACCTCGATCTCCTGCCATGTCTAATCACAAAAGGCATTCCATGTTTAGAAGGGAGATTTTGAAGAAGATAATTATGGGCTGCAAGTGTTTTCTGTGGAAACAAAATTATCATTCATGCCTGAGATTGTGTAAATATGCCTTAATTTTGGTCAACAGTAATTTGAGCTGTAAAAAAACAGAATCCTCAAGCCTGCTTGTAAATTGCAAGTGTTCAGGCAAACTATGGGGATTAGCATGTAAAAGCAAAGACATTCCAAACACCGTGAAAAATGTCACTGAGGAGAAAATGATCCGCTTTGTAGCGACATGACTTGGTCTCTTCCTGTCAAAGTCAGTTCGCAACTTCCAAAGGCCTCATGAAGAAAGAAAGAAGGGAGACCAAGGCTGGGGCGGTCTGTCTAGTCCATCAGGTATGAAAATAATCACCATTCAACTTACCGGGGAAAGTGGGCAAGCTTCCCCACATGAATGGTGCTCCCACACAGATGGAAGGGGAAGAAGAAACCACATCAAGGGCCCCAAGGAAACTGGAAGGCTTTGAGGGCTTCCATAGCATCGCCCTCTGTCCTGTCCCCTGACTGTGAGGCTGCAGTAAGTGCAACGCTGCCACCCACTTCAGGAAGGAAAAAAAAGAAAAGGTTACTTTCCTAAGTGTCAGACTTACCTCTCTCTGAGAAAATCCACAACTCTCCTGAAGTCGGCCACACAGTACTCTCTCTTCATGTCCATGAGCACGCTGTCGGAGGCTGACTGAACGGGGATGTGGAGAAAAGCGTAGACTCGGGGGTGGCTAAGGATCCTCGCCATTTCCTGAGAGAGTGGAAGGAGATGTATTCATCATTTCAGCGAATCTGAATTCCCTCAGATCAACACAGATAAGTGCTGACAGACAGACACTAAAACCAGACCAATCATCACGGCTCTTAAAGGAAGCATCTGCAGCCTACATCCTACGATGGCACTGAGGAATTCAGTATCACTTTCACAGGATTCCATGGGGAGAATTATTTTAATGTCCACTGTCTCTTTCAACATAAAATTTAAAAGACATGAAATTAGATAAAGCCAAAGAGTAAAGATATTTTTGAGTGCTTCAAACAAACCACTATTCCCTCTCCAGTTCCCTCTTCCTTGCAGTTTCCTATTCCACACAGTAACATCAGAAGAAACAGCAAACTTTAAGCAGAGTTGAAGCTTTATGATTCTGTCTGAATACAGAAAGCTTCATCTTTAGATTAACTCAGAAAAAAATGTACATATATATATGTGACACTGAAGAAGAGGGAATCATGGTTCCCCTCCTTTCCGCCCTCCCTCCCTTCTTTCCTTCCCTCCTTTCCTTATTTCAGTTAGTTTCCTCATAACACTTTTTGAGTATTTATAAAGGAAAAAGCATATGACCAGACAATGAAGAAAGCCAGCTTACTACTGGGTGCCTGAGTGTAAGAGGCAGCATTCAAAGGACAAGAAGTGGAGAGGATAAATGAAGAGGAAGGGAGGAGGAGGGGGAGGAACAGGAGGAAGAAGGGGAGGAAGAGGAAAAAGAGGAGGGGAAGGAAGAGGAGGAGGATGGGGGGGTAGGACTAACACTCAAAACAGACCAATCATCATGCTCTTAAAGGCAGCATCTGTGGCCTACATCCACGGATGGGGGGTGGGTATCTATGCTGCAAAGTCAAAGAGAGCAAAATTAACTGCAACAAATTAAGCAAGTCTGTTTTTTAAAATTCCTGAGGATACAACATGGGTACCAGGAAGAACAGAGATCAGTTATGCCAAAAATGTCAGAAAGGTGCTGCTCTTTAATAACCTGCATGTGCCCAGTGATGACTAGTTTTCAGAACTGCCTTTCACATCCCTTATCTTGTTTTGTTTCATCCACACAACGATTCCCAAGGGCCCGCTAATGCTGACTGGTTGCCCCTTAGTCACCCACAAGCCAGGCATGCGTATGGATCAGCCTTGCTCTTTGCTGCCCCGTTTTAATTCCACTGACTAAAAATTAGCATTTTCACCAAATCAGAGGCAAAGAGGAGAACTCAAATCAGCTACCTTCTCAGAAGAAGCTCAGTTTTCAAGAAAGTCCCTTTCACAAAGATGTTCAGATGACCATAAAAAATTACTCACAGCTAGCCTCCATCTGCAGTCTCTCCCAGGAATTAGCAAGTTTCACACCTTGCTATGGACAGACTGCTAAGAATTGGAACTGATTTCTTATGAGGTAGCAGACTAACCGCACACACCTCCATGAAACTGTTGCAATTCAGGCTGGGGTACTCAGTCAGGAGTCTGTCCAGATACCACACTGGTCTGAGGTACTCTGCAGTGAACAGCAGGCCTTTGGCTCTGATTCCCTACCTGTAGGGCTTTTCACACCTGACCATCAAGATGCCCCGAAGTTTCAGAGGAATATTTGTGAAAAAAAAAGGTCCATGTTTTCTCAAGGGGCAGGACTCAGATCTCTTCTGACACACTCAGGATGGTAAGAAGTAGTATTTCATCTACAGCACATGTGTGGAATGTAGTCGCTCTGGCAGGTTCTGTGCCTCCATGTGGAGTGGAGACAGTGACATTACCTTTCACAGAGCTACCTGGCCACGGTGGAAAGGAAGATAATCCACGCTCTCACATAAATTACCAAGGAACTTAGCTGTCTTCTTCAGATGGCATTTGAAGTTCTTGGGGGTACAGTATCATACTATCGACGCAACCTCATCAGTAGAGAGGACAGCTTTTTGGTACGCTGGTTCCTGGACTGGCAGTGAAGGGAAGATGCCCTGGGCTGAACTGTGCAATGGACTACATGGTGCTCACCGGGGCTGCACATGAGGGAGCATACTTCGTGTACATACACTTGATGCAAACACTGGCTGGTTGCTGACTGTGAGGAAGGCACAGCACTGCATACAACCTTGCCCTGAAGAGGGTGTCAGCTTACAGATCAAAGTAGGAATCGGAAGAAAGCAACAGAAGCACGGTGGCTTTTTTCTTTGCTGGTCCTCAAAACAAGCCTCCTCGCCAGGAGGCACCTCAACTTCCTAATACAAGGCTACAAAGTCATAATGTTAGGAAACTGTACATGAAGTAAAAGTAGACGTGCCCCCTGACTGAAACTTCTGTTACACGGGCTGGGGGCATAGCTCTATCACTAGAGGCACAGAGCCCTGGGTTCCATCCCCACCCAGCACCACATAAAACCAGTCATGATGGTACATATCTGGAATCCCAGCACCGGAAATAGAGGAGTCTGAAGTTCAAGGTCCTCCTCCTCCGCTACATAGCAAGTTCAAGGTCAGCCCAGGCCATGTGTGTGAGGCCCAGTCTCAAATTTTAAAAAACTTTCTCAGTAATGCCTGTGTGCCTGCCCCTCTTCAGGAATACTAACAGTGCAGATCAACGCATCTCACGGGGACAAAGTTTGTATTTTGTTTTTTTGCTTCCATTTCCTCTTCCTCAGAACTCTTGGTCAAGGATAACCTTCACTTTCTTCCCTTTCCAAACACTTCTTGGCTCCGGTCTTTCAACCCAACCCCAATCCTGTCCCAGTGTCCACTTCATTCTGTCTGGCAATGATGAAAAATCTGAGACCAAAAGCTATGCAAGGATGGGAGTGACTTTTACCTTTCTCTGTGGACCTCAGAAAGGCTCCTATGACACTAAGGATCCTCGGAGGTGCCGAAATATATAGTCAAGAAGCCGCTGAGCCAGCTCAGCAGGTAAGGATACTCACCACCAAGCCCGACAACTTCAGACTTGAGTTTGACCACCCAGGATTCACACTGTGTAAGGAGACAACTGATTCCCCAAAATTCTCCTCTGACCCCCACCCCCTACCCCCACACATAAATACATGTAAAATAAAGTTGTATATGAGGTCAATAAAAAACAGAACAGGAGCTGAAGAGATGGCTCAGCAGTTAAGAGCACTTGCTGCTCTTGCAGAGGACCTGGATTTGGTTCCCAGAATCCACGTGGCAGCTTACAAGCCTCCTTAAACCTAGTTCCGGGAGATCTGATGCCCTCTTCTGGCCTCTGTGGGTATTGCAAGCATGGGTACACTTACATACACATAGTCAAAACACTCATACACATAAAACAAAAATAAATGAAAAATCTGAAAAACATAGCAACATCTATGGACAGAGATCCAAATCATATATACACTTTGCATTTATGAATATCTATTTTTAATGAACTCAGTAATAGTACATATCAGTGCGGCAGGGTGAGATGTTTTGATGCTTGCATAATAACCACATCAAAGCAGACTATATCTACTTTTTGATAAGAAGAAATATTTTTTATTAGTATAAATTCAGTTTGGCTAAAGCGAGCAAACAGGCACTGATCAACTTGCTTAAATTTTTGGAATAATGGAAAGTATGTATGATATGCACAGAATTAAAACAAGACTCCTCAAAAGTAGCTCCATAGTGGAATCTGACTCTAAGGGTCTCTGGAGGTCCAGAACATAACCACAATGTACTTTTCAATGGAAGGAATTTATAGTCCCCACATTCGACCTTGGTTTAGTAAAAGCAAGAGGAGTATTTTGTTCAGATACAGTTCTGTGCTGTACTGGGCAAAGTCTGAGTAGAAGAGTGGGGGTGGAAGGAGGGGGTGGGGCAGGTCTCCAACATTCGGTGGTATATGTGCATACGTGTCTTTGTGCTTGAAAAATTCTGGGAGGAAACAGATTGGTAATACTATTTCAATATAAGATTATTTATAATTTAAGAGATGATGTGTCAGGGTTGATTGAACTATAGATGGTGAACATGAGAGGCAGGGACTGGAGAATGGCTGACCAGATCAATAAGCCAGATTTCCTATGATGTTGTAGGGAGCTCTCTTCCTATTAAAGAGGTAATAATGTCCATGTTTATAATTTACTTCTGATCTCAAAGTATCAAGAGAAAGCAATGAACTGAATGGAAAAGGCTTAATTTTAAAAGGCAATGTCATGAATGCATTCACTTTACAACAATTATTAAGGTTCATGTTTTCTGCACTGCAGTCATCACAGTCTATATGGTTTTGAATATTTGCACTAACTCAACATAATAAACTACTCAGTGAGCATAATATACTGCTAACAACTCAAGATGTCTCAATACACTACTACTCAACATAATACACTGCTAGTTCAACGTGATATACTACTAACCCAACATGATAAGCTACAAGAGCAACATTATACTAGTAATACAACACAATACACTAGTAATATAACATAAACACAATACACTACTAATTCAACATAATACACTATTAACTCAACATAATACACTAATTCAACATAGCATACTAATTCAACAAAATAAACTACCAAACTAACACAATAAACTATTAATGCAACATAATATGCTACAAACTCAACACAATCTAGTACTAATGCAACATAATAAACTACTAACTCAACATGATACATTATATATATACTCAACACAAGACACTGCTAACTCAGAAAGATACACTGCTAACTTAACACAATACACTGCTAATTCAGCATAATATACAACTAACTGAACACAATGCACTGTTGATACCAACTCAACATAAGACACAACTAACAATATAATACATTACTACTGCAATATAATAGACTACTAACTCAACATAATACACTATTAACAATATACTACTAATTCAATATAATACAGTATTAACACAATATAATACTAACTCAATATAATGCAATACTAACTCAACTAATCAACATGATACACAACTAACTCAACATACATATAATAATATTATTA
>NW_008331547.1:1746031-1748423 GCF_000622305.1 Nannospalax galili
TTATATGTGCAATAATATTATTATATATAACAATATAATAATATAATTATATAATACTAACTAAACAAGAATACTATGTGAGAGTATACAGACAGTGGCTATGGCTACGGAGAGGGAGGAGTGGTTAAGAGCAGACACTGCTCTTCAAGAGGACAAGTTCAGTTCCCAGCACCTACACTGGATGACTCACAAACATTTGTAACTCCAGCTGCAGGGGATTCAATACCCTGTTCTGACCTCTGTGGATACTTGTACACATATGTACATACATATACACAGGCATACACACATACACATAATTTAAAATATAATAAACAGAGGGCTGGAGAGATGGCTGAGCAGTTTAGAGCACCACTAACTGCTCTTGCAGAGAATCCAGATTTGATTCCCAGCACCCACATGGCAGCTACAAACCATCCTTAACTCCAGTTCCAGGGGAATCCGAAGCCCTCTTCTAACCTCCGCAGTATTGCATGACACAGGTACACTCACATAAATGCAGGAAACACACTCATACACATAAAATAAAAACAATAAATAAAGGGGCTGGAGAGATGGCTCAGCGGTTAAGAACACTGGTTGTTCTTGCAGAAGACCCGGATTTGAATCCCAGCACCCACATGGCAGCTAACAACTGTCCGTAACTCTAGTCCCAGGGGATCTGACAGCCTCTTCTGACCTCCGTGGGCACTGCACGACATTGGTGCACTTGCCTATATGCAGGCAATACACACATACACATAAGGTAAAAATAATTTTTTTAAGTTTAAAAAATAAAATATTTTTTTAAAATCTTAAAAAATATGTAATAAACATTTAAAAAATGTTATATAGAATTGACACATTCACAATAATAGTTATTAATCAGAAAGGACCAGCAGGTTATAGCTTTCTTATGAAGTACACACATAGAGAATATGCTAAACATTTTACTGCTTTGTTTTCTGTCAATCTAACCTATATGTTAAAGAAATTAAAATTTTTAAATAATCTAAATCATATTCCCTTTAAATATTTTCAAGCTTGAATGAGAAAATTTACAGATGAAAACCCACTGACTGAAAACAGACACTCCCACTCTCCCTGTGTCTTGACCATCTCTGCCTGCCCTAATCTACTTTTTCTTGCTATACATTTGAACTCCCTGCAAGCCTCACAGAAAGAGTCATGCAGCACTCTTGCATCTACAGTGTGTTCAAGACTCATTAGCACCAGAGCAAGAAAAGGTATTTATTTCAATTAAGTAATATACAAGGATTTGAAATTTATTGACTATGTCATTTCATGTAAAATTTTTTCTAAAGCCAGGCATGGTGGCATTTGCCTTTAATCCCAGCACTCAGGAGGCAGAGGCAGACGGATCTCTGTGAGTTCAAAGCCAGCCTGGTCTACATAGTGAGTCCCAGGGCAGCTGGGGCTAGAGAGAGACCCTATCTCAAAAACACCAAAAAAAGCTCCAACCCTCAGGCCTCAATCCAGGGTAAGTCGATCGTGCCCTCTGCGCCTTGACTCCCCCAGTCTCATTCACCCTCCCATCTTTCCCACCCGTCTCTTCTCCTAGCCTGGATCCTGTCCCATTCCTTGTCTTGGCACCCCAGACACCTGGGGAACCAAAACTGCTTCCTGATCCTTTGCATCCAGACCAACTCAGTTCCTTCTCTGGTCCCCAGGAGCACTCTGGGCCTGGCCCCACACTCACCACCCTCTACTTCCCTGGGATGCACAACCCGCCAGCCTCTTTTGTGGACGCCAGGACTGACCTTTCCTCTTCCTCATCCTCTGCATCCAGACCAACCCAACTCCTCAGTGCAGTCCCAGGGAGCACATAGGGCTGCTTCCCGCCCACATCTTCCTTTGCATCTCTGGGTGGCACAGCCACCAGCTACCCTAGACCAGCATCTTTCCTGAGCCCGGCTCCCAGGCCAGTAGAACCCACAATTCCTGAGGCAAAAATCTTTCATGGAGGGATCTAGATCTTAGGAGAAAGCCTGACGGCATCTGATCTTCATAACCTTGGCCTCTGTGAGAACTCCTGAAGACAATAGCAATCTGGCCACTCCAATATAAAATCAAAAGAGAGAATCGGAAGCTTGGAGGAACCAGCTTTTCATGCCCAAGAAGAAAACCACAAAGACGCATCAAGTTTACAAAAAGAAGCAGACCTAAACTTAAAGGCTTAAGTCTCACACAAGAATCAGAAACTACAAAAGAAATCCACATGTCAAAATCACAGAGAAAAAATAGTAACATGAAAAGCCAAAATAACATATCTCCACCAAATACCAATATTTCTCTAGAGGAGTACAATGAGAACCCCATAGAGATAATGGAGGACATGGAATGAAAAGAACAATTATAAACATGATAAAAGAATTCAGTGAATTTAAAGAAC
>NW_008331547.1:1748813-1750595 GCF_000622305.1 Nannospalax galili
ACAGAATTGTGGAAGAAAAATTTCCAAAATTAAAGAAAGACATTCCCATACAAATACAAGAAGCATACAGAACATCAAACAGACAGGACCAGAAAAGAAACTCTCCACGGCACATCAGAGCAAAAAAAAAAGTACAAAACAAAGAGCCAATACTGAAAGATGAAAAAGAGAAACATCACATATGAAGGAAAACCCATTAGGATTAGAGCTGATTTTTCAGTGCAAACTATGAAAGTCAGAAGAGTCTAGACCAAAGTATTCCCAGTTTTAAATGACCACAGATGCCAACCCAGACTAGTATACCCAGCCAAAATGTTGATTATAGTCAAAGGGGAAAGAAAAATCTTCCATGACATAAATAGGCTGAAGGAATTCATGTCCACAAAACCAGCCCTTCAGAGAGTTCTGAAAGCAATACAAAGAGCTGAAGAAAGGAATGACTATACCTAAGGGGTTGCGGAAAGAAATTCAATGAAGGTACAGCTGTGGAAAAGTACAGCTATATCAAGTATGTGAACAGAAATAAAAATGACAGGATTCAATACTCATCTTTCAATAATAACTTTAAATATTAACGTACTGAACTCCTTAGTCAAAAGACACAGATTATGTGAATGGATTAAGTAACAAAACCCATCTTTTTGTTGTCTGCAAGAAACTCATCTCACTTTCAAGGACAGGTGCTACCTTAAGGTGAAAGGATGGAAAAAATATACCAGGCAAGTGGTACTAAGAAAAAAGCAAGTGTTGCAATTCTAATATCTGAAAAAATAGACTTTAAACTAAAACTAATCAGAAGAAGATAAAGAGGACCACTTCATTCTGATCAAAGGAGCAATAAATCAAGAAGATATTACAATCATGTACATATATTCACAAAACTCTGGTGCACCCAACTTCATAATCAAACTCTGGTGCACCTAACTTTATAGAAACAATACTACAGGACTTTAAGACCCAGATCAATCTGAACAGTAGGGGACTTCAATACACTACTGTCTCCATTAGCTAGATCAACAGGACAGAGAGTTAACAGAGAGACATCTAAATTAAACAATACCATGTATCAAATGAACCTAACAGACATCTGCCGAGTATTCCACCCAAGCACCAAAGGACATACTTTCTACTCAGCACCCCATGGAACATCTTCCAAAATCGACCATATACTGGGGAACAAAATAAACCTCAACAAATACAAAAAGACTGAAATAACTCCATGCATTCTATCAGACCACAATGCAATAAAGCTTACAATCACCATCGGAAGAAGCCCTAATCACCACAGGAACACACTCCTAAATGATGAATGGGTCAAAAGGGAAATTAAGAAATATATAAAAGCATTCCTGGAACTAAATGAAAAGGACAATACAATACAACAAAACCTCTGGGACATGCTGAAAGCGGTCCTTTGAGGGGAGTTTACAGCTCTAAGTGCCTACATCAAAAAATCAGAAAAAACACAAATAAATGACTTAAAATTGCAACTAAACACACTTGAAAAGCAACAGCAAACAAAACCCAAACCCGGCAGACAAGAAGAAATAACAAAAACCAGGACAGAAACTAATGAAATCGAAACAAAGAAAACAATATAAAACAATCAATGAATCCAAGAGCTGGTTCTTTGAAAAGATAAACAAAATTGACAGACCAACCACTAGCCCAGTTAACTAGAAGAAAGAAAGAATACCTCCAAATTAACAAAATCAGAGATGAAAGAGGAAACATCACATCAGTCACCAGAAAGATTCAGAACATTTTAAGGGAATATGTAAA
>NW_008331547.1:1750780-1786940 GCF_000622305.1 Nannospalax galili
ATACCTTCTTTTGAGTTGTTGGCCAGGGTGGCCAAAGGGACTCCCAGATAGTAACCCAGCATGGAATTGGGAAAATGAACATCAGACCCCAATCTTATCTAAAGGAATATTGACAACTGATTGCTGCTAGATGGGGAACAGCTGATCTTCCTAAAACAAGGAACTCTAGATAGGCTGACTAGATTCAGTGGATGGACAAGCACTGGGGAACAGCTGGGGTACTGACAACACAGTGGACAGAAACAGGGATGACAGAGTATATGGGCTCCAGTGGGGGTGGGGAGGCTATGGGAGGGTGCCATCTGGGAAGTGGGTGTATAGATGAATAAGATTGTTTGGGATGTTCTGTGTGATATACACACAAAAAATTTTAAAAATGAGTTATATTTGAGGAGGAAGCATAAAAATTTACATCATGTTAATTAGTAGAGGTGATATACATTACCACTGAAATCTACCTGATGACTTTATATCCACACACGGGTGCCAAGGATCCATAAGCAACCAAATGTGACTAGTAATAATCAGATACATACAGATCAGAGATGCATCCGCCAACATCTCAGTGTTAGTAGCAAAAACAATGAGTCTTTCTGCAAGGAACAATATATTCTAAAATGAAATGGAGATCTTTTTTAAAGGTTAAGAACTCATTCAGTTTTATGTCTTACAGGGCTTATACTGAGTTCAATATTATATAACTGTGTTAATTCAACGGTGAACCTAGAAACTTACAGCCACTTGTGAAAGAGATGTACTCTTGCTTTGGAGTATGTTACTGAATGTTAAAGCCGTAATGAAATGCTTCTTCTAATCATGTAGTTATTAAAAATTAAAAAATATAAATAATGATTTTTAAAAAAGACCAAAAAAAAGAAAAAAAAAATTTTCCTTGATATTCTAAATATGAATAAGGTAGTAAAGGAAGTTTTACAGTTACACATGGACTTTAACACAAATATTTTCTTGGAATAAATATACTAGAGATTACTAGTTAGCACATGAAAAATCTTATAAACTCATAGATAAAAATATGTACAGGGGAAATTTAATAAAATTCCTTTAGAAACTGCTTCTCGTCAAACGAGAAAGATATAAACGGTATCGTGGGGGTTTTTATTCCATATTGTTTCACTGTGACAAAATAGATATAAAAGACAAAACTGACCATTTGAGTTATGTGCACAATTCAATGACATTAAGTATAGTCATAAAGTTGTACAACTGTCACACAGTATCCATCTCCTAAACATTTTCATCTTCTAAAATGGAAACTGGGCAAGTTTCAATACCCCATTTCCTCCTCGAGGGCCTGGGAAGCCCTCTACTCTGGGTCTCTGTGAGGCCTATGCATACCTCTTGTAAGTGGACCAAACAGAATGCGTCCTTTTACCTCTGGCAGGTTTTATTTAGCATAATTTTCCAAGGTTCATTCTTACCACAGCAAATCATGTCCCTGTTTTCTTACATCTTTCTTGGGCAGTTGGGGACTCCACTACTACTGTCAGAGGACACAATCCAGATTCCATTCACATGCTTCCCTGTCTTGTTATATCATACACCTTTATACCAATGCATATAAACATCATTTATTTTCCCAATCAAGGTTGAAAATGTTTAAAAAGTATATGGCATGTAAATGATCACTGAAGGTGTAAGTCAGTGAATGACACAGTCGATGTGATTATTTTCACTAAGCACTGCGAAGACCTCCGGAGACTACTCAGAAGATCAGTGGGAGGTTCTCGAGAGCCTGCTCTAGAATTGCTGTCAACACTGGCAGTCATGTGTGACCCCACAGAAGACCAGAGACATACTCCATCTACAACTTGGTCAGCAAGTGAATATGCACCAAATCGTTAGCACCAAATGTGAAGGAGAAAGCTCAAGCAGGGGATGGGGGTCCCCAGTCCTTGTGTCCCAAATGCAAAAGATTAGACATTGTGAACAGATTCTAATTTACATTTGATCTATAGCCTTATCATAACAGGAAATTTGCTTTTAAACGGCAGAGCTAACATTTTCAGAATTTGAGCTAAAATAAATTGTGGCAAATGTCTGTTTTAATTAAGTTGCCAAAAAATGTGAAAGGACATCAGCACCCCCTCCCCTTCCTGCATCTCAGTGTAGGAGCCAAGACCAGACTTTCCATCACAAAAACTGAATTCACACTTCAGTTCTAACATCAAAACACCACAGGTAGACACACACACACACACACACACACACACACACACACACACACCTGAAAAAGCTTTTACCATATTTTCAAATTATTATTCTGTTCTGTTAAGAAATTGAAAGTGGGAGGGGATAGAGAGATGGGGTGGATCTGGGAGGAGTTGGGGGGAGTGGGGGATAAACGTGATCAAAATCCATTGTATGCATGGATGAAATTATCAAAGAATAAAAAGATTATGTTAAAAACTCAAAAGTGAGTTTCTGTATCCTGACTGAGATGGTACCTGCAAGAATATATATTCATGAAGCCAAACAAAAACCAAAAAGGTTAATTTCACTCTATTAGCTTTAAAATAAAATAATAAAGAACAAAAGTAAGGGGAAAATGTACTGGAATCCAAACACTGTAACTATGAGCAGATACACTTCTAAAAGGAACCATCCAGCTGTAACTACCTTTTTTTGCACTTTTGTAAAGAAAGACTGAGGCTACTAAACACTTTATAAACAAATCAATAACTGATCAGTTTAATGGGTAACGGGCAAGTCAGTTAAATTAAGCATTCAGCAGAGACTGTTCTATTGGCATCTATTAAACAGGACAGAAATAATTAAGGGATCCAATGGAAAGGCCAAATGCTAAAAGTTAAATTAATATTTACATTATTTGCCAGGCGTGGTGGCGCATGCCTTTAATCCCAGCACCCAGGAGGCAGAGGCAGGCGGATCTCTGTGAGTTCAAGGCCAGCCTGGTCTATATAGTGAGTTCCCAGCCAGCTGGGGCTACAGGGAGACAGTGTCTCAAAAAGACCCCCCCTCAAAAAATTTACAATATTTGCCAGGCATGGTGGCATAGGCCTTTAATCCAGCATTTGAGAGGCAGAGGCAGGCAGATCTCTGTGAGTTTGTGGATAATTTGGTCCACATAGCAAGTTCCAAGCCAGGCAGGGTTACACAAATTTAACTCTGTAGGTCATATATAGATGTAGATGTAAATACACACACACACACACACACACACACACACACACACACACACACACACACATAAATCTTAGAGGACATGAAATTGTCCAGGGGGTAGTAAGGAAGGGTACAGATAAGAGAAGGGTACCTAAATTTGATCAAAATATTGTATTAAATTAACAAAAAAAATCTCAATATATATATGTGTATACACACACATTAATATTTATCTCTCACACAATTATCCAATTTGAAGCTTACCTTAGATAATTTTGTTTCATGTTTTAGGCAAAATACATATTTGGGCTACCAATCTCACTGCTGGAATTACAAGTTACTTGCTATGTACAATGATAGCTAAGCATGTACATACTCAACATCAAACTCTCTCTCTAGGATTAGGTGTGCAAAGCACACAGGCACTCTCCACATTCTGGAAATGGGTATGCACATAATTGCCTTGTTTAGCAATGGAGCACAAGTCTGTGTCAGGTGCTCTGTAGAAAATCTCAAGTGCGTCTCTTTCAACGTCCCACTGCAGAGGGCAGCTCTCCACAGACATTTCTGCTGTCCCTGTGATGCCTCTCACTGTTGGTTACTTCAGGAGCAGTGACTTCTACTTTGCAATGGCAGATGAAATGAGGGCAGAAGCGCCAGGAGCTAGAACCTGGCGGTCCTCTAAGACTCCCTTCAGTCTCTATGGCTGGTACCCAGTGGTTCCCCAAGCCTCCCTTCAGTCTCAATTCTGAGGCAGAAGCGACTTGTCCATAGACAACAGCCCACAAGAGATGTGTAGCAAGAGCAGCAATGAAATGTGCTGCAAATGACTGAGATCTAGGGTATCACGGATTACACAACATGCTGCATGTTATCTCTCCTGGCTGTGGTAGCTGATATGAACTGTCGACTTGACCACGCTAAAGGATGCTTACATAACTGGTAAAATAGTATTTCTGAGTGTGCCTGTGAAGGGTTCCGGAAGAGACTAGCATTTAAATAATCAGAATAACCAACAATCTACCCTCATGAACACAGACAGGCATCCTCTAATACACTGGGGACCCCAAGCAAACACACTGTGGAAGGAGAAACACCCGCCCTCAGGACAGAGACTTCCATGTCCTTTGCCCAGATGTAGCAGCTCTTGATCCTGAGCCTCTGGTGTCCTGGACACACAGCAGTGGACCCTGGTTCCCAGGTCTTCAGACAGTGAACCACAGCAGCAGCTCTCCTGCCTTTCCATATGCACAGGCAGATATCTAGGCCTCTGTTCACTGTGATGGGCAAATCCCTCATAAACATCTATGTATCCGTCTCTGTCTCTACATATTCGTGTTCATATGAATACATGTACATAACCTGTTTCCCTGGAGAACTCTGGTTAACCCACTTTATGGGTGAAATATTACTCTTGCTGTAAGAGATGTGATCCCTCAGCAATGTTGCAGCTGTCTGCTGCCATCCCCCACCTGACATTTACAGCCTCTCCTCTGCAATCCCAAGCAAAAATAAGCTCTTTCTTCCATAAGTTGCTTTTGGTCATGGTGTTTTATCAGAGCAACAGAAAAGTAATTAACCAGGGATCCCACTCACGTTCCCATAACCCTCTCCTGTTCCTATCTTGTCTTGCCCTTCCCACTGGTCCACTTCCTCTTCCTGGATAATGGGAGAAAAAATACTAACTGTTCACCTGCAACAGGAGGTTTTACCCGACAGAGAGTCTCTAAGCAAATTACAAGAAGACGTGTTCAAGTAAAATAGATACAGACAGAGACCACACTTTACAAACCCAAGATCAGCCACCTTTAAATAACCCGATACGTATGCTGATCCCCTCCAAAACATCCTTATCCTAGACATAAACAAAACACTAACCTAACGTTTTTGTCCTTACCAACATGATTCAATAAAATTAAGCCAACTAGCTGTCGATAAATCAACTTAGACAGCCTTACTTGCCTTTAAAAAAAGTCATAATAGGCAATTCTTTTTTTAAAATGTATATTGAACATATATACCCCAGTGTCTTAAAATATAAGGTTTCATGTCTTATAAAGTTAGCACAGATCTGCCATATCAGCTTTTTAAAATTTTTTTTTAAATTAAGCCTAACATCCCACATATTTAAAAATACATTTGGGGACCCTACTTGATAGCAGTGGCCTATGATCCCTCCACTTGGGAGGCTGGACCACGAGGTTCTCGAGTACAAAGCCAGTTCAGGCAACATAATAAGAATATCAAAAAATTTAAGTTTAAAACACAGTTGGAAGAACTAAGCATACTTGAAGACTAGCTAATTATTCTCTATCTACGTACTCTTTTATTCAATGAATTAATCACTACAGTCCTGTTGAAATGCTTCTAAAGAGAGAACTGATCACTTACTAGCTATCTTTTAGAGTATTATGAGATTAAAGTTGTTAAAATGCTTTAGAAAAAAGATGCGTAAGATAATAAGTACACCTAACAATGAAAAAACCCCACCTCGAAAGCTAAGTGATTTTTCTCTACTATAAAAGTAGCACAGTTTTACTTTTAAAATCTTGGAAAAAAGAAAAACAGGGGGAAAAAAAGTAATTTCCCCTTTCCCCCTTTAGAGACAGGAACTCAACTCTGTAACCCAGGCTAGCCTTGAACTTTTAGTCCTTCTTGTCTCCAGGTGCTGGGGTAACAGGCTTATATCACCACAATTTGCATACTTGATGATAAAATGAAATTTCAATTCTATCATCTTGAAACTGCTAAACTATAAAATTGTATCTGATACTATCTACTGGGTTTAGGAAACGTGGCATTACTTTTAAACAGCAGAATAAAAAGTTGACATTCTGCCGGGCATGCATGGTGGTGATGCCTTTGATCCCAGCATACAGAGGCAGACAAAGGCAGAGCTCAGTTTGAAGCCACCCTGGTCTATATAGTGAGTTCTAGGCCAATCAGGGCAACAACAACAACAACAACAACAAAAACCTAATAATGATATTCTTTATGATAAAGGCTGAGCTTTTTTTTGTAAGATGTAGGAAGAAGCCCTTTCTTCTACCCAGGTCCAAGCCAACCAAGATATAACACCCCAGGGACTCTGGAGGCTTCCACACCAGCATAGCCAAAGAAATCCGAACACGCAAACAGACAGGGGAAAATCAGAGGTGAAATGCAGGAGGCATCTGAGCTCCACTCCTGAAGAAGTTCCTCCATCTGGGTAAAGTCGTTCCTAAAGCCAAGGTGAAGGGATGCAAAAAAGACATGGAAGGAAACAAGCGTCCTCATTAGAACACAGCATAAACATGAGAAGGGAAGTCAAAGGGGAAGAGGCACAGGCAAGTCTCCCTTCCCCTCCCAAACACTACCATGCACTTAAAGTCTTAAAAACCGGCACCAGGAGAAATCCTCTATTGCCTGAAAAACAACTCTTCTCTCTCGTGTTTCCTTTTCTGACAGAAGGCCATCCTTCCAAAACAAATATTGTCTTGGACCCCTCCTTCAAATTCTGATAACCAGAGAAAATTAGTCACTAGAAAAAAGGATGACAAGCCAGACTTGTCACCATGCCCAGGCAAAGGGTCCTTTGATTCTTTGGGGGTAGCTCTGGAAGGACTATGTGAGGCAGGCTGTGGAAGAGGAAGACAATTGCTCCTGGTACAGTTCTCCCTTACCCTGCCCCATCACCACCTCGCCCATGCCCCAGAGGAACTCTCCTGGACCCCTGCCTGGTATGTGGCCCATTCATCCCCCCCATCCCCAAACTCATGAATTAGGCCTGGATTGCCTGCACCCTATTTCTCTTTTGTCTAGGAGGAAGGGGAGGAAGGTTTCTGACTCTCACTGGAATATTGAGTGATTCCCCTCGTGTCAGGCCCCTCCCTGTACAGGAAAGAAAATTTTTATGTCCTTTTCTCCTACTAATCTACTGTTAGTTTGCTTCAGCAAGTTAGAGCTTTCAAAGAGAAAGGGGGGAATCCCCTCCCTACAGTAGCTTTAATACCAGTTAGCATTTGCTTCTGTTGCTATAAAATAATGACACACTGGGCTATGCAGAAAGGTCACAGGTATATTTTGGTCATGGTGTTGAAGACTGGGACATCTAAGAATACAACACAGTGATAGCATCTAGTGAGTCACCCTCCAGCCACAGTGGGACATGGTGAAGAACCAGGTAAGATGAATCAGCAAGCGTGACAGAGCTTGCTTAAGTCACTCTCACATCATGCACGCACCCATGGGTGGACTAAGTTGTTGACGCCATCATCCAACACAAGGTCCACCTGTCAATGCTGCTGCACTGGAGACCAAGTTCCAAGAGAAGAAGAGATGTGAGGAGTAAATTCAAACTGAGGCACTACAGAAAGGCAGGGAAGGGAAAAGGGGCCTCCTCACCCAGAAGCAGGGTGAAGCCTTAGCCAGCAGCAGGGCAAGAATCAACACACCAGCAACTGCTTTGGGCTTCTCTCCCCTGCCAGTCACAAACCTGTGGTTTTCTAGAAATCTCACCAGAAGCCCCATTTACAGGGAAAGGACACGCACTAAAACCTTGGCAAAATCCCAGTGGCTTCTGCTTTATCTCATCAGATTATAATTCCATCCACAGAATCTCTGGAGCTGCCTCAGGAAAACTCTTATCAAGGGAGAGAGAAACAGAGGGAAAGACGTCTTAGATTTAGAATAACTTAAGACCAAAAGGGCGCAAACAGCTAATGCTGAGGCAGTTAGCTGCTTGCCTTCTCTTGGAGAAGTCTTACTTTCTGCAACTCTTTAGGGTCACTCCATCTTCCCTTCTGGGTGCAGTTCATTCTCAACGCCTGTGCTTAAGCCTTTATTAAAATAACTTCATTAAACTTTCAACTCTGCCCCCGCTGTACCAAGCAGTCCTGAAATTCTTTTCACGACTGAAGCCATGAATCCTGGTTTGGCCTGAGCTCAGGTCTCTAAGAGTCTAGGGGAAGTCCCTCAGGCTACTGAGGGTGGCAGCACGGGGCTGTATCTTGTCCCCTCACTACTAACAAAACTGTGACTGCATCCTAGTATGTCTGAGATTATCTGAGTCACAGTTACTGCCTCATCTGAAATTGAGTGTAAACCCAGGCAGTTTTCCTTACTGAGGCTATGACCTGAAGCACAGCACAGCAGTGCAGCTCAAGTCTAACTGGCTCCCTGGCGACACCTCAAACCACCACTGGATGCACTGAAGGTCTGTGCAGTGCCAGCTAGCCCGGTAGGTATCAGCAGGCTGCACAGTAACTGAGGATGGACCGCCTCCTTCAACACCAGCTCCCTGCAAATATTGAATCTGAATCTGCAGAACATTGAAGACTGGTTAAAGAACGGGGGATGATCTGTCTGGCCACTGTCCCCTCCTCTAGGAATTCACTGAAATGGGCCTGCTGGTCACCTGGACAAGCAAATATTCCTCAGGAAGGCTCTCTGTTCTACAGGTGGTGGAAAGGACTGGGACGTAGCTCAGTGGTCAAGCACTTGCCTAGAATGGCCAAGACACAGATGCTTTCCTCTGCAATGGCCCCTTTGGCTGCTGCCTTCACCATTCTGGAATCAACTCTGCCTGTCTTCTACACTACACTGTGTCTCATCTGAATTCAGTTGATAGAGATCACAAGATTCAGGGAACAGAGGGGAAGGTAATGTGAGCCCCAGTAACTTACTTCCTGACCCTACACTAATTCCAGAGCAATGACTATGTACACCTGCATGGAGGTGTTAACAAAACCATGTCCAGGAGTAGGGAAGAGGCCAGGCTGGAGAGTGGTCAGACACATATGCAAATGCTCCTCAACCTAGGGCAGGTCCCACCCACGGGCCTATTTCAGGCCAGAAATGTCTAAAGTGAAAACTGCATATTGCAACTACCCAACATCTAGCCACCCGTAAACTGTGGAGTACCAGTGTTCCCTTGGGCTCACAGGGCCATCTGGGACCTGTGGCTTACTGACTCTGCCTGCATCCTAAAAGAGTATCACACATCACTTACCCAGAAAAATAGTGAAAATTAAAATTTGACATTTCTTTTGAATGCATGTTGATTTTGCATCATTATAAAGTAGAAGCAGCATGAACTAATCTAGTATAAATGATGGATTATATTGCACATATTTATATGTGGTCCTTTACATACATGTATTTATAATACATGTTTAACAGATATAGCAAAGGAAATTGTAATTTTACAGTGTAAATTTCTCCTTTGATGAATTAGCCTATTTTCCATTACTCTAACAAAATACTTGAGGCTGGGTGACTTTATAAAGAAAAGAGATTTGTCTAGCTCATGACTCTGGCAATTTAAGAGCCAACTTTGGTGATGACCTTCCTATTGGAAAATAGAAAATACAAAAGAAGCTTTCCAAAGACAAAAGTCCAACAGAACAGGGTGAACCAGGATGGAGAGGAGCCATGGATAGGATTGTTGGTTTGCTTGCTTTTCAGCCATGGTCTTGCTGTGCAGCACCTAGGATCAATGACATCGCATAGAGAGACAGTGTGCCTGCGTTTAGCTTCCCTTCTCTTTCGTTATGAACTCTGCCACAGCAATGATGCAATAAACCATGAGGCCATAGTACAGGTCTGAGCTCTCGGAAAGACAGAGAGAGTGCCTGGGGTATTATGCAAAGAACAGCGCCAGCAGCCTTCAAGGCAAACTCCAGGTCAACAGTCCAGGAATGAAGCTGTTCCTCCCTCACCCCCATGGCGGATCCTGTCTCACTGCCCAGCCCTGGTCTAGCACACACCAGTCCCTTCCCTAAAGCCTCCCCCATGAATTCCACTGCCTTGTCCCAAAAACACTGTGAGATTAAAACCTGGTGCCTTCATTAGAAGATGGGACACTGTGATATAGGGGCTCTCTGCTTTCTTCCATGATGTCATTAATCATGGTGTCATTGTCAGAGACAGAGAAATGGGGAGAGACCTACTACTGGTCCCTCTCCACCCTACTTCACTTGGGTGTATTATATGACTATATATAATGTTGTACTTTGATCTTTGGAAAGCAGCTGCCCACCACCACTCTTCCATTGCCTATAACACCCACCCGAGTCAATGATCTCCTGTGGTTTCTCCTGTTCAAGGAGCGGATCTTTTCCACTCTGCTACTCAGAGTCTTCAATCTCCACTGAGCAAAGACCACTCTCTTTTGTTATCCATTTCGCATCCCTCCCCAGCCACTCCTGTAACCGCACACAGTGCATGTGCTAACCACTGAATAAGCAGCATCAATACAATGTTCCTAAGACCGGACACGCCAGGCAGCACAGGTTTCCTTTTGACTCTCTCAATGACTTGCTAGGTCCACTAAATATTAATAAATCTCAACTTTACACAGTTTATTCTTCCTTAATTTTTATTTTTTATTATTTTTATTTTATGTCTGTGGGTGTACTGCCTGCATGTATGTCAGTGCACCCATGTCAAGCAATGCCCGAGGAGGCCAGAAGAGGGTGCTGGATCCCCTGAAACTGGAATCATGAATGGTTATCTGCCATGTGGGGGCTGGGAATTGAACCCAGTCCTCTGCAAAAGTAGCCAGTGCTCTTAACCACTGAGCCATCTCTTCAACCCCTAGACAATTTATTCATAAATGTCTGCATATTAATGCTAAAAACAGCTTTCTGGTCCATGATCCAAATATTTTCTTTGTAAGATGCAATTGATTCTAAGTCAATTTTTCAAGGGGGCAAACGAAAGCCAGAACTCCTACCACATTGATGTGACATATTAATTATAATATGTAATCTGATTTCACAGTCATTACAGTGAACTTGAGAATAACAAAGCACTGGACATGATACTAATCATTATAAGAAAAAAGAAACGACTTTCCTTTCATTTTCCCTATCTGGTATGAAGTTGTGGCAGAGTGCTGGTTGCTAATATCCCCTTTCCACTGTGGGTCAATAAAAGAACTTCTGATTGTAACTAAATCCATGGCCAAGTTGGCACTAATTTCCAAAGGCCCCACGGCTAAGACTGGGTAAGGGCAGGAGCAGAAGGGACCTGCTCTTCTGGGTCCTGCCACCAGGAGTGGGTGCGTCTTCCCAGCGCCTCTTCCCACTCTGCAGCCCGTGAACAAACAAGATGGCAGGATGCAGGAGTCACAGACCATACAGGAAAGACGCACCTGAGACAGAACTGCAGAGCACATGGATCGCACATCCCTGGACTGTGACATCAGACAGCAATAAACGTTTATGAGCCACTTCGTTCACACATTCATAGGCGGGGTCTCCTGTAGCTCAGGCTAGCCTTAGACTCCTTACCTAGCTGATGCTGACCTTCAACTCCTGACCCTTGTGTGCGCCACGCCTGACTATTATTCTGGCTATTGTCAAGATCTTGCAAATGTCTCCCAAAGGCCCTTGTACTGAAGGCTTGGCTTCCAGATTGGTTAGTGCTACCGGGAAAGGATGGAAGCCTTTACAAAGTGGGGCACAGTGGCAGGTCTTTGGGGCCAAGGGGGTGGGGGTGTTTCAAAGGAGACTCTGAGATCTTGATCTCTTCAGTCATTTCCAGCCATGAGATGACCAGCTTTCTTCCAAAATGCATTCCCACCATAGTGTGCTATCTTCACCACAGGCCTAAAAACAACATGGCCAACTGTACATAGACTGGAACCTTTGAAACCATGAGACAAAAGAAACCTTTTGTCTTTGTAAGTTGATTTGTCTTGGGTATTTGCTATAGCAACAGAAAACTACGACAATCCAGATTTTTCTTAGCTACCACAAACACATTCTAAGGACTTAGAAGAAGGCCCATTCTCCACAGCCACATACCTTTATTATGACTTCTTTTTAAAAATTGTAATTGCTGCTAGTTATAAGAGAGCTAGTTTGCTAGTGAACACTTAGCCTACAAAGGGCCCCAGACAAGACGGAGGAAGGGAGCAGAGGCCAGGTAAGCAGGCACCCTGGGATGCTCCTCCCTCCACCACCCAGGAAGGCCCCAGGTCCCAGGCCCCTGCTCCCTGCCTCACCTGCTGGTTTACCAACAGGGACCAGACTGGTCTGCCTTGTTCACCTCTCACTGCTGATGAAAAGATGCATAAAAACAGAAAATGCCTTATCAAAAAAAGAAAGGAAGAAAAACACCTTTAGAAAAGAAAGACAGTGGCTTCAGACTCAGACGTTCAGATCTAAGGTCCTGTTTTAAGGTAGAATCCCCCAATTTCTCTCAGCCTCTATGTGCCGACACTGCTCTGAGCATTCGACGCCCATCCTTTCTGTCTACACTGCTCTAGGATAGGCTAAGCAATGGTTCTCCATTGCTCTAACCTGCGTTTCTGAGGCACTCCACAAAGCACCACTTCATGTTCTCTGTACAGGATGATGGCCCCACTGACATCTGCAGGCACCAAATCCCACACAAGTGTAAGAATCTGCATGGTGCTGCTCCACACCAGTCCGTAGCACATCCAGGTTGGCCCAGTCCAGAGCAGTCCTGAATACTGGCCCGGCACCAGTCACCATACTCAGTCCTGGCTTTGCAAAATTCCTTAACCACAGCATGTTTGCAAGAGAGAAGGCAGGCCTACTGATACACAGGAAGGGGGGCACAGGGCTCACTCGCCGATCACCTTCAGGCATGACCACCTGGGATGGATGGTCAAAGCGGAACTACAAACAGGTCTTTGAATTTGTCTCCCCACTTTTTACTGTTTTCCTTTGGGAGGCAGAGAAAAGGGTTTATTTGTTTTATACTTCCAAGTCATCATCCATCATTGGGCTGTTTTCTGCTTTTGAGACATGGGCTCATTCAGTAACTCAGGCAAGCCCAGACCTCACTAGGTAGCCCATCCTGGCCTTGTACTCTCAGGGACCCTTTTGCCCCAGCCTCCTGATTACTGGGATCTTAGGCAAGAGCCACCCATCCACCTGTCATCCAGCTTTCTTTTTAAAACCGCTGTTAAGGAATCTGAAGGACTAAAAAGGTAACTGCTAAGTCCTTACTTATAAGCTTGGGTATTCGTGAAGAAAGAGTAGCTGATATCTGGGGAGCTGTCACAGGCCAGAGGAGCTGCCAAAGGGCTGAGTCCTCACAGCTGCTATGACTCAGTCCCCTGCAGGCCACCCTCGGGGAGCCAGAAGACTACAGGCAGAACACTCAGTGCTCACTCCAGGGAGAGGTAAGTGAAAGGGTCTTTTGAGGATTTCACATTTACCTTGCATTATCTGCAGCACAGAAAACACTTGCAAAACAGGGGGGCTAAGACTGCCAAAGAAATGTGCCGGGGAGGACCTGGTCACATGCGTGAATCACTGTGCTCACAGGACAGAAACAGAAGCCTTATGCTCCAGGCCTCTTTGACATAGGTTAGACAAACATGATACACAGCTGTCACAGCAGGCGATGGGATGATTATTCCAGAAATACCCAATGATGACCAGTGACAGGACAGGTCTTGGAGGTGCTTTTTTTTAAAAGTTCCAAGTTAGACCAAGTATGAGTTTGCAGAGCATTCAGAAGAGTTGAGAGCACATGGACATTTTAATATCTCCTCATCCTTTCAACTTGGTGTCCTGTTTCAGGAAGACTCAGATGTCAACAAACTGACCAGAATTCAGAGTCAAGGCTCCTACGTCTGTGAGCACTCCACACACCAACAGTCCATGCAGGTGGAAAGATACTAAAACCATCGTGAAGATATAAGGACCATGCTGGGATTGAAAAGGCACCTCATTAAAATCTGCACTTTCTTCCATGATGGGAAAATCATGCCCTGTAGAGTCCAGACTGATGATTTTCATTTGTGAAAATCAATATTCCCAAAATACCGATGCTTTCCAGACAAATTATGTACATTACAGTTATTCGTTTCTTGCTTGGTATCTCTTCAATTTAGGAAACATCTTTCTGATGTACCTAACCAATTGATGTGAGAAGACCGAACAGATGCATGTGGGTGGGCATGTTGGTCATTTAGAACACTAAACCCCTTCCCACACATGATGTCAGCAGCATTAACACCACAAAACAGACATTATAGAAAACATCGACAAGAAGAGGAACAAAATAAGTGATGTGGTTTATTTATCATTTTTATCTGATGTATCTGAATGTTTTGCCTGCATATATTTAAGTACACCATGTGCATGCAATTCCCCCAGAGGCCAGAAAAGAGTGCTGGATCCCCTGAAACTGGTTGCCAGCCCCCATGTGGGTGCTGGGAACTAAACCCCAGTCCTCTGCAAGAGCAGCCAGTACTCTTAACTGCTGAGCCATTTCTCCAGCCCCATGATACAGTTTTTAATAAGAGTTATCAATGTAATACAGAAACAAAACAACTAAATGGCAACATTCAGTCTATGTACGTGTGTTCTTTTTTGTGTGGTGCCCAGGGCACCAGGGTATGTCAGGAGTGTATATTTTTAGTCTGTAAATCTCTGTACTTTCTATGATGGACATACAATTGACTATAACTGAATAATGCCAGGAATTTCTCCTCCAATGCTTATTTAAGGCAGGTGGCATCATAGGTGGTTGACTGAAAAATCAAGTAAGAAAAGTGATTTTCCCTCACACAGAAAATAGTCTGACACAGAAACAGGCACCCATCTCCAGATACAAATATTTACTGGTGTGGCAGGTATGGTAGAGGTGAAGTGTCTGGAAGGCCCTGCCTCCACCAACACCATAAAGCCAGCGTCCAACGCTGCCAGAACCCACTTGTTCAGAACTCTGGACATTAACTAAAGGCTTACAGAAATCTGGGGAGTCTTTATGCAAGAAAAATAAATGAACTATGGGAAAAGCAGTATGCTACATGCTTTTAACCTACACTATTCAGAACTCTCCCTCGGCTCCATGGTGCCCTTGAAAAGTAACAGCCTTCGATCAGGGTAAGCACCAACAATCTATGAGTCACCAGAGGGGGCATACCAGAGGTGGAGCGCCTTCAAAGTCCTGGGCCCAGAAAATTGTTATTATTTACCCTGTGTGTATGTGAGAGCTGGCTTGTTTAACCTGACCTGGCACTCACCCAGGGAGAAGAGCCTTTGCCCAGGGCATTTGTCAAAAATAATCGGTTGCCCAGTGCTTGGTACCATGGCTGGCTGAGGCTGCAAAGAACGGCGGCAAACAATAAATGACCAAGGGACCGAAAGGAAAAACGGGGATGTGGCATTCACGGGGCCTTAAATAGCACTGAAAGATTCCTGTGAGTGTAGGAGGTACCATGTATACATAGGGCCGTGTGTGTATGTGTGTGTGTGTGTGTATTCAGGTCGTGTACATGCTCAGCAAAGACTCAAGGTCTTGTGCTAAGCTGTCACCTTTGACTAAATCTGAGACCTGACACAAACAGAAGTGAAGGCAAGGGCAGAATTACCAGCTGTCTACTTGACGGAGCACCAAAAGAGTGGTCTAACATGAACCCAAGGCCCCTGAGCAAAACTGAGAGCTTTATTGGTTCCACACATTTAAGAAAGCCCTGTGTTCTAACATTAGCTGATCACTAACCAAAATGGGTGCCGACTTCACTGGTCATACATGATCCAGGGGAGAGAGTTAACAAAATTAATTCAGCAAGTTAACTAACAATCAGCAACAACAAGAAGACCCGAGCAGGAAGGAGAACCGGATTTCCAGAGCTAATGCCTTGCCTTGTTTCCAATGACCAGCTAGCAACAGTAACAAAATTCTCCACATAAGAATGAACATCTGGCTTATACATAGGGGAAAAGCAGTCCACAGAAAGTGATTGAGAAAGGCCAGAAATTAAAACTCACTACACAAAGACTAAATTAGCATTTAAAATACAGTCAATGAACAGAAGAAAAACATTTCTGCAATACTAAAGGAGACCAGGAGACCAATGTCTCACTAAATAAGAAGTATCATGAGTGTGACAGAAATTATAAACACTCAGGCTTGGAGAGATAGCTCAATGGTTAAGAGCACTGTGTTCTCTTGCAGAGGACCTGAGTTCAATGCCTAGCACCCACATGGTAGCTAATAACCATCCTAACTCCAATTCCATTGGATCTGAAGCCCATTTCTGACTTGACCTCCGCAGCAACTGCATGACATGGTGCACATACGCACAAGCAGGCAATACATTCATACACATAAAATAAAAATAATTTTTTTAAAAAGAAAAAAAATTTTACACACACACACACACACACACACACACACACACAAAAGAACTAGATGAAATTCTGGTAGGAAATGTTTACAAACTGAAATGAAATTTTACTTCCACTTTTCAGGAGATCCAAGCAGACAACAACAGGTCACTGAGATGACGAGGCTTGAAGGAAAGAAGAAGAACAGGCAAAGAAAAACGGAAATACGGGGGTTCCCATCAAGCCACATCACTGTCTGTCAACCACATCTAATATACGCAAAACTGGAGTTGCAGGAGAGCAAAGTGCGAAGGAGAAAGACGTTTTGAACAAATAACACCAAAGCCTCCCTGCCTGAAGAAACGCATTGGGGTATACAAGCCAGAGCCCCTGGGATCTCTAAGCAGGACAGACTCCTAGCACCCCTGACCGACCGCAACATGATCAAGCAGCTGAAGGTCAAATAGAGAGAAAACACCAAGGGCACCAAGAGAAAAGCAACTTATGGCCAAGGATGCTCAGCAAAATTAAACATTTTTTGCTTTTGTTTTTGTTTTCAAAAAAAAAAAAAAAAAAAAAAAAAAAAGAGGCCAGAAGTCAGTGGGATGAAAGAAAAAGACCGTGATCTAGAAATTCTATATCCTGAGAAGCAAACCCTCAAAAATGAAGCAATTAAGGCCTTCCTGGATAAACAGAAACTGACAGAGTCTGTTACAGACCCGCCTTTCAAGCAATAGGAAATGAAGGCCTTTAGGTTGAAGAAACAAGACACTGGAAAGAGCCTCCGACCAACACGAAGAAATAAAAAGCACCAATAGGGACAACTGCATGATGGAACAGTGCAAATGAGCAAGCCCTGAGTGGAAGTGTGAGATTCATGATAGGACAGGGCGGGGGGTGGGTGCTAGAAGAGTGCTTTTATATACAATTACAGAGAAGCGACTTAAAGCCAAATTAGACTGGTGTAAAATAAGGCACTGCAGGCCCTAAGGAAATCACTTAAAACACTTCCACACGTAAAACAGCAAAAGTAGCAGAAATTAAAATGGTGTCTAACAGAATCGAAGTGCCGTGAAAGGAGGGTGCTGTGCATTGAATTGCGACCCCTAAAAAGAAGCCTTGAGTCCTAGTTGCTGTCAATGCAACTTTCTGTGCAAATGCGATGTTTTAGATGGAATCGAGTTACAGAGAAAGCATACAGAACTGAGTGGCCCTGGCTCAGGGACCAGTACATAGGGAAGCAGACAGAGAGAAGAACCCATGCAACAACTGAGCCTAGAGGGATCTACGCAAAGATCTCCACTTCCACCAGCGAACAGAAGCCAGGAGCGCGAAGTGAGCAGATTTCCTGAGGAGTGCCACAGGGACTAGCCCTGTTAACACCTGCTTTTGAAACCTCCCCTCCAGAACCATGAGAGAATGAGGTTCTGGATTGTTCTGCTTTGTTTCTAAGACAGGGCTTCATATGATCCAGTCTGGCTAGAAAACCAAACTGGTCCATAGCTGAGGATGACCTTGACTAACCTTCTTATCCTGCTGCCTCTATGTCTTACATGCAGGGATTACAGGAATATAGAGCGTGGGGACCTAGCCCAGGGCTGTGTGTGCTGGATTGGATAAGCTCTCTGCTAGCTGAGGTACATCCCCAGCCCTGTGTCTGTTACTGAGCTACTTTGCTGCTTTGCTTAGCTAAAGAAGCCAAGCATAAAAGCGATGAGGGTGGAGGCCAGCAACAGAAAATTAGTGTGACTGAAAATGTAGCAGCCAATCTACTCCACGTTGAATATCGGACACTAACTGACCAGAATGCAGTTTGGTATTCAATATAACACTAAGAAAAAAGTGGAAAAACTTGGTTTTATATTATTTCAACATGGCAATGAAGAAGGTAGCTTATTTATTTGTCTGTTTTAGAGACAGTCTCTTTATGTAGCCCAGGCTAGCCTCAAACTGCTGATATTCTACCTGCCTCCGATTCTAAGTGCTGGAATTACAAGAATACATTACCACACCCAGAAAGATTACTTCTTTGTTGCCAAATACTACCATCATATTTATCCACAATTTTTCCCCTTGCAAAGCACAGTTCGTAGGTAGCAAACTTCCCACAGAGATTTTAAAACCACAATGATGGATACTATAAAAACAAACAGATTCCCTCTCAAAGTAATGGACAATTTGTAAATTTTCCATGTTGCCCTAAATAGTTTAAAACAAATCTTTATTGAGATAGTCTCTACATTAAGAAAAGTGTATAAAAGTGTAGGTCCTCATGAATGGCATAAGGTAAAGAGAGCCATGAGTCACCACTGTCTTCTGGAAACTGAAATTTTTCTTCCTGGAAGTCCTATTAATTTATAACAGTGGTCAGTAAGTTTTCTTGTTAAAATAAAATTCAGTTACTAAGAATCTGAGGTTTTAGACTCTGTGTAGCCATGGTAGCCAAAGCTGCCATGGATTCTGTAACAAGTGGATATGGCTGTGCCCAGTAAAACCTTATTTATGAACTTTGAGATAATGCTGTCATTATTTTCATGTTACAGAGCATCCTTCTTTCAGCTTATTTTCAACAATTAACATGTATAAAAGCCATTCTGAGGCTGTGGTGCCTACGTAAGCCAAGTAGGGGACTCGTTACAGGATGCTGCCAGCCTGCTTTAGCCCACTCCCCTGCGAACCTAGTCGGTGCATTTCTAAATCAATATCATCTTCTGTACCTAATAATGCATTTTAGCCTTTCGTTTTCAAACACAAAACTGTAAAGACAATTTGCTATATTAAACTTAATAATAAAACTGTTTAGTGTCTCTAGAACAAATATTACCAGCTTAGGATACAGAAATGGACTGTGATCTACAGATTGAATTTATACCATATGCAGTCATGAACCATGAATTATTCTCGACAATGTGATTTTTGGCCCACGAACTGCATCCTCTGATGCTAAAACTTGCTTATTCCATGTAGTGCTTGTGGTCAGTTTTCATCTGTTTGGTACTCTCTCCTAAAGCCCATGCAAATAAAGGAGTTCTTAGCAGTAAAAAATAACAATTCCAATGTTCCTAATTTAGGAGACAAATATTATTGCTAACTGCTATTCTTTTTTTTAATTTTTGTACCAAAATTTTGAAAGCTTAAGGTTTTCATGTGGACTATTTCTGTGGCAGGGAAAGCAAGACTCAGGGAGCAGGTGATGACGAACACATCAGAACTGAAAACTGACAGTGAGGCTGAGAGAGAGTATGGTGGAAGGCCAGAATGAGAAGAGCCAGTGCAGTTGGGCGTGGCCTGCAACCTTGGTCAGGAGGAGTCAAGTCAGATAGCAAGTCAGAAGGGCCAGCCCTTCCACCCACCACATCCCTTCAGGGAAAGCCGCTCCCAGCTCTGAGAAGCAGGCTCCGAAAAATGCTGATGAACTTACTTTATTAATTCAGTTCACATATAAAGTGCTGGGTTTTGGTAATGATATTTTTATACATACATTCCATTCTACATAGGCATACTACCCTCCCCACCCCATGACTTCATGTCCTTCTGGTTCTTTTCCTCCACTTAAGCAGTCCGTTTTGGGTTCATATATATATATATATGTGAATGTGTGTGCATATGTGTATATATATATATGAATGTGTGTGCATATGTGTGTATATATATATATATGTGTGTTAATGTGTCTATATGTATCTACACACACACACACACACACACACATACACACGGGTATGAGCTGTCCTGATGAGTTTTCTCTCTCCTCTCCCTCACAATTTGCAGATAGGCACTAACTTTTCTCCCCACTTCGGGGGTTTCATTCCTCTTGAAGCTTCTTTGTGACTGCTGGAGTGAGGCGGAGCAAGAGCACTGGTGGATTCCCACAGCAAGGAGTGGGTCTAGCAATCACTTCCAATCATACATGACTCCAAAGCTGTACGTTGAGAGCAGAAATAAACAATTTTTCTATCTTTTTATTGAACACATCCTTTTAATTGTTAAAAATAAGAAAATATTTAGTGTATGATAGTACAGAATCTATTTATACATTTATTTATACAATTTTCTATTCTGGAAAGTATTAATGCGGGGGTAGTTGCAAAAATCCCACTTGAATGCTAAGTTCAGCTTTGAAATTCTGAATTGCTTTGATGAAAGAGAAGTATAACAGGTACCGAGTCTGCTGTTATTCTGAAATTATGAGGCATTTTAAGCAGTCTGCCAAGCCAAATATATTATTAATGTTCATAAATTAATAAAGTCCTTGACAGCTATCCACTGTCTTTCACCAGACACATGCGATCTGGAAAGCAGACAATTAGGTTAGGGAGCAAGGTCGCTTAACTAGACATAAACACACAGATATCAGAGTAGCAGGAGGCTGATTTTTGTAGTAACTGAAATATTTCTGAGCCAAATGGAGAGAGAACATTTAAAATACCATTGTTTGCATTAACCTGTGTTGCCAAGTGTCTTACTAAGCACAGGCCTTCAGCAGTGCTATACATAAAAGAATCAAGAGATCAAATGTAGTACAATATCTAGGCGAATGCTAGTTCCTACAAATTTTTACAAAAATAACCTAAAATTTAAAAGGTATAGGTTGCTTTATTCATAACTTGAATGTAAGAAAAGTTCTTAACAAGAAGACCTTACCATGCAGGTTAACTCTGCAGAACCTGTAAGGGAATCATTAAATTTCTGACACAATTGTAAGACATATGGGTCTCTTAAAGGAAAGTAACTGTTACTTTAAATCATTCATAAAGGGGCTGTAGAGATGGCTCAGCTGTTAAGAGCACTTACTATTCTTCCAGAGGATCCAGATTCAGTTCCCAGAAGCCACAGGGTGACTAACAAACATCCATAATTCCAGTCCCAGAGGATTTGATGCCCTCTGCAGACATTGCACGATGTGGGTGTGCTTATATACATGCAGGCAATACACTCATACGCATAAAATTAAAATACTAAATAAATAAGTTAATAAATAAATATATAACAAAGATGCCAAAACATCTGATGCTCTCTTCTGGCCTCTAAAGGCACTGCATGCATGTGATATACTTACTTACGTGCAGGTAAAACACTCATATACATAAAGTTCTCATTTTCCTTACTAGTCAACAGCTTTAATAACTTTTCCTTTCTAGCCAATCCACAAAATTAAAGCGAAGATAAATCAACTGATTCTAATTTCGCCTCCAATGTTTCCCTCCCCTGCTGTTTCTTAGTGAAGATTATACATAGCATTAAAGTTAAAAAGAGGGATGAAGCTAAGGGTCTCGATACCCTACAACTTCAACAGCCACACAAGAAACTTATTTGCTTTAGAGCACACTATGGCAAGTTCCAGACCAGCCTCTGCTACGTAAGTGATTTCCAGGCCAGCTTGGACTACAGAGCAAAATCACTGTTTAAAAAAGAAAAAAAATATTATCACTGTGGTGTTTTCATAAAGCAAATAAATACAAGAACATCTGGGACGAGAAACTCATAAGCAAGAGACATTCGTGTCAACCAATCACAAACTAGACGAGCAGGTCAGATGTGAGGTTACGTCAGCATCTAAGACGTGCGTCTGAGGAGCAGGTAATAAGTTAAACTTAGAGCCACCACATCATTCAGAATACATTGTGTGTGTGTCCCAGGCACTGAAATGCAGAGACAAACAGGGCGCTATCTCCCTGAAGACAACAGCTGTGTCATAAGTCAGGGTTAACCAGGTCTGCTCCAGGAGTCTGAGAAGTGCCCTAAGAAGCAGTGTGGCAGCAGACAGTATTTATGGTCAGACAAAACTAAAAGCCAGGTCAGCAGCAATCTAGCTGTGTGGACTGGCCAGTCACGCGATATTCTTCACACTGGGCTTCTCAGTCAGCAGTATGTGGACAGAAACATCTGCAGGGCTAGTTACTGCAAAGTGGAAAAGCGATGCTATGTGGGAAAGCAATCTGTGTGTGTACAAACATCCAGCACAGGACAAACTGTGAGGATTTCATTACTATTCCTTTCAGTCTCAAACAAAAGCATCCGCCCTCTGGTGCTACCTCAGCAGTGCCGCTGTCACTGTCACTGGTCCCATCAAACCTTGCTGGGCTTACGTGTGTCATTTTCAGTCTGAATTAGTACTAGGAGGGTGAGACTCAGCAATAATAGTCCGTGAGTGACCAAATTCAAAAGGTTCTTGACTATACAGTCAGGGTTACTTCACGGGCAACATCACCATGAAAGTCAACAGAGAAAACCCTCCCAGTTCCTACTCAAGGGGCAATGGACTAAGTCAAAACACAAAACAGCAAATACATGTTCAATTAATATCACTATTAACTCGTCATGCAGAATGGGGCAAGATATAGTGAAACCCTCAGTATTAATTTTTACCATATACATACATACATATATACATATATAGACATACATACATACATACATACATACATACATATATATATTCCAGCTACACAGATGGTATTATGAGGGTACTAAAGGAACAAGAGAGTGGAGAGACAATGCAAAAGCATTTTAAGGGCCCTGAACAACATACCCGAGAACTTGTCAGCCTGTGGGCACTGGGGACACACCAGCAGATGTTAAGACAAGGGAAAACATTTTTATTCACTGTTTTATATATTGTTTCTATTATCATATGTAAATATAACAGTGTCATATATATGCATGATTATGCTTCTTCAAGTCCATGGTGTTTTCCTTATATTTATGTTTGAGATCTCCATCGGTTATATTATTAAAATAAATCATATTGTTAAAGGCATAAGTTAAAAGTTGTACTGTAAATGTTATTCCTCGTCTGCCTGCTAATGATGACACATGGTTCTTTTTATTCTGTATGCATTTAATACCCACTACATAAAGTGCCAAACAGAATGCCAGGCTCCTGACAAAGCCTATTCTTATGGAGAGCTAATAAAGACACATTCTCAACTGATCTGTTTTTCCACATAATCAACTGTAAACCTAAAAATTTACAGCCAATTTTGAAAGAGATGCATCTTAGCTCAGGAAATTGTTATTGAATATGTTAACGCTGTTATAAGGAAATGCTTCTTCTAATTACGTGGTTGATAAATAAATAATTTTTTAAAAAGCAGGAGGAACTTTGGGGTGCTCTAAGTAAATTTCCCTTTAAACTGTTCAGAGAAAAAGTGAGGGTAGAGATTGACTCTAAGAGTGTTTTGAAAACTCTGAAAAGTCAGGTTATTGTGGAGAGAGCACAAAGGCAGAAGCCTGCTGGGAGCTCTGTAATTAAAGTCTGGGGTGTGAAGCATCTTCCAGAAACTCAAGAAGCCCAAGTTGCACCCTTAACATTCTCAAGAAATCTGCACTCAGAGGGTGTTAAGACTCATGGTTACCTCAAGAGCCGGTTCCCTTTATCCCTTGCAGTTTGAAAGAAACCCACCACTTTGTACGGCTGTTTCTTTATGTTTTCATCGCCTGGCCACCCTCTGCGCCCCACCCCTTTTCTCTTTCCTCTTGGTGAGTTCAGCTCAGCAGTTCTTGGGAAGTAATTTCTGTCAAGTGGACTAAGCTGAGAGAGGGAAATTGAGTCGGACAATGTATTGCTGGGCACGAGGGTCAGCATCTTGAGTTGAGCTCCCTTCTGAAAGGACCCTGGATACCTTCTGCATCACACAGGACATGTCTCTGTCAACCACAGATGGATGCGCACCAGAGGAGAATAAGTGCCATCAAGGTGTGCTGGTCTTGTCAAAGGACTGAGTCTGTAAGAGCTTACTTCCAAACATGCTTTGTAAGCTTGTGCTGTTTTGGATGGCCTAGTCATGGGTGTGATACCTTAGCCTGCAGCACACTCCATTTGTAAAGTACACATGAAACTGCCTTACTGTGGGGGTCCTCTCATCCTTGAAGCCGATTTATGTCCCCACCCTTTGCTGATTCTCCTGGTCAGCGCTACACTCTGATGCCTATGATTATACGGTGAACATTATACAATTTGTTTTAGGAAGAACTCTCTCCCTTCATTCATTCTTTTATACTTATTTATGGACCACTGTTGTCTAAGGCAGTTTAATAAGATGTTGTAATAAGGTTCTTGCCTCAAGGGGAGGACAGTAAATGGGGAAAGACCAAATAGATGCATTGTTCGCATTTTAACCTAGTTTGTATGAGAAAACACACAACATTTCAGTGTTCATGAACACCAACACCCTTCATTCACAGTCCTTCCCTCGCACCTGCCCCATCCTCGTTCCCAGAAGCCTTCCCTCCAAGACCACCTTCCTCTCCCAAGCACCATTTATTCCAAATTCCATATGGGCCATTCTAGATCTGACTTTTTTTTTTAAACATGAGATCCTTCAGTTCCATCCATTTTCTTTCAAATGATGTAATTTCATTCTTTTTATTATAACTGGCTAAAACCCCATAGGATGCCACAATGAAACCACTACTTTGTGTGCTAACCTAAAATTCGAAAAGACTCAACGTGGGTGAGGCCACATTGCAGAAGTGAAGGGGTGAAGCCTGAGCAGAGGGCAGCACAGACCTGGGGGCAGTCCCTCACAGGGCACCGCACCAGAAGCTCTGATGAGTGAGACTGAGCCAGCATGCAAGGCCCCATTTCCCAATGCCGCTTGCCCAGTTAATGTATTCTGAGATCTCACTTAAGGCATCTGGAAATCTCAAAGAATAGGAACATGTGGACATTGTAAAGACCAGCACTCAGTGGGGACTGGATGGTCAAAGGATCATAGTCATAGATCAATCCTGTCCCTGCCAAACGGTTAGCATCAAAAAGACAAACGGTACTAAATGCTAGTGAGGACTTGGAGAAAAAGGAGCCCATGTGTTCTGCTGGTGGAGAGTCCTCAAAAACTACAAACAGAACTTCCACACGATTTGGAGACACCATTCTGTATTGGCGTGCCACAGACATACTTTCAGATCCTTATCTATTGCTGTGCTAGTCACAACCACTGTTGTGAATTCACTATATATGGAATCAACTTAGGTGTCCATCAACAGAGATGAATTTTAAAGTGAGGAATAAAAGGATATAATGTCCTGACAGAACCTGTTATCATTAGGAGTTGGGATGCAGCAGGCTGAGTTGTAGAGTGCTTGCCCAGCATGCACAAGACACCTGCCCCCCAAGAATGACAGACATTAACAACAAAACAAAATTTTGAAAGAACGAGAGTTTGCTCTCACCTTTACGATCTCTGAACTAAATATGTCATTCCGCATAGGGAAGAAAGTTACATTGGACATCCTCTGTTAATTCCCCTGATGTCTGACAGAACATCTTCTGGGAGGCCAACAACTCATCCACCACTTTAGTTGGACAGCACTAAGACGTTCTTAGAAGGCAGCATCTGCTGCCACAATCTCGCCATCAATTAAAATGCTGGACTCACTCCAAGAAGGGTTTGGTTCATCACCTTGGAGCAACTGTGCACGTTTTCCTGTGTTTACTCCCTCCCTGTCTGAACTTCCCTAGCTTAAACTACCTCAGGTCTTCAGGTTTCAGACCAACTTTTCCTTCCAATCCATGGAACTGGCACGCCGTCATCAACTGCATAGGAGTGGATTCCAATTCCCCTCCTAGAGAAGACCCATCTACTGCACTGGCGCATCATCGAGCCTTCAGGTTGCAGGCCTCACCTCACATTTACTGCAAACACAGCCAGACTGCCACAGCTGATTTTAACGGAAATCATTCACTTTTCAAGTGTTGAGTCAAAGTGTTAAGTGAAAGTTGATATGCTTGTGACTCATTTTAAAATAGCAACTCATAATCAGCTGACACTGAATGAAGTGCCCAATTTTAGCAGCAAATCATACAGCGTTACAGAAAGATGGCGTGAGGAACACAGGAGAACAAAACAGAAGCTGCTGCAGGGCTCCGTCACATGCACAACCACCAGTCGCTGCTGATAGCTGGGAGGATTCCTAAGGTACGGTGCTCAGGGGGCTGTCCAACACAGCTTGACTGGCCCGAAAATCCAATCAACGAAAACAATTTTCATAGATTTATTTTTACTTATGTGTCTGTGTCAGTATATGCAGCATGAATGTGGAGGGAGGAGTGCCTGTGGAGGCCAGAAGAGAGCGCTGGATGCCCTGGAACTGGAGCCACAGGTATTGTGATCTGCCCAATATGCATGCTGGGACAGAACTCAGGTCCTCTGCAAGAGCTGCAAGAGCTCCTAACTGCTGAGCCATCGCGCCAAATCAATTTGAAATGTTTAAATATTTATTTAGAAACTACATTTGCTTTCAGAGCATCATTTTTCTGCCCCAGTGAGGCACAAAGAGGACAACCCTTGATGGAAAATAGACTTGTTTCACACCTTACATGTGACTGTTGAACAGCACTTAGATTTGAAGTCCAAAACTCTGTATCTGCAGCAATTACTTCTCTGATAATAACCATGGATGCTGGAATGTTCTTTTTCATGGAAATAGTTGCATTTTCTCCTCAGAGACATGTCCTTTTTTTTCTAGTTGGGGCCAGGATCTGATGTGTAGATACACCCAAGGCCTCAGGACCTTTCCCCTCCATGGTTCACAGGGACCACAGACAAATCCAGGGAAGAGTTCTAAGCTCTGTATACCTTTGGTTCTACTTCGCCCCTAACTACCTCTAGAGTAAGAGACATCATCTTCACACTTAAGAGGCATAATCCTCAGAGAGTTAAAGCAGTTTGGATAAATATTGACTGTTGGTTACAAAATTCATGCAACATATTCGCAATTCTCAAATGGGAACAAAATTTATATGTTGAGAAACCAATGGACCATGAAGAAGACAGTAAAAAACCCTGACAAGGTGAGAAGAACTGAGCATTTAAGCAATATTAAAAAAGGGACTGGATGGGGCTGGAGAGATGGCTCAGTGGTTAGGAGCACTGGCTGCTCTTGAAAAGACCCAGGTTCAGGTCCCAGCACCCACATGGCAGCTAACAACAATCTGTAACTCCTGTTCCATGGACTCCAACACATTTTTATGTCCTTCTCTGGCATTCCACACACATGGTGCACTTACATACATGCAGGCGAACACTTATACACAAAAATGATTGACTGACTGGCTGACTGACTGACTGACTGGCTGACTGACTGACTGACTGACTGACTGGCTAGCTGGCTGGCTGACTGGCTAGCTGGCTGGCTGACTGGCTGGCTGGCTGACTGACTGACTGACTGACTGACTGACTGACTGACTGACTGACTGACTGACTGACTGACTGACTGACTGACCGACTGACTGAGAGGACAAGACTGGAGAGACAGATCAGAGTTTAAATGCTCTTGCTGCTAAGGGGACCCAAGTTTAGTCCCTAGATTCACAACTCCCAATAACTGCAGCTCTCAGGGATCCAATGCCTTCTTCTGACCTCCTTAGGTACCTGCACACAAGTGGCATACACAAACACACACACAAAAACATACACATATGTAAAAATAAAATTCCAGGCATGGTTGTGCTTGCCTTTAACTTTCAACACTCAGGAGGCAGAAGCAGGCAGGTCTCTGTGAGTTTGAGGCTAGCCTCATCTACACAGAAAATTCCAGGCCAGCCAGGCTAAATAGTGATACCCTATCTCAAAAAATAAATTCATAAAATAGAATAAAGTAAAATTTTCAGAAACTAATGATGATGTGGCTGGAGAGATGGCTCAGCACTTAAGAGCTCTGCTCTTGCAGAGAACTTGGGTTTGGTTCCCAGCTCCCACATAGTGGCTAAGAACCATTCATGACTCCAGTTCCAGGGGATCCAATGCCCTCTTCTGGCCTCCTTGGGCACTGTATACATATAGTACATTTACATACAAGTAAGCGAAACACATACACATAAAATTTTTAAATATAAAATAAAATAAAATGAGAAAGAGGTAAAAACAAGGGGACAGAATAAGAGAGGAGATGTGCAAGCCTCATTCTGTCTTGGTAACATAGGATACTTGTCAAAGTGGTTGGAAACAAAGCTCCTGGGATGATCCTGAAGTGCCGCATGGTCGGCTGGAGAGTGTGTCAGCACATGAGGGGGGGCTTTCCTTACCTCCAGATGTTCTAAAATATATGGTGGGTTTGTCATGCCCAGCCTCAGCATAGCTCCCTCAGGAATCACTTCCACCAGCTTCCACAGGAGTGTGGGGAGATCCGTGCCAATGTCTCTGCCATAGGCCCCAGTGTCTTCGCTGGTCAGCCATATCTCACAAACACCCTCTGTGAAGTGAAGGGGACAGTTAGAAATCTATGGCACAGCCACTTCCTCCCCCATGCAGCTGCTCACCTTTCTGAACGCAGTATTTCTCAACACTGCTAGCCAGGCAGTCTGGGCATTCAGCTGTACAGAGAAAGCAGCTTATCCCTCTGTGGCAATGGGTTAAGTTCATTTTATGAACACCAGAGAGCTTCAGCAATGCCATAAATTAGCAGTGTGTCCAACAGAGTGATTAACATTCACAACCAATCAGTTCAATGGTGCTTCCTCCAGAGGACTCTGACGGAAGCTGCAGCTTCAGCCCCACCTCAGAGAATACTTATTGAGCACCATAAGCCCTGGGAGGAAAACAGTCCCTCCACAGAACAGGACTGTCCGCAGTAACCTCACTATCAGTTTGTCACCAACCCAAGGAAAAATGTCGTGTAGTTAAGAATTAATTCAAAATTATTAATTATAAGGAACCTGTTTCCTGTGGCGACCATTCTGTCTCCATTCAATTAAAAATCATGCTCATTTTATCACAATCTTTAGAAAAACTGTTGCTGCACAAACCACAAGGCCGAGTGAGAAAACAATCTTGCATGTTATCAGTCCTAGGAAAGTGTATTTATATTTTTTACTGTTATAACAATCACATTTTCAAATGTAATAGCTTGAATTAGGTCTCATAGTATAAGCCAGTAACACAGCACTCAGGAAGTTGAGACATAGAAATCCCACAAGTGCAAGACCAGGTGGACATAAAGAGGACTCAGTGGTTAAGAGCACTGGCTGCTCTTGCAGAGTGCCTGGCTTGGTTCCCAGCACCCACATGGCAGCTCACAACCATCAGTAACTCCAGTTCAAGGGGATCCAATGCTGTCTTCTGACCTCTGTGGGCATTACATGACAGGAGTGCACATACATGTATGCAGGCAATACACTCATACACAAATTTTTTTAAGAAAAGATTTAGAATGAGCCCCAGCCTAGTTTGGGCTACAGAGTGAGACCTTTCTCTAAAAGTATAATAATAATAATAATACACAAAAATTTACAGTTTATAATCATATCCCTCTAAAAACCAGGAGAAAATACTTTTGGATCCCATAGTACAAGTAAGAATGGCCGAAGTGACCGGGCATGGTGGTGCATGCCATTAATCCCAGCACTCAGGAGGCAGATCTCTGTGAGATGGGCCAGCCTGGTCCACATAGCAAGCTCCAGGCCAGCTTGGTCTACAGGGAGACCCTATCTCAGAAAGATCCAAAAAGAAGTACTGCACCAACCTCCCTACCCCCAGGCATCTCAGAAGATGGGGTGGAAGGAAGGGAAGAGCTGAGGCTGAGGGGAGTGCTCAGACAGGCCACCTTCTGGACATGACATGTCACTGCACTTGGAAACGCACGGGCTGTTGACCAGTAGAAGGCCAGGCCAAAACATGAGCCAGCATTCCAACAGGCAGCATTATATTGGATTCACTGGATTACCAGAAGAGAGAGAGAGAGACAGAGACAGGGACAAAGACACAGAGATCATGACAGTAGGAGGCAGACATGTTAGGAGGCCTGGTGGGGAGAAGAGAAATTGGGGGTGAGTATGATCAAGCTATACTGTATGTACATATGAAACAGTCACAAACGAAATAAAAGATACTCTTTAAAAATATTACAGTTAATGCTGTCATCTTGGTTTCAAAGTTATGTATGCCATCACATAACTGTACTCATATAACCCATCTGTGGCCCTTTTGTTGAGACAGGATCTCAAGTAGCATATACTGGCCTGGAACTCACTCTGTAGCCCAGGCTGACCTCAAACTTATGGTTATCTTCCTGTTTTAGCCTCTCAGAGTACTCAGATTACATGCAAGAGCTTTCATGCCCAGCTCATACAACCCCCTTTAAAATAATAATAGTAATAATAACCTTCAGGAAAAGAGATGGCCACATAACATAAACAGACTTTAAAACATTCTCAAAGAGGTTATTAAAACAGGACATCATCCATGATTTTCCAGCTACTGGCATTTCAGCAGCACAATGTGAATATTTTTAAATGAACAGAATTTAAATTTATAATTTTTCTACCCAAATGGCTCCACGTATGCCTTATGTAAACAAAGCAAGTTCCTCCCACAGCGTCTTTCTGTTGTTAGATGAATGCATAAGGGAAAATCACCCCAAACAGGAGTGGAAATAACATCACTGGAGTAAACAGCAGTCTGCTCCTAAACTGCAAAGGTGGAGACCAACAGCCCCCTGGCGGGCTGTAACTCCAAATTATGTCACACAGAGAGGAAGCAGCTGTAACACTAGATCAGAAACAATGGGAATAACAGCCAATGTCTCTAAGATCAAAGCTGTTAAAACGCTCTGGGTAACAGTGGCCTGCTGAAATCCAAGGCACTCAGGAGAGGGTAGGTACCTGTGATACTCCAGGCCTTAAGCATCCTCCCCAGCCAGTTCAAACCAAAAATGTGCCAGATCTGCTATGAATCTTCTTGGCAGAGTTTGGACATTGTGAAATTATCAGCATTTCTTTCTAGTGAGTGGTGATTCCTCACACTGTCACCACATAGAAGCCACTGCATAGTAAAGGAAAAGCCACACATTTGTGATCCCAGGAAGTCTCACAGAGCAAGCAGTTCCTGCCAGGCCAGGCTTCCTGTCAACTCACTGGGGAAGCTCAAGGCTGCAGCCTCCAATGATGGACATACATTGGGACATGGGCAAGCTGTAGTCTGCACATTTCCTGGTCCACAGTGACAGGCAGACATGCTTGCCTGAACAGCCTCATTCCTTGAGGATTTCAGGTACTCGTTTTCATAGGCCCTTACCTACCGTGTGCCCCAAAGTGCTATACATCCATAATGGATAAAGTTCTACCACAAAGCTTCTGTTTTCTAAGACTAACTCTCGTGAAGGCGATGGCAGGGACAGTAGCAGACGTACGGGAATTCCGTTACCCCCTTTTGCTGGAGGAGCGGGGCTGCCCTGAGTGGTTACAAATGCCAATGCCAAACAGACAGCTCTAACTGCACTGGAACTGTGAAAAACAAACACATAAAACAAAAAGAGAAGAGGAACAAAAACGATAAGAGAAACAAATACATGAGGAAACGCCCGCGCCTGTAAAAATAAATAGATTAAAATTAAAAGGCCCAGGAGACAACCTACCTTCCTTTTCCCAAGAGATGTTTTACTTTTTCCTAAACTGTTCCTCCACCTGAATTCCATTCATTTTCTACAAACTGTCGGCTCTATCTGACTTTCTAAAGCACAGCAGGCTCATCATTTTCTACAAACTGTCAGCTCTATCTGACTTTCTAAAGCTCAGCAGGATCGTCAGGAAGGTCTTCTGCCACCCTTCAAAATACTAATTTTGGTGAAAATTCAGGTATTAGGAAGGAGTGAGATGCATGGGGCAGGAGAAACCAATCTTCAAAAGTTTAGCCATCAGAGCCATCAGACCTTCCCCAAGCATCTGCAGATGAGGCTACATTTCAAACACAAGGCTGCTTCTCCCTGAGTAGGAAACAGCTTCAACAGCTGAGCTCCTATCTCTGTTCGCTAGAAATGTGAGATCACAGAAGATGGAAAAAGCAGAAGACATAAAAGGTTAACAACAAAAGAAAGATAATCCCCAATAAAATACTACACAACAAAAAAAATCTTGTATGAAAAATCAAACTTTGACAAAAGTCACTTTCTAAAGATGATGACTCATAACCACTTATACCTGAGTTTCACTGCAATAAATTAAAATATAGATGAAGATAGATTTCATCCGTTAGAAAAGTGGTATTTCTGTGATGCATTTTGCCTTATCACTGGGGAAAACTTCTACATAATAAATTGCTTCAATTATTCCATTAGGAGCTTGATGGCTCAGTTGTCACACACACTTGCTGCCTGGTCAAGGAGGACTGGAGTTCAGATTCAGGTACCCATGTAACAAGCAGGCATTCTGTACACACCTATACCAGCCTGGCTCAGGTTGCCATGATCAAGAAGAGACCCCATTTCAAAGGAATGGACAGAGAATGATAAAGAGGAACCACAAGGCCCTGTTCTGGTCTCCACACGTGTACAGGCATGTGCACCCCCCCACAGACACACACACACACACACACAAAAGTAAATAAATAAATCTTAAAAAACATAAACAGTGATGAGGGGGATTGATGGTCAAAGGGCAGCAAAATGTGACATCAATGTATGAAGATGCCATAATAAAACACATACTCGCTGTGGTGGTTTGAATGAGAATGTCCCACATAGGCTCCAAGTATTTGGACATTTTGTCCTCAGGTGGTGGCGCTGTTTTGGGAGGTCTTACAAGGTGTGGCCTTGCTGGAGGAAGCATGTCACCGGGGGTGGGCTTAGAGAGTTCTTAAGCCCTGCTGGATCTGGAGTTGCTCTTTTGTTTCCGGTGCCTGCTTGAAGATGTGAGAGCTTAGCTTCCTCTCCTCCGCCAGCCATGATGGACTCTTGCCCCTTTGGAACCATAAGCTCAAATAAATTCTTCCTTGTATAAGTTGCTTTGGTCAGTGTTTCTATCACAGCAACAGAAAGGTGACTAATACACTTGCATACTAACTAGAAATTAATTTAAAAGGGGTGGGGGACAGTTAAGGGGACTGGATGGCAGGGAAGCTCTGTCAGTCACACATTAAGCCAGCCACCTTGAAATCTGCCCATCTCCCTTCCCCTCCCCTCTCTAAGGTTTTGTTCTCTTTTCCTATGTTTTGCCTTTTCCTTCCTCCCTTACTTAAGTCCCGATACCCTCCTCAGCACTCCCTTCCAGCCTCCATTCTTCCAATGAGGACAGTAAATCACATGTGGCCTTTGTCACATTTATTTAATATGCATTAAGTATAATATGCTTTTATTTCTGGATGTTGTAAGGATTGGCATGTGTATTAAACTTTATGAGCGCCTTCTTTGTAAAAATTAATCTTGGAAAGTTCACAGATAAATATGATTGCTATTTAAGCATCTGAAGGGTGAGGATCATGGAAGTTTCTTCAGTGGAGTAACCACATACAGAGACAGTCTCCTGCCTGCTTAGCATACTCATTTAAGAACAAATTAGACATTTCAAAATCTATACTGGACATTCAAAGGCCTTGTGTTTCTATTTTTATGGGGGAGGGGCACAAACAATCTTATCAAAGAGAACATCGTAACAGGTCCAGCCAATGCTATGTCCCCAAACCTTGAGTTTGGGGATTGTGTCTCACTCTGTAGCCCAGGCTGTTCTCAAATGTAATATTCTCTATCGTTAGCCTCCTGGTACTGAGATTATAGAAGCACACCACCATTCCTGGCCGTTGCTATTGTTACCAGTGGTCTCTGTCTGGACCGTATGTTTCCAGGCTCTTGGCTTCTAATTCAAAGAACTGAAGATGTGCACACATATAACCAAGTAGCAGGGGATTCCTTCTAGAGACCATGCAAAAATACAGGCCAGATACCCTGCAAAAGAGCTACAGGCTCTAAGTTAAACTCACTCAAGGGCCCCTGGTCTCTGCCCTGGGGCCTCCTTCTGTGGGTCCATGAGGAGTTGGTTGTTATGGGAGGAGTGTGCTCTTTTGATTGACAGGCTTCGCTAATACAAGCCTTTGTCATGTCCTTTCCCATGGTGGATCTGATTTTAATCATATGCATGCCCAATTATGCATAGGCTTAAGATCATAAATAAGGGATTTTCACCAAAAGTTTACTCATTAAACATAGTTTGTCTGACTACAAAAGCACCCAAAACCAGTCCAGTCTAGATTGGATATCTGCAAGGCCACTAGTTCCAGGATATGCTTCAGGATATCCTGAAGGGATATTGTAAAGGGGTGTTGTAAGTGCTGCTTGGCAAACATAAGTTAGAGTGCCTGGTTGCTTTGCTCTGTGCATGCAGCTTGGGGGCAGGCTATGTGCTATGGATCCAGCCAAGTGCTGGCCTGGTGTGACAAGCTACCCTACCCTAGGCTACCTCCTGGTCCAGGCATTCTTGATGAAAGTCTGATTTATAGACCACCATACAAGACAATTAGTAATTATCAATTTCTCTAATTATATTTTTATACTGTTTGACAAACTTAAAATTAACTGGTTTGAGAATTTTTCTTTCTTTCTTTCTTTCTATCTATCTATCTATCTATCTATCTATCTATCTATCTATCTATCTATCTAATCAATAAATCAATAGATCTCCCAAACAGCAACATATTCATGATACTTTCCAGTTGTCCCCAGATGTAACTTGATCAAGGCTCCGTAAAGCAAGATTGTACCTTCCAACCTATCTGTTTCTGCAGAGGAAATTATAGACTAATAAACCTTCTCTTAGAGACAGGTGGTCTTAAAGCGCCAGCTATCCACACAGCAAATGCCTATACCGGTAAGTGAACTAACTCTGCAACCTAGGGCAAACTGTCAGCTTGAGCCCCGGTAATGACAACCCAAATTCAGTTAAAGGGAAACACTGTTGAGGACCTCTACTTCCACATACAGCACATTAAATGTTAGAAGAATTATCTTTTTTAAATTATTTATTATTTTTATTTTATGTGTATGAGTGTATTACCTGCATGTATGTGAGTGCACCCATGTCATGCAATGCCACAGAGGTCAGAAGAGGGCGTCGGATTCCCCTGGAACTGGAGTTAAGGACGGTTCGTAGCCACCATGTGGGTGCTGGGAATTGAACCCGGGTCCTCTGTAACAGCAGTCAGTGCTCTTAACCACTGAGCCATCTCTCCAGCCCCAGAAGAATTATCTTAAAACTACAAGAAGCTAGGAAAACTAAGGAAGAAAATGACTCCACAACCATCAGACAAGGTGCAGTGTGGGAATACACTTGAGTGAAACACCTGAGGGAACCAATGAGCTGTCAGTTGACCTTCCGGGTGCATCTGCCAGTGCAGAGAGGGGTAAACTACAGAGCCTAATGCCGCTGTTCCATTCAAGATAGACTGGAGGTGAGATGGGCAGCACTGCCAGCACTCAACACAGGAGGAGCTGAATGACACAGAGACCCAGAGCCGAAGAGCACCAGGGGGTTTGCCTCCAGTCTCTGGCTGAACACTGATTTGGGTATACGCAGGAAAGAGAACACAATCCTGAGGCCAGAAATCAAACATGGGAAAGCAGTAGGCCAAACCCTTCTAGAACAACACACAGAACCAAGAACAGTTAAAGCTCCCACAAGCAGAAGGACCAGCGTGGTCAATGGAGAAGAAACGATGTGCTAAACTAAAAACTTAAGACCTTAAGAGCCTCAGAACAATCAAACTGCTTCCAAGGACCTTAACTATATGGAAGAATGAAGCCAAAAAAAAGGAACAGAGCAAATGCAATGCTCAACAGTGTACAATTCAAAACACCTGACACTGTCTCCCCTCCAAATTACCAGGCATGTAAACAAGGAAGAAAACACTGATGATGGTTATAACCAGAAGAAACTCTATCAGTAGGAATAGACATGAGAGAAACGACAGAATTGGAGGCCATGAAAACAGCCACTGCAAACATGACCCATACCTTCAAAAGTGTGAACAAGATGAGAAAAAACAGGAGGCACAGAATGGGGTGGCACACCCTGTAACTCCAGTACCCTCATGACCCCAGTACTCCTGTAACCCCAGTACTCAGAGAGTATGAGACACAAGGATCTTGAGTTGAGGCCAGCCCAACATAGTAAGATTTTGTTAGCAAGGGGGAGGGAAGGGAGGGAGGAAGATGGCAGGGGAGGGGAGGGA
>NW_008331547.1:1786989-1806275 GCF_000622305.1 Nannospalax galili
AAGTGCAATATATAAATACATGCGGAAATATGAAAATAATAGCATATGGACAGAAAGATAAAATGGAAGACTTCTCAGAGTCCACGAAAGTCAGGGTATAATGGAGCAGAAGGCCCCAAAGAAAGAGAAGTCGTAAACCTGAAAACACTATCAGATATGAAGGCCAAAAAAAGCTTCAGTCAAGCTTTTTGTGACTATGCCACACAGCATCGCCATCAGCACCATGACTATGCCACATAGCACCGCCAATATACTTAGGGCAATGTCCCCAGGCAAAAAGAGATACATACATCCCATGTAGAGCAGTGCCATAAAAGAACCAAACAAGGGGGAAGTGGAAGATATAACCATGGACACATTACAACTAAACTGTGGGACTGGAATAATCTATTACTGAAAGGGAGACTGTGGTAAGTAAGTAGAAGCTACCAACCAAAGAGGAAACAAATAGGTATTGCTAACAAGGCAAAAATGGAAATAAAATGGAATTATAACGTAGAGCTCAAAAGAAGGGAGGGAAAGTGGAAATGGGAAGACTCTCCAGGTGAAGCTGGGGGAGCAGAAGAAGATGCGAGGATCATGGAAGATGGGAGGGGGGGGAGGATAAGGAAGATTCTCTAGGTGTAGCTGGGAAGAATATCCTGGAGGGCCACAGGAGGTCCGTATCATGTTTTTCTTTTTAAAATATTTGGTGTAAATAGAATAAAATGCTAAGATGTGATTTTAAATCTTTTTGAGAAAGGGTCCTGGAACTCACTATGTAGACCAGGCTGGCCTTGAACTCACAGAGATCCACCAGCCTCTGCCTCCCAAGTGCTGGGATTAAAGGTGTGCGCCACCACGCCTGGCTATAATGTATTTTTTTAAATCCTACAGATTTTTATGTGTTGTAAACAATTCTTAGCTTAAAAATTTTAATAACAATGATGTGATTAAACAAATTTTGGTGAACTTCACTACTTTTTAGTTTATTAAACACTTAGGGCTCTGTAAGTATAATTAAGTGCAATGACCTTTATTAAATCCTGCTTATTAATTCTTATTAAATTTCTTTTATATGAAGTGAACTTAGAGAGCTAATATTCAGTATTTTACAATAGAATGCTAATTCTCCTCTGGCCTAAGGGCAGAAAACAGAATGACATTTTGAAACTATCACTTCAGAGAAAGCAAAAATGATCATCTCTCTCCAGCAGGTGTGCAGGCTTTCAGCCCATCCTGGGGCACACGCCGTGCTGTCATCTCAGCACTCGGGAGGTGGAGCAAGAGGATGCTGAGTTAAGTCAGGTTTGATGTGAGAGTTCAGTGACTGTGCACTTGGCATGAGCTCTCTCTGCTTTCACAGTCCCTCACCAGTTCACTGAAACAGTTCCACAAGGTAGTCTGCCTCTGATACAGTGCCAACACTGCATATGAATTAGCCAATGTATATGAACCATCACCAGTTCACTGAAACAATTCCACAAGGTAGTCTGCCTCTGATACAGTGCCAACACTGCATATGAATTAGCCAATGTATATGAACAAAAAAGGTAATTTTTAAGAATCAGCACTACCTAGTTAGGAAATGCCAAAAGATTTTACTTCATTTCTACCAAAAAAAAAAAAAAAAAAAAAAAAAAAAAAGAGGGGTTGTGGTTGTGTCTCATGCAGAGTAAGCAAGAACAGAGCATGGATTAGAAAGAATCCAGGAAAGAGTCCCAATCAAAGCGGTCCTTTTTCTTTGCAGTCAATTCAATGAATACAGTATCAACTAAAACCTCAGGTGCCCACACCTTTAATCCCAGCAGTCAGAAGGCAGAGGCAAAGGCAGGTGGATCTCTGGGAGATCAAGGCCAGCCTGGTCTACACAGGAAGTTCCAGGTCAGCTGGGGCTACAGGGAGAACATGTTTCAAAAAAGCCAAAAAAAAAAAAAAAAAAAGGAACTGAATGAGTAAAGAAAAAGAAAAGAAACACCACGACCATCCTGTGCAACTCCAGCCACACATGGCTCCCGAGAATTAGAAACAGAGACAATCCAAGCTGAAGTGTGTACAAAGCAAACTAGATTTGTAAGACTTAGTATAAAACAAAAAACTGTAAAATATTTCATTAAGACTTCTTAATGCTAACTACAGGTTTCAATGATTATATTTGGGAAGTATCAGGCTAATTAAATGCCCAATTAAAATAAATAGAAACTGTCTTCTTAAATTTCTCTTGATATGGCTCTTAAACCACTTAAAATTATACATGTGCTAGCATACTTTGGTTGGAAACAGACTTTAGACCTGCCTACAATGAAAAACTGCGAGATCTAACATGGATTTTTAATTCACATGATAGAAATATCTGTCAACAAACTGCACTGGCTTCTACTTAATTAATTAGTAGGCACTGGCACGCCTCAGTTTTTGACTGATGGAGACACACCGTTAAACTACACATTTTCTATTTTATTTACTTTTGTCTTTATTTTGACATACTTTATCAAAATTCACAAAACTAATAAATAAAAACATGTCATTCACAAACTTCTGACTATAATAGCCTTATCTATTTTATCTTTAATTTAAGGAAAAATAATGAAACCCCATTAGCAAAGTATCAAGATGTACTTAATGGAAATGATCATCTATAATCCCTCAAATCTCTTCCATAAAATCATTACACAGAAACACACCACTTTCTCATCCATTTCTGTGGCCAAAATATCACTTGTATTTATAGACAAACATACCATACACCATTCATCAAAGAAGCTCCTTTTTGCAGCAGATGGAGGTATGGTCAGACACAGAGACCATACGTCTGAGAGATGCCCAGTATGAGGTGACACATCTATAGTTGAATCTCTACAACTAAGGCTCATGGAACATAGCGGAACAAGAGGTAGAGAGAAAACTAATGCATCCCTCAACTCTCACCAGTGAGCTTCCTTATAGAACAGAGTGTGATGCACACAGAAGGCCACAACTGGCCAAGTGGTACCTGGGAAATGATACCAGGCACTGTCCTCTGAATTCTAGCCACATGCCCCAACATCCCCCAACACCCACACCCACACCCACACCCACACATGCAAGAAGGTGCTCAGAAATGCCGAGAGCCAGCAAAAGAACCCCCGAGAGCCAAATAGGAGAAATGCCAGTGACCAGCTTGGCACCACAGAGTGGTGAAATAAATCCCGAGAGTAATGGAACATATCATTACCTTAAAAGTACACAGGATGCAAAACCAGTGCCCCTGGGTCCACATGACAAGTATCTGAAAACAATGGGGGAGGCCCAGCTCCAAGTTCTACATGCAACAGGACAGACCCATAGCCATCCAGCAGCTGCCACAGCACTGCAGGAGCAGAGGCCAGTGCCACCAACGGGTGTCAGCAGTGGGACAAAGTACGGAGAAGGAGGATGCTTGACTAATCGTTAAGTATTTCCTCCAAAGATATTTATTAGAACAAGAAAAATAGGCTGGAAAGACGGCTCAGCAGTGAAGAGCACTGACTGTTCTTTCAGAGGACCCGGATTCCAGTCCCAGCACTCACATGGCAGCTAACAACTGTCTATAACTCCAGCTTCAGGGGATCACATGCAGGCAATACACTCATACATATAAAATAAAAATAATTCAGAAAAGAAAAGAAAAAAAGTACTAACTTTGATGTGGAAAAACCAGGCCACCTCAGCCCCAGGATGAAAATTACACATACTGTAGTAAGTCACAGAACTACAGTGGATCTTAACCACCTGAAAAGCACAGGAACTCACAGGTATTTTTTCCCCAGATTCATAACCTGAGTTTAGTTGTGTGGAAACACCAGAAGATCTAAAACTGTGAGCAGTTCTTTAACATTTCCCCCCAAACATCACTGTCATAGAACTCAAAGGATGGCAGAAGATTTGGCAAAGACTAAAGGTGATGATGCCACAGGGAGATAATCCGTAAAGACAAAGGAGGCAGGCTGGATCTGGGACCAGGATAGTAATGGTAGTGGGGAAGTGGGGGCATTTTAGTAGGGTTGCCAATGATGGGATAGCATTTTATTAATATCAAGTCTGGGATAATTGCAATGGTCATGAAAGTAATGTTTAAGAAAACTGGATGAAACTGTTCTATTTCTGTTGTTGGTATACGGTCTCACTATGTAGCCCAGGCTTATCTCAAATTCCCAGTCCCCTTCCTTCAGATACTGGGACTGCAGGTACTAGGAACTAACCTGGCTTATTTGAGCTATTTTTGCAGCACTTTCTAAGTCTGGCCTTATTGCATAACACAAGTAATAGATCACAAAGTGCTGGTCTCTGGGGCAAAGTGCTGTGAGGCTATGAAACCTCTGCTTGTGAACTTCTATTCCACCAGCTTCAGGTGAAGTTGAAGTTTAGGGGGCCAACACAGGTTCTGCTGAAGACAAATCAAAAACGTATTTCCAGCAGCTTGGTGGCACATGCCTACAATCTAGAACTCAGGAGGCTGAGGCAGGAGTATGCTGAGCTTGAGGCCAGCCTGGGTGACTGACACAGCAAGTTTAAAGCTATCTTGGGTTGCATGAGACCATGTCTCAGTCAAACAAGCAAAACAACAAGGACTGGGGAGGGGAGGTAGTTCAGTGACAGAGTATTTGCCTAGCAAGACACTGGACTCAATTTTCACCACAACAGAGGAAGAAAATGGGGTGTGGGGGGCGGTCACTGTAACATTTTTTTGATTTAAGGGCTGGCTCAGCAGTTAAGAGCACTGGCTGCTCTTGCAAAGGATCTGGGTTCAGTTCCCACCACCCACATGGCAACTAACAACTGTCCATAACTCCAGTTCTAGGTGAATCCGATACCCTCTTCTGGCCTCTGTGGGCACTGTATGACAGGGGTGCACATATACACACAGGTAAAACACTTATACACATAAAATAAAAACAAATAAATTTTTTTCATGATGTATAGTACCTACTGGTGGGATGCTTCTTTTAACAATATCAAATATGTTATTCATCAAATAAGAGACCCTCTACAGCACACAGAATTTTTCAATATCATATTATTTATTTTACTAAAACACACCACAGTGCTGTCTCCATCATCAACCAATACTAAGTAGCTGCCACAAAGCCCCATGTGAAATTTCCTGGGGCTTATTCGCCAAAACTTATGGCACAGCATTAAAGAAGAAAAGTGTACAGAAAAGTCTTAATTGGAGCTAACTCAGGTTCCACGGCATTAAACTTAGATATACTGAGACAGAATATATTATATCTTACTAAAGAAGAATGCAGTGATAGAAAGGAATTGGCATAGTCTTTACACCTGAAAAAGGGAACTACTCACTGGCAGGCTGGCAACCCAGTGTTGCACCAGGAGTTCAGGGACACAGGGCTAGTCTCTGAGGAGCAGAAAAGAAGCTTGCACACCACACAGGACACCTCTGTCAGACGACCAATGGGAACAAAATATGGAAAGCACTCCTGTCCCTGAACAACATTTAGCCTTAGAGAACCAGGCCTTTCATAGCAACTATTGATTGGAGCAGACAAAGCCTGAAGAGCACTCCACACAAACTGCAAGGCTATTAAAAGTCAGGGGAATAAAAATGATGTGAAACACTGTTTTTTAAGGATTTCAATACCTTTTATTAATTGTGTGTGTGTGCACGCGCGCATGCTCATGTGTGTTGGGAGGGGTCACCTGTGGAGGTCACAGGCCAACTCTGCAGAGTTGGTTTTCTCCTGACTCAACCTGGGTTCTTGGAATCAAACTCGGGTGATCAGGCTTGCATCACTGGGTGGCAAGCACCTTCACCCACTAAGCCACCTCATCATTTGACTGTTTTTGTGCAAAGGTTTGATACAGAATCTCAGGCTGGCATCCAACTCACAGCAATCCTCCTAAACTCGGCCTCCAAAATGGAATTACAGTCATGAGTGACCAAGTCTGGCTTGAAACACTTGATTTAATAAAATTATGTGTAAAAAAATTACAAAATGCAGATTTTTTTTTAATAAAATGGGCTTCATAAATACTAAGAAGGACAGAAAACAGCCTCTTTATCCAAGTAAGAGAACAAGAAAGAGCAGCTCACCAGGGAGGAAAATCTGTAGAAAATGACCATTCCCTATTGGCCAACATCTCACTCACTGTGGTTCCAAAGCAGTCATAGTGCACCATGGGCCGGGCTCCATGCTAGGACTGCAAGGGGCCATGCACCATGGGCCGGGCTCCATGCTAAGACCACAAGGGGCCATGCACCACAGACCAAGTTCCATGCTTGGACTGCAAGGGGCTATGCACCACAGTCTGGGCTCCACACTAAGACTGCAAGGGGCCATGCATCACGTACCAGTTTCCACACTAGGACTACAAGGAATCATTCACATCCACTGGGCGCCATGCTAAGTTTACGAAGACCTGCTGCGGTGAGTGTCTGAGAGCACAATACCACTCCACCAAAAGACACCATCACTCTCCCCTCAGGCTAGAAATGCCCTCGGTGTCCTCAGCAGCCAAGGAGCTACAAGCAAGCCTTCCTGCACCCACATGCTAATTCTTCCCAACCCTCAAAGCTGTGCATTTCACCTACTGTGTCAATCACCAGCCCCTCCCTGATCTTTGGTCATTTTCTAACTACTGGATTCAGGACAATGGCTCACATAACATTCTTCCACATTACTGTCATCTCATAAATAATAAACTACCTTTTACTTGGGGGAGGGGGAGTTAAACAACAAATGAACCTGGACTGGAGATCTCTACTGACCACAAAACTGCTTTCAGTGACACTCAAAGCTATTTTACTATAAAAGGTCCTCAAATTACACAATATGCAAATCACCTTTATGCCAGAAATGTATCAAATATGCTAACATTCAGAATGCTTAAAAATATTCACCCAACTGGGATGATTTCAGATTAAAGAAAATAAGGACTATGTAATTACATACACTTACCTTGACAAATAGAAAGAAATTTGTGATTAGAACATAGCAATTAGTTAGAAAATGCTTCACATGGACTTAATTACCCATCAGTCTGCATGCAGCTCAATCACTTTTATCTATTGCATCAGTAAAAGATTTCTGCCCGAGGCAACTGCCAGTCATGTATTTATAAGGCTTCTAGACTTTACAGTGAATATATTATAGCTTTCAGGCACATGTGCTAAAGTTACAGTTTAGAGACTTTCTTAATTTTAGGTTTCCAATTTTAGTTCATGATTATCTCATCCCTTCTCAAGAGTCAACCAGCTAGCTTTCAAACCAATGGCGTCATATCTGGCTAAGAAAAGTTGTTGACAAACACATAGCACCTATTTATTTTAGTCCTTTTAAGAACCAGAAGGTAAAAATCAAAGCTACCGTCGTATTGCTCAGCAACAAAGGGCACGGTGTCCCCACCCCATAAGGACCCTGTATATTGAGAAGGTTGGATAAACCAAGTTTCCAGTCTATGCGACTTTGCTGTTGGATAGGATGGTGGTCTTCTGGGATGGAATTTTTGTAACAGAGTGGAAATATGATCTTCAATATAGTCCTTCATTGGACAAGAAGAATAAAACTTTGAAATCCCCTATCAGAGTTCAACTCCAAGCTCCTATGATGACTTGTTTGGGGTCTCTGGGCAAGTTACTTAAGTGACCTAAGAGCTGATCACTATCTGTGGTGGTTTAAATGAGAATGTCTCCCATAGGCTCCAAGTATTTGAGCATTTTGTCTCCACTTGGTAATGCTGTTTTGGGAGGTCTTAGAAGGTGTGGCCATGCTGGAGGGAGCACGGCACTGGGGGCAGCTTAGAGAGTTCTTAAGCTTTGTTGGATCTCCAGTCCTGCTCTGTTTCCTGTGCCTGCTTGAAGATGTGAGTGCCTCACTTCTACTCCTACTCCAGCCACCGCTGCCAGTGCCTCCCCACCATGATGAACTCTTGCCCCTCTGCAGCTATAAGTTAAATAAACTCTTCCTTTAATAAGTTCCCTTGGTCACGGTGTTTCTATCACAGCAACAGAAAAGTAACTTATACAGCATCTCATTTGACTGCAGGATTCAGCAACACAAGTCAACTCAGCAGCACAAGCAACATCTAGCAGAGGGATTTGGCTCACAATGACGGTTAATGCTGCCTACTTGGTGACCCTCAGTGGGGCCCAGGAAGATGACATAAACATGGACCTCTTGGGAACTAGGGAGAGGAAGCTTCCCTCCCTTCTTAAGGAAACATTTTTGGCTTTGCTTAGGAGCTAGCTTTTTCTAAAATGTCAGTTTTCAGGAGTCCAGAATTTGGTACTGGGCAACCTGTGCCTCATTCTAGCTTAGAACCAATGAAGGTACCTTGGTTCTGTGAAGGAAGACAGATCCTGGGTCAGAGGTCCTTGTGCCCTATCAATTAGCAGAGCTCTCAGGAGGCTTCACTTTGGCCTCACAAGCCATCAGGAATAGGCCTGCAGTTCCTTTCCTGTCCAAGCCCAAGTTCCTTCTGCTTAAGCTTAAATATCAACAAAACTGGTAAGAAACAGGTCTCAAAGACTATATTTTCTTTAATCCTGTGTCAGAAGTTTTGTCATATGTGCCTTGAGAAGTTTCACATGAGAGTCAGGGGCAAATTGCTTAGTAAATAATAATTGATGATGATGACAGTACTATGGTGCTTCAGAAAGTAGTTTATGAGTTGCTGACTATAACTACAGGAATGAAAATCTCCTTACTAGGTAAGATCATAAAAAACAAAGGTATCTTCACTCCTGTAAAAATCTTCAAATCTTTGTCCCATGAATTTGGCTGTCACTCACACTATGATTTCATTCTTTCAAATTACTGATTCCTAAAAGAAATAAAGGCTGTAGGTAGCTTGGAAATGGTTTATGTATCGCCATAATGTATAAATGTTATACTACATTTAGAAGAAATAAAGCCCAGGGAGAGACAGGAATGATACACAGACAAGATTTAATGGTTATATGTAGGCACTTTATAAAGCACAGAGGAAAAAAAGAGGTTGGCGTTTCAGATGCATATTAAAAATGTGGACATAATCTATACTATAAATCTTTCCTGCCCACTGAGCTACATCCTTAACAGTTATCTCTCCAAAAAAAATATTATAAGCAAAAAAAAAAAAATTTTTTTTTTCAAAAAAGTTTCCCAATGTTAGCGTGAGTAGGAAATGAACTTTGCAGGATATCAGAAGCCTGAGGTAAGTATCACACATTTCACAGAAGAGTTCACATCTACCATTGGGCACTGCCTCAGTAGTTCACACCAGCAGCAGGGTGGTTTTATTTGGAGAGAGCCTCATCTCGTTCTCTTGCCAGGAGGGGAGATGAGCACACTAATATTCTTTACATCTCATTTAGATAGGGCATTGCTTGTTATATTGATAGCCAATTTGTCAAAAAAAAAAAAAAAAAAAAAAAAAAAAAAAAAAAACACCTTTTAAACAAAGTCAAGTATTATACATAGTAACTTTTCTAAGCTCAAGTGACCAAAGATGAATTGCAACTACATAAGCACTGCACACCTGGCTCTACCACTTACTGAGTAGCCTAGAATTAGCCTTAACTAGGTGTTCACAGATGTGATATTAGGATATCAACACCCCAAAGACTGATTAACAATTAAAGGAGATAATCCACATAAAGTGATCCCCACTCTGTGTGGCATATGTAAGATGTCAAGAGAACAATGTGGAGTGTGGGTCCATCCCATGTCTCAACATGGGCTTTTTTGCTGGTCCAAGGGCCATTGCCTTTGGAAATGGGAAATGGCAGAATATTTTCTAAAGCATTTGAGCTACCCTGGAATTTCCATTTGGTGGAGAAAATGATTTCTTTGTCAGTAAAGTTACAATAAAAGGGATAATTGTGGCATAGCCTGCTCAGACCTATATACAGAAATATCCCCATTTGCAAATGGGAGCTACCCAAGCGCAGAAATGGAACTCGATGCACGGCTTCAAAAAACAATAAAGTTAATTGAAAGAAAAAAATTACTTTCTGTATAGAGTTCAAAACCAAGTTAATTTTTTTCAAATTCACATTTATAGTGTTAACAGTCAAGGAGTTAAAAAAAAGCAATGAAATAAATGCATTAAAACCACTACAACTGACTTCTCTTAAATGGCTTTCATTAGTTTGGTTTGAATCTTTAACTTGTTAAGTGTTTTCAAAATTACGTTTGTTGTTTTAATGCAATTTCTCTTGGAACTTTTTGGTCAAGCAAACAGTCCCAGAGACCACTTACACTTCTGATCCAGAAAATCCACCTTTGTGAAGACAAGTCAAAACAAAGGGACAGCTTCAGGGTCTCTAACCAAACACCAAAGTCACCAATCAGGAGCTGGTACTGTTAAGACATGGCATGCCAACTCCTTCAACCTTTATCTTTGTGTTTTTGGAGAGTGGGGTGGGAAGATGCTGGCTGAAGCCAGCATGGAGCTGATGTCCACCAGGAGGAGCATCTGTGAGTGAGAAATGCAGCTGCCACCAACCAGATGAAGGTGGCAAACATTAAGTATCACCTCAGCCTGCTCTATCCCACTTCGAAACACCGATGGCAATTCTGATGATTATCAATGCAAAATAAAAAAAAGCCAACATAAAGCAAAAGTCACTGTGTGTGACATCAAATTGCAGGGAGTCTAGATTAAACAGGAAATGCCAACCTGCATGAATGCCCTCACTACTACCTCTTGACTCTCTTAGCTTCCCTATGAGAGTTTTAGGGGGAACTGTCTGTTCTGGGCTTTCCCTTTTTCTATGCTGAACCATACATAGGATGCTGTCCCTGATACAGTTGGCCTTTATTGCTAGGGAGAATGGGACCATACCTTTCAGTGTCCCCACCAAGAAAAGACTTAGATTAGCCTGCAGAACAAACTGCTGAGGGATGGTTTTATAGCTGAAAACCACGTGTTGCTACCATCTTCCCAGAAAAGCTGTCCACTGAGTTTATTCAAGTAAAGCAGGTGTTTCTTCTTTGAGCTCACCACAAGCCTGGAACTGCCAGGGACTCACAAGTCCTAAAAAGGAGGAGAGGCCATGCTGACATTAGATTAGAAGGTCCAAAGATTATCACTTCAAGGCATCAGAACTGTTGGCTGATTTCCAGGCTGTCATCCTCAAGCTCAGATGGACCAGACAACATTCCACAATAAGAGGAAACCAGGACGTCGTTCAAACAGATTTGGAGCTGGTGGGCTTTTGTAGGGAAAAGATTCACAATATTTATCTTAGATGGTTTTACTGTGTGTGTGTGTGTGTGTGTGTGTGTGTGTGTGTGTGTGTCTGTATATGTGTCTCTGTCTGTGTCTGTGTATCTAGAATGGTGCACCAGTGGAAGCCAGAGGACAATTTGCAGGAATTGGTTCTCTCCTTCCACTGTGTGAGTTCGGAAGATTGAACTCAGATCTTTAGGATTGGGAGCAAGTGCCTTTACCTCTTGAGCCATCTTGCTCCATCTCTCCCCACCCCCCCCCAGACCGGATCATTTCAATATTTGGAATGTGTGTGTGTGTGTGTGTGTGTGTGTGTGTGTGTGCATACTTGAGTGCAGTACCAGAAGAGGTCAGAAGGGTTTCAGATCCCCTGGAGCAGGAGTTACAGGCACTTGTATGCTTCCCAACACATGAGTACTTGGAAAGGAACCTGAGTCCCCTTCAAGAGCAGTGATCACTCTTAACTGCTGAACTAACTCTCCAGCCCCTCATAATGTTTTTCTTAATTCCAGGTTCTTAATATCCAATTTATTTTTTAAAAAAACAAACAAACCTGGAAATCCAAGGCACAGTCTACAAAAGGAGAAATAATTTTAAATTGTAGGTCTTCCAATATTGTCTAACTTTAAATCAACCACTGAATTTTGTCAGATCTCACTTTATCTGGACAGTAATAAACTTCAACCACACTCCTTAGCCTAATATTCTCGGGGTGGAGACTTACTCTGACACTACAGAAGTCACAGCTTGCATTTGGATGGAAATTTCAAGTAGGCTCACCTGTGAAATTTTTCTGGACTAGAACTTAAAATATGATGTTATAATCAGTATCCCTAACAAGACAGTTTGAAAAATAAAAGTATATAATGTTTTTACTATAAAATCAATTTCTTTACATTGCAACTAAATAAGTGATAAACAGTTATTCACAAAATGTTAAGTTTCATTACCAGCCTGCCCATGCCTCCTCCAGAGTGGTACATTCTGCGTACCTGCAAAATAGGTGCTCCACCAGCTAAGGATGACCGGTATTGATCAGCAAGTGTCTTTAGAATTAGAAGAATCAGAATTTCCCTGACCTGGGAACTTTGAAACTCTCATCAAACATTAAATGAAGCAGGTGGTTAAAGCTAAATATCGTCAGAGAAAACTCACCTTATAACCAAGGCAAGCTGTTTGCTTAGAAAAACCCGTAAGACAGGCTGAGAAGATGTCCAACAATCAACAAATGATACAGTTTAATAAATGACCTCCTAAGACTTCAGTTAAAATTAGTAGACTTATTTTTATATTCAGTGAAGTTCCTCAAGGTCATGACGACTACCAAAGAAAATTCAACTGCAGATCTATGGTGTTTCAAACTTTAAGCTAGGAAAAGATATCTTGGGGGTGGGGAATAACTATTACTCTTTGATTCAGCTTTATTAGCTATTGCAGCAAATGGGAACAGCCATACAAAGAGGTATCATTCTCATTAAAGTTTAAGGAAGCCTAGTGTATAAATCCCCAAACATTTTTTATGTTCCAAAATTCTAGAGTCTGGGACACGTAGGTCCCAGTTTTTATTCTCCTGTTATGTTCACTACTGTGGTTAAAAGTTGACTAAAAAGTATTATCAATGCAAAAGTGGTATAGTCATACTGAATTATTAACAGGCAATACAACTGTCAATGTTTCTGTTTACCATTCTCCACTGCCCTTGCAACAGGTTCAGAAAGGGAGGTACCGAAGCGTAAAGATGCTCAAAGCTGCTGCCTTCTGAAAGCATTGTGGGGGACCTGGTGGGGACTCTTGCATCCTTGCGCAAGTTCTTAGGAGGCAGAGTGAACTTTCTTTGAAAGCAAACTAAAAACTCACAAGAGGGTCCCTTGCCTTCAATCAAGGAGATGTTTAAAACGACCCCATTTTGCCATATTAATGTGCTCCTCCAAAAGACTCCCATAAATATTTAATATAAGAAAGTCTCCGTTTAAACACAATGAATAGCCTATGAAATTAAAGTTGGCTGAAGGATTACATTGTATACATAATACACTGTAAATAATGACAAGGAAAACACGAGCAGTATTACCTTTTCTTGACATTTCTTACAGAATATTCAAAAGGCAATAGACATGAAGGTCAGCTTAATTGACATGAGAGGGTGAACAACTCTATAGAGTGGTTCTATTCTAGGCTTGTGCTACCTTGCTTTTCTTGGGGGAGACACACAGAAACACCTATTCATACCAGATAGGCCACCCACAGACTAAAGAAATGATTCTACTCAAGTGGACCTGGGTGAAGCAATAAATTTATTGGGGTTCCTTATTGGGTAGCTGCATAACGGAAAAACCACCGTAGTATGGTGGCAACTCAGGAAAGCTGCGTCTGCACACCATTCAACCTTCCACTGCCAAGACCACGTGCAGCTGGGGCGGATGACAGGCAGCTGGGGACAGGGCGGGAGGGAGGGAATGGCTGGGCTCTCCAGTGAAGATCTGATGACGCTATCCCCTCCCTTCTAGCAGGGAGCATTAACAGATCTGATGCTGTGAGGGTCTCCCTCCAGTCATCAGAGCTACTACGATTTCAAACCCACGGCCACCATGCCAGGCGTGGAGCACAGAGTTCCAACATCTTGTTACAACACTCCAGCACTGACGAGACATACTAGAGGGTCCAGATCCACAGGAATCTCAGCTCACTGCCACCCATGCTCACAAAACTCAAGAAACATTTCATATCAAGTCCCTCTTGTATTCAAAGAGGCATCGGCATTTAACACTGGGTGTTCACTTGCAATGCACACTACGCAAATACACAGATGAGCCCATGTAGTTACTACCAGAAGCAGTGCGTGCTGCATTCAGTTTCCAAAAAAGACATCCCGTCCTTTCTGGTGCTGTTCTAACCACCAACCTGCTCAGTTCCTATCCTCAGCAATACTCAAGCATTCCTTTTTTACCTTAACAGAAACAGACAACTGCTGGGGCCAAGCTCCCTCCTAAGTCCTCATCTCTTGACTTTTCCACCCAAATCGAACATTTTCACCTTATGTTAGCTTCTTTCACTGACCTAGCTCACTGAATTTCTCCGGAGTGTAACAGATTATTTCTCAGTGGTAATACAGTATAACCCAAAGTAAAGTCTTAACATGACCTTGAGACAACAGAGTGTTGATACCCAGATAGTTTCTTGCTAGGTTAGTGCCAAGCCCCAGTCCTTAACATAAACAAGCCCATCTCTGACATGCTCTAAGCCTATTGATGGCTGGGATCAATCTGTCCAGGGTTAACTTACATTCTTTTATCCTCTTGATGCCACCCATTTTTCCTCTACTGATGTCACACACCAATACAATTTGTGTGTTTTTCACTACCCTTACTAAATAAAACGCAATACTGTTCTAGGCTAATACTATATCTGTCAAAAACCATCGTCAGGTTGTTAACGAAGGTCTGTAAATATCGTAAAATATGCATGGAGTCATTTTCCTAAAGTTCTTATGGGAAAAATGTGTTGAACTCCAACAAGACCTTTGGTGGCACACAGCTAACACTCTTTTGTCCTCTCACCGTGACAGTCACATTAAATAGGGGCACTGCTCAGGAAGGGGTCCTTTCTCGTGGTGCTGCTTGAGAGCTTCTCACCCGTCACTAGGGTCAATTATAGGTAAGAGATTTGAGAGATGATTGCTGTACTTCATGGATTTAGGACCCTAAGAATATAACATATGCCTTTTAAAAACAATTTAATACTGACAAAAAGAACAAAATAGTGCCACATAATTATACGATGTAGCTACATACAGACATGAACACAAAAACAAAGTACTCTAAACATCATTAAACAAAGCCCTGCGATTTTCTGTAACAGTGAGCTTTATAATAAGTGTATCACTGAACACACTAACAGAGCACTCAAAATGTAAAAAGTTGAGGTCTTTTTTTTTTTTTTTTTTGGTCTTTTTGAGACAGGGTCTCCCTGTAGCCCCAGCTGTCCTGGAACTCACTATGTAAACCACGCTGGCCTTGAACTCACAGAGATGGATCTGCCTCTGCCTCCCGAGTGCTGGGATTAAAGGTGTACGCCACCATACCCGGCTATGAAGTTAGTTCTTAATATGGTAGGTCGGGTTCCTTCAGATCAGTATTCCAGTCCTCCACACTAGAAATTTGAATATTTTCTATACCTGAGTTTATAAACATGTATTTCTGCCCAGATGCTTTCATAAATTATTATAACTCTGGTTTCTCTTAATACCACCCGTCCCAATAAGTAACTTTATACCCAGTGCTTAGGTGACTTATGACATGTACCTTAAGCATAAAATACACCCTTCACTCTGTAAATCATCTAAACCATAAACTAATGCAGCTTAAACTGTAAAACATTGATGGGAGGGTCTGAGCATCATTTAGGGACATAGATGAACATGGAGACACACACACACACACACACACACACACACAAAATCAACCTATTTTTAAAGATTCCAGATGATGAGACCGTACTTGAGGAACTACAAAGAATAAAAAATTCAACTTTTGGGGGCTAGAGAGATGGCTCACAAGTTAAGAACGGGGGTTGCTCTTGCAGAAGACCCAGGTTCAGTTCCCAGTATCCAGATGGCACTAAAAACCATTTGTAACTCCAGTTCCAGGGGATCCAACGCCCTCTTCTGCCCTCTGCAGGCATTATGGGGCATGAGTGCACTTATGTAGGCAATACATTCACACACATAAGATAAAAATAAATATTTTTAAAAATTCAACTTTAATTTTTCTGTTCTTGTCCCTGTCCAACGTCAGATCTCACCCATTATAGACTACTGTTCTGGGTGAAAGGGAAAGTTGTATGAAACGAGCCTCAGACCAAATGTAACACACAAGAAATTAAGCAGCCTCAGTACTGTTATCCTTCTCTCTGCACAACAGCCTGAGGTCCCTTTTCACATGATGACAACAAACATGCACGCAGATACACAACCAAGTGCAAAGGACTTAAAAAAAAAATCTTCATTTTACAAAGGTCTCTTTCTTTATGACTCATGTATTTCCTGGATATATTCAGGGTTTTGTGGAAGTCCCTGTACCCAAATTCCCTACACTCAAACTACTGTAAAAAGGGGAGAGGGATACCTTGTAGCCGGGCGTGGTGGCACATACTGGTGATCTTAGCACTCGGGAGGCAGAGACTGGAGAATTAAGAGTTCAAGGTCATGTACACTACATAGGAAGACTCTACTACAAAATAAAGGGAAACAAAAAAGAACACCTTCAAAAGCAGAGTTTTATTGTAGCCTAAAGTATCAAAAGCCCTTTGAAAAGAATGATTTCAAGACTGAGTTTTAAGTGTGCCAGGGCAAAAGGGCTAGTGTTTGTTCAAGTATAAAATTTGTTCCTGAAATATATCACAGGGTTGAAATTTCTTTCTGTCACTGGTTCAGAAAATGAGTGTTTACACAAAATACACAATGTGAATTTTATTCAAATAGTCTGTTAGAATTTATTCAGAATGTTTAGTGTCTTTAAGAGACCCACTTTGGAGAAAGCTATGTGACACACTTCCTCAATAGTTACAACATGGAATCAATCAGGGCTACTAGTGTACCAGCTCACTGAGCTCGGATGCCCTGAGAAGCAGGAGGTCATGCTCCTCCTGTCTGGACACACACAGTAGAGGTGCCCTGCACCCGAGGAGGTGTGCACTGTCCTCATACAGCATTCTCTTACGGCTGTGCTGCTTTAGCCCACTGTGAGGAGTGGAAACCAGAGAAAGTGATGCTCAACTCCAAGCAATGCCTTGTCCAATCAGACATAAATGAAGCAGTTCCTGGTAGCCACTACCAGGTGACAGAAGACACACAGCCTGAGAAATCAAGCCACAAACCTGGCAGAGGCAAAGGGAGGTGGCTGAATGGACAGATGGATGGCCCTCAGGTCATTCTACAGAGACTCTGAGACCAGAAAGGAATGAGAACAATTCAAGATTGCTAAGAAGATGCTAAGTTCCATCGGGGTTCCCCCGTCTAACTTAAAACAGACTTGGGCTGGGGAGATGGCTCAGGAGGTTAAATGCCTGCTTGCAAGCATGAGTTCAACCCCAGCACCCCTGTAAAAACTGGGCAAGGTGGGGAGCACAGTGGTGGGGAGATAGAAACAGGTAGGTCCCTAGAGTTCATTAGCCAGCCAACCTAGCTTAATTGGCAAACACCAGATCCCTGTAAGAAACCCTGTCTTAAAATACAAGATAGATGTACACATATACACATGCACACGGGCACGCATGTGCGCGCGCATACGTGTGCACACACACACACACACACACACACAGAGGCAGAGACAGAGACAGAGAATTGGATAGCCATCGGTAAATGACTTACACTCTCTGGGTCTCATATCTTAATGTGACAGGAAAACACACCCATCTCCTGGATATTGAGTAGCTCAACCATCACTTATGTAAAACAACAAACATAAGGAGTGCCCTTAATAAATTCAAGAAATTATAACAATCATTAAAGTTCTGAATCAGAAAGTTTATGTCTATGTGAAGAGCCTCAGGGAGCCACCATCTGACCCTGAGGCTGTGGACAGTCTGAGTTGATGGAAAAGTGCCACTGCCTCCTGGTGGCTGTGTCCTCAAATTACCAGGCCAGTCATTACAGAGAAGCAAGCAAGGCACCCAGCAAGGCCTCAGTCTTCTAAGCTAATAGGACCTGAATTGTTTCTAGGTGCGCATACATTGGAAGCATTTTTTTCATCAACACTCTCTCAACCATTCCATAACTAGTGCATAAACAACTAGAAAACCATCAGCATTCCTTTAATACTAAATGGAATTGTGGGTGGGAGCAAATCAAAGTATTGGGTTTAGTTGCTTCCATATACAGTGGTAAAAGAGATTCTTTGAAACTACTTAAGAGTTTATAATCCTGGAAATACAAGAAGTTGGAATGAGAGGATGGTGGGGGAATTTAAGACTTTAAATGCTGAGACCAAAACTCCAGACATTCCAATTGTGACACAAGTGTGGAACTGTTCTGTTTCCTGAGGCTCAAATCACTTCACTGGACTCCTGCCCCCTCCTCACCCTGCACCTCTAACCTTGTCTTCACTCTTTATGTCTAGGCCTAGTCCTAGACACATCATCATCCAACATGATCCAGACCTTGGTCTCTGCCCATCCTTGTCACGCAGCCTGACCAAACTGAGTCTGGGCACCTCAATAAGGAGGCTCATGATCACAAATGAGACGATAACTTTCAAGATCCACATTGTCAGCACTCACAGCTAATTCCAAGGAACTGCGTGCACACGCATACACACGCATGCACGCACGCACGCACGCACGTTTATTGAAAAGATACTGAAAATGAGGCTTGGTATCATCCTTCTTTCCAAAACAGGCCTGATAAAACAGAGACTGCACTGCACAAACAACTGACTCAGAAAAGCTGCCTCAGAGCCAGTGGCCCTCAGAGCCGGTGCCTTTCAGAGCTGTGCCTCTCACCCTGTGCCCAGGAAAACCCACAGGCTGCTTGTTTGAACACACGATTCCTAGTGGAATCCAGGGCACGTTCTCAGTTACCAGGACACTAGTTCTTTGAGTTCTATCATGAGGAAATAATTTTCATAAGGTTGGAAATTCCCCACCTTATATACAGTGTGCAAATAATACTGAGAAACCAGAAAATGTCACTGTAGCCAACTGAACAAGGTTATAAAGAGCTACTAATAAATGAGTATTTCAAGAAAGAAAAAGGTAAACAATCTTCATTCTTTTACCCTGGAAAAGAGATATTGTGAAAGTGAATAAACTCATGAGTACTGTATGAGTCACTGTCACTAAGAGGAAACATGGGTGACCACCTGAAGAGGAGGAGAGCCTGCACAGGCTCACTGCTTCAGAGGGGTCAGTCCACGCTTGCTTGGCCCCAGTGCTGGAAGATGTTAATGCAGATTATCGTGGTGAGAACGTGCAGCAGAGCAAAGTTACTCACTTCAAGGAGGACAGGAAATACAGAAAAAGGAGGGGGGGGGAGAAAAGACTAGAAAGGAAGGAAAGAAGAGAAACGGAGGAAAGAAGAGAGGGAGGGCGAGGGGGGGAGGAGGAGGGGGAAGGGGAGG
>NW_008331547.1:1806398-1820904 GCF_000622305.1 Nannospalax galili
AGGAGGGAGGGCGGAGGGGGAGGGCAGAGGAGGAGGGGGAGGGACAAGATACACCTTTCGAAAGCATGGGCCCAGGAACCCACATCCTGCAGTTAGGCCACCTCTCTTCACAGCCAACTTAGTCATGAATGCCTGGATGCACTTACCAGTAGAGGAACTTAGAACACTCGTGATGCATCACCTCTCCACTCTCAGTGGGACTAAGTAATCAAAACACTGCTTTCTGGGGGTCACTTCCCATCTAAACTGTAATACATATGGCTGGGAAACAAATGCCTCTAGCCATGATGTAAGTGTGGTACAGAAAACTGCTTTAAAAACAGTGCACTGCTCTGCACTGCTGACGTCTGCAGGTCCATCCATCATCACCCTCAACTCTGAACAGACACGGCCAGTGCTTCAGACCCACAGCTACTGCTGTACCCTGAGAACTCCAGCTCTTGAACACAGACTTAATCTTTTCTTTTTCTGCTTCCTTTTGCGTACAGCCAACTCATACGAGTTACATAATTATTTGCTCATTCTCATAGAAAATGACTTCCATCCTCAAGCATTAGACTTCAGCAGAACCAACAGTTGTAATATGAACACTCTGTTCTGATGCAGACTAAATTCCAGGTTCCAGTATGCACAACGTTGGCCAACAGAGGGCGGAAATGGCAGTGGATGCTAGGTGCTGACACCCTAGCTCAGAGCGGCAGCTTACGTAGTTGAATAAGATGAAGGGATAGCATCAGTTTGCGAATGCAGGCTCACAAAGCATCACTTGAGGCAGGTCCGCCGTGCAAGCTCCACACAGGTTCAGGAATACAGTGAGCAAAGAGGCCACGAGGGCCGTCACTCTTGGCAAAGCAACCAAACTGCCTTCATACGTCTGACAACAGCAGTGGGACAGAGATGTCACAAGACTTGTTTCCAAATTTGCTCTTCTCTGCCTTTCTATGGGACTCACAAGAGTGAGCACATATTGCTCTCGTCAATCTGGAGGAACGCAGGCAGACTGGAGCTCAGTCTGCCAAATACAACAAACCCACCAGAGTTACCTTCTGCAAAATTAAATTCAGACTAAATCTGCACCTCACTTCATTTTGAAAAAAAACCCCTTTCTGTGAGCACAATTACTGGAGATGAGTTAGAAGTCAAGTAAAGTTTAGAGAGTATTCTCCTTATCTGATTCAGGCTTCTAGAACAAAATAATTTAGAAAGTAAATTACAGCTGACAGGTTATTCTTCACTTTCTGGAAGGCTGAGAAGTCAAAGAAAGTACCAGCAGACATGGTAAATGGTAAGCATCTTTCCCTCATACGTAGAACAGTCTGTGCATGTCCCTCACAAGGAGGAACAGGAAAAGGAGCTTTGGTTTGGCCTTAATGGATTCTGGAGAGATACAAACACAAACAGCACGTGATTTAGTCTCTGTACACTGTGTAGCAACACTAAGATCACGGGTCATAAGGCAACTGTGTATAATACACTTTGGCCCACTCATTAATTCAATCAATTTGAAGCTATTGATTACACAACCTTCTTTCTAGTAATCCAAATAGAAGCCCTTCTGTGAAAGGGGAATGCATACATGCGAGGCAGTTGGGAGTGCCTGAACCAACGTGCCCCGGAGAGAACACAAATGGCTGATGACTAGGAGGCTTCAGGGCTTCTTGGTGTATGCATGTTTTTGACCTTAAACACGAATGTCCTCTGAAACTGGATTCTGGTTTGGTAAAATACACCACTTGAGTCCCTTATTTTCTCCACCGAGGACAAGCTTTCGGGTGTCTCAGGAGGGCAGTCTACAAAGAGGCCCTGCCCCATGCAGCCAGAGTCCTGTCTACTGCCCTCAACTCGGGACAAGCCTTTTTCCTTACATCGTCCTCTCAGCCACTCAGTCCAACCTCTCATGGCTCGCTCATTATTTCTCTTGCGCCATCTTTCCTTCCTTTCTTTACACTTTCAAAAATCTTCCATTTTGAATTCATTTCACTCAGAGTGAAGATGAAAAACTAGTTAAGAACTGCCTTGCATCCTTCATGTGGGGTACCCTGATGACTGCACCTTGTGTATCCACAGGATCAGCTGTCAGACCAGGACACTGATATGACGACTCAGTGAACTCAAGAGCAGGCCTTATTTGGAGCCTAAAATCTCTTAGCAGAACAGATCTGCTCTACAGATTTCACTCATTCCAGATTGGTGGGACTGCCACAGCATTTGGGATACAGAACTGATCAATTATTCACCCTAAATTCCTTCATGCTACCCCTTTGTAGTCACCACTCTACTAACTCTAACCATGGCCATCTTCATATGCTCTCCAAGTCTATAACTCTGTCACTTCAAGAATATATTGATTCACATAGAATGTAATTATTTCAGACTGGCTTTGTAAAACTCAATATTCTTGAAACACAATTATATAGCTGCATATACCAATATCTGCTCCTTATTGTTGGTGAGTAGTACTCCATAGTAAGGACATACCAGTTTGCTTATCAATTCACATTTTGAAAAAAGCGAACTGTTTCTAGTTTAGAGTTATTACAAATAAAGAAGGTATGAACACTCATGTCAGTTTTTAGGTAAACAGTTCAAGTGTAAATATCCATAAGTGAGTTGCCAATCATGCAGCACCCTTGATGGTGAAGTTTTTTCCAGTAACCTAGCAGGATATGGTGCTCAGCTGCAAGGTCAGACCCAAGTCAAACTGTTGCTGTGAAGGTATTTTTCAGGAATGATCAGCACTTAAAGCAGCGAGCTGTTAGTAGAGCAGATCACCAGCCACAAGGGGAGTGGAGTCTTTTCATCAGTTGAGGGACCCGTAATAGAAAGATTGTGCTCCTGAGGATGGGAAGAATTATGCACTTGGATTCAAGAAAGCAACACTGATTCTTACTTATACTTCTAGCCTGCCCAACCTGCCCAGAAGATTTCAGACTTGCCAGTTCCCTCACTCTGAGAGCCAAGTCTTCAATTCCTTCAAAGCTAATCTGTGTGTTTTACACACACACACACACACACACACACACACACACACACACACACCCCCCTTGGGAATGGCTGGATCAGTTCAATTTCTTTGGAGAAGCTTACTGACACACTACTGTATGATGAAGAAATAGGCAGGGCTATCTCATTTACCACTCTCTAGCTTTTCCTCAGCATACAATTATTTGTGATAGAAAATACAAAACAATTTATGGCATATAGCTATATAGTCACATACTGATAGCCAAAGATTAAGGTTGAAATTCAGTAAATATGCTCTAGGAGCACCCTACTGTAAGTTCCATTACTGCTGCAACATTCTGTGGCAAGGGATGAAAATGAGCTGCCACATATTCAGCTTTACACCCCAGCAAACCACACAGAAAACATGTGTGGGCATACTACATGAATGTGGATGCAATGTGGACCTCAGTGATACAAAGGGCATTCACAAATTTCAAAATACGGGAAATATGATAAAAATCTATACATTAAATTTCAGATGGGAAAATTTTCAGATACCTAGCATTACCGACCTTTCAAAGGAGCTGCATGATTATTGTGTCCTATGCAGTACTAGAGGATCTTTTTAAAAATTCTGCTCTAATGATTTAGCAAAATAGTACAAAAGCTGGGCATGGTGGCAAGAGGTTGTCCCAAGTTCAAGGCCACCCTGGACTACAGAGTGAAAAGGAAAGAAGGAGGAGGGAGGGAGGGAGGGGCCGGAATAGCAATATAGGGTTAGCATTTCTGCCCTAAGATGATCCTTCAAACACTCAGCAAAAACTTACTACTGACCTTCTATTATGTTCAAAGTTCTGACCTAGGTTCTGAAGACAAAGGGGGAAAAAAGAAAATCCCATGAAAATCCACATCGATTCTACAAAGAGCTGGGGTGAGGTGAAGTGGGAAAAATCAGACAAGTTGATGACATCCTGATACATTCCTAGTAAGCAAAGAAAATCCAGGCCAGAGCTTAAAAGACAGAGGCATGAGTGCCAGCGGGTGCTATTTTGAGGGGGCAGAAGGGGAAGAGGTCCCTGGGAAAGGGGGCATGCCAGTGCAACATGAGTTCCTTAAGTCCAGGGATGACCTCTCACCTCCCAAACATAGTGGCTAGAAAAATGATGCTCAGAAATTTCTCTAGTGCGGTTGATCGTCAGCTCCACGGCTGGACCACTTGGGCTTCCAACTGACTCTGGTCTCCTGAATTCTGGGCTGCCTGCTGTCACCAGGTGGCCATGACTTCATGGATCGTCTATGCTGTTCAGCTAGCTGTGAATCCTATGTGTCTAGACACACATGCTTTGCCCTTGCTTCGGAATGCAAGGGTTGATCAACACACTACATCCTTCATAAACTTCTCATTTGCAGAAATCCAGAGACCAACTTCATCTCAAGGGGTCTTTGCCCTTTACCCCAGAACCCAGCCCAAGAAAGTCTGGTACATCCCACCCAGGCAGGCAAAGTCAAATAGGTCTGATTAAACTCCATTCAGAATAGAAATTAAGAAATAAACAACAGCAAAAATAGAAAGTAGGGATGGTATTGGAGTTACGGTTAGAGGGGAATAAACACTACAAATTTTTGTGAATTTGAATGAATCAATAACAAAATTGACTGATAAAAATTGACAGCAAAGCTGGGCATGGTGGTGCACGCCTTTGATCATAGCACTCAAGAGGCAGAGGCAGATGGTCTCTGTGAAACTGAGGCCAACCTGGTCTACACAGTAAATTCCAGGCCAGCTGGGGCTACAGGGAGACTCTGTCTCGAAAAGACAACAATAAAAAAAAGAGCAAAAAGTAGACAAGTAGAAACGGGGGATTCTTCATATATCTTTATTCAAAGCAAGATGGCAACAGACCCTGGGTCCATCAATCACCGAGCAGTAGAAAAATTCAAGAAACATCAAACTATTGGGTGGTCCTCCTCAGAGGAACATTGTCAGATCCATCAACTTTGATCTCTCATTCACAGACATAGCCAGGAGAAACTTCTCCACCCCATAAAAATAACAAATCTGAGAAGCTACACACTGGGCAGGCCAGAATCACCCCCACTGAGTAGGATAGGCTGTTCCCCCTTCCAAAGCACCAAGAGAATATTAACTGTTAAGATGCTAGATGGGACAAGTTATAGGGAAAACTCAAGGAACCAGTGCCTACACCACATATCTCAGGGACTAGAGAAGACTTAAAAGGAGGGAAAGGAAAAAGGGAAATCTATGGCATACTCTGAGGCAGAAAGATTTTACTGCCACTAACCCTTTAAGGAAACTGCTAGATACAAACAAATATATAAAAACCTGAAAGCTAAATTTAGCTCTGTTTCCTGATCTAAGAGCCAAGCTGAAAGAACATCAGTAAGTCTGCAACAACACGAAAACTGCAGTATAAAGTATCAAGTTGTCCTTGGTAAAATTCATAAGCAAAAACACTTTGGCTGACCTTACCCACATAAAAGGATAGTGATTCCTGTGCACATGTGCAATGTGAGCATAGGAAAATAACTCCAGAACAAGAAGAAAACAACCCAACTAAGCAAAGACAGCCCGTGCTTGGTCTCACCCTCTGGGAGGTGTGTACCTGATGAGTAACACTGTCATGGAGAAGTCCTACATAGCAGCGCTCCAACCTGGGACATCGGTTGACTCTGGATTCACATTTAGTAACTACGATGCTCTCTAAAGTATGCCACCTCCTGCCCAGCTTCAGTTTTCAACTAGAAAATGAAGTAACAGTATTGTTATGGTTCGATGGTGCCCCCCTAAATTATTGTGTTAACCACCACTGCGGTATCGAAAAGTGGGACCTTTGAGAGGTGGACAGGTCCCGGGGGCCATGGGTGTAAACCACCACTACAGCACTGGGTCATTCTTCACAAGGGCAGTTTTGCTACAAAGGCAAGTTCAGTTCCATCTTGTGTTCTTGAGCTCTCTCTTGCCTTCTGCCACCTTAAGACACAGCAAGAAGGTCACCAGAAGATATCAACTGTCAATGTTGGACTTCCCATCCTGCAGGGCCATGAGTCAAATAAACATCTACAGTTTGTAAGTTATCTAATCTGTGGCATTCCACTAGTGTACTAAACCAGGTGCCTAATTCACTGGTTATTGTGAAGATTAAAAATCAAATAATGGATAAAAATGTCTGGTACGTAACAATTACTCTACAAAAGCTACCACTACTATGATGGAAAATTTGGATTTGCACTTGATGAGGTTAAAATCACTTTAATGAGGCACACTTTTGGGCAAGTCTGTGAGGATGTTTCTAGAGACAAAGGAAAGACGGGGGAAGACTGTCCTGAATGAGGGCAGCGCTATCCCATGGGCTAAGTTCTCGAATGAAAGGGAGGAAGGAGAAAGTCAGCAGAGTATGTGTCTCTGCTGTACTTCCTCATCTGCCCAGATGTGAACAGGCAGCCTCGGGCTCCTGCCATCACAGTGCACTGTCCACCTGAGAGACTGTACCCTCAAGCCATGAGCGCCCATGAATCCCTCCTTGAGTTGTTTTCTGCCAAGCATTTGTCAGAGTGAAGAGGAGTAATAGCACTATTAGGATATAGCCCACATTATGTTAGTCAGTGATAACTATGAATACCTTACTCCATGCCTTGTCCATCAGCTCAGAGTCTTCACATGGTCTAACTCCTCTAGACAAATTCCCACTTGTAATGGAATAGGTGACTTCAGGGCTGCTCACAACAGGATGACAGGTTCTGCCTCTACTCAGGTCACACGCTGAACTTCCAAATAAGAAAACAAGGAAGGGGCAAAGTACACCCCATTACCCCTACTCCTTCCAAAGGGCCAGTAAACCAGGGCAGGCTGTCAAAGTCTAAAGCTGTGCTGATACTTCAAGTCCCAGAGAACGCTACTCCCTTGCCAGCACTGGCCTAGCCCTCAGGCCACATGTTCAAATAGTTGCTTCTGCAGCACAAATCCAGTTTCTCCACAGTAAGACTGCCAGACAGAACACCCAGTTAAATTCTAATTTCAAATAAACGACGAGTGGTTTTTTTCGGGATAAAAGTGTGGCACACAGCCTCCTGTATTTTTATTGGCTAAAGCTGATACCTCACCCATAGGGGGCATCACTGCCATGCTGAGTCCTCGAGGGCGGACGGTACTACCTCAATTTCCTTCACAAGAATCACTGGAAGGACCCTGCAAGACTCCCTCCCTCCTGCCCTTCTGGGGGTGGGGGTTCTCAAAGGCTGTGTGTACCTAGGAGGCCAAGTCATTCTTATCAGACACCTGGGTCAAACAGAGAAAGAACAATAAAAGAGCTCTTAGTAGAAAAAGGCAAGACAGAGTGATAAAACCCAGAACTGAGAGGTGAGAGCTGGAGTCACTAACGTGTCTGTAGAACATGGACACAGTAACAACCAGACATACCCAGCACGGTGGATCCCAAGGAGGCAATGGTGGGTGTGATGGCTACTAGTGAGGCTGCTCCCCACCGTGTTCACACCAGCAGGGGAACACATGCCAAACTCAGTGAACATGGGAACCAGGGCCACCCTGGGAGTGGAAAGAGGGACTGCTCCCTGTTCTCCTGGCATGGCATCTTTGAAGGCACCTGAGGTCTGCCTGGCGAGGGTTCCCACAGGGAAAGTCTCCTCCCTACAAGTGGCCACAGTAGACTGTTCCTAGTTTGTGGGTGGTCCCTGTAGATCCAAGTGCTGAAGTAAGCTTCCAACACAGAAAAAAATAACAAGCAAAGTCAAGGTAAGCAGGGCACTAACATAACATCTGTGCTGCAAGGTGATTTTACAATAAGCACCTCCAGCATTCAAATACATTTCATGGACCCACGTACACAGTGCTACTGTAGATACGATGAACAGCCATGTAAACCAGCATCATGAGTTTACGAGCAAAATTACATGAATTAAACACCCACTGGATTGGCTCTAAAGATGCTGACTTGTGCTCCTCAGATAGCCAGAGACATTTTTGATCCCTTCTTTGATTCTGGTCACTTCACCCCAATTATTTTTCTGTGTTAGGTGTTTGGAAAGATTTCTCAGTCTGCTTAAGTTGAGCTCTGTCCTGGAGGGGCTTCAATGCCACAGGAGCGTTTTACACACGATCACTTCATGCACAGCCATGACACATATGCACAGGGTCATCACACAGAGTGTTTCAGTTTTAGGATTTTCATTTATGCCATTTATGTTCTTAATTCATTTAATTATGTTTATAAGAAAAGGAGACAGCCATGACGTACAACAACCAGAAAACTAAAGAATTCATTAGCCAACAACGCGGCCAACAACAGAATGCACGCTCATTCAAATACTGTGGCACTCCACCAAAGAATGGAACTGCTTTAATAAAAATTATATTCTCATGATGGAGGGACACCAGTATTTCCACCAAAAACACATACGAAGATTCCTTTCAGAAAATGAATACAACATAAAATGACTTAAATTGTAGTAAGAATATCGTGTCACTCTAAAATTGCTCTGAATAATGCACAGTGGGATCAGACAACATAGAATGTGGGGAAACCATCCGCCCTAAGATTGTTACTTACGATGAAAATGTTTCTGTACAACTCAGCATCCTGTCAATCGCAGGAAGCATTTTCCCTAAAGACATAAAAACATGTGAGGGTTGTGGAGTACCTCAGAATTTCCATACATATTATGTCTTTTCACCTTCGTGAGAAATCAAAGGATAAGGAAAGCATTTATGCAAAATGACAGAGCCAGCATTACAGACTAGAGCACACAGACCAGCATTGCAGTCCAGAGCATGCGGCACCCAGGCCAGCATTACAATCCAGAGCACGGAGCAGTTCACACAAGACTTGGGCCAGAGAAGTAGCAGCCAACACACTCTGGGTCAGTTCTCCATGGTTAGAAGAGGCAACAGGAGCAGCAGAGATGCTGAAGTGCCAAGCTTATCCTCACTGACCTCCATTCTGTGACCAGCTCTTCCATCCCAGCTGTCGAGGTGATCAACACCAGCCAGAGGCCCACTACCAAATGCTGGGCAGAACCCACAGAAGCACTTCCCACGCACAGGAGCAGTGCTAAAGCTCTTCCACAGCCTTCTTCACTGCTCACCTCTGTGACAGCCTTGGTGGCCTTCCGCCGCTGACTCCTCCTGGACCCCCACCTCCTCAGCTCCCCCTGTGCTGCCACGGCACTCTACCTCATTACCCACATTGTTTTGGCTTCCCTTGACCAAGTCCTTGAATAACTGGAATACTAGAGATTCAACCAGAGCCTTTTGCATGCCAGGCAAGGCCTGCTCTGCCACTAAGCACAGGGTCTGACTAAGTTGTTCTCAAACATGTAACCCTCCTGCTTTAGCCTCCTGAGTGCTGATTGCACACCTAAGTGTGCACACCAGGAGTGGGTTCTTTTTAAGTGCATGGTCCAGTTGTGTTAAGAGGATTCATACTGACGCTCACCCCAACCGCTGCCACCCCATTCATTACTAAACTGCATTTCTCTCCCTAAACGGAACCTTCATGTCCATTAAACAGTAACTCACCACTTCTCCCAACCCCCATGCAGGTCCTGGCAACCACCATTCTCCTTCTGTCCCGTGACTTTTCTTCCTGTGTACTCACATAGACACAAGCATACAGTATTTATCTTTGGTCTTTTATTACTTTTATTTTATGTGTATGAGTGTATTGCCTGCATGTATGTAAGTGCACTGAGACTGTTATTTCCTCGTATGTCTTCAAGTTACTGTCTAGCATCCTTTCAGCCTTAGATCTCCCTTTAACATATTTTGCACTGCAGGTCTAGTGATAACAAAATCCTTCATCCTTGGGGCATAGTAAGGTGGGGTGGAAATATGGGAAGGTTTCTAAATATGATCAAAATACACTGGATGAAATTCTCAAAAAAAATGAGTAATACAAAAAACCTTTATCCTTTGTTTATCTGAGAATGTTTGAGAATTTTCCCCTTACTTTCTATATTGGTTACTTTTTTGTTACTGTGATAAAATGCCATGACCTTCTAAAAGCAACTTAGAACTCAGGGAAGAAAGGGTTTATTCTGACCTATAGTTCCAGAACAATAGAGTTCACCAAGACAGGGAGGACACAATGGAGCAGGAAGCTGACTGATCACATTTTCATCCAAACACAGGAAGCAAAGAGAAAAGGAAATGGTCTGAGGTGTAAACTCTCAAAGCCCACCTCCAGTGATGTACTTGTCCAGCAAGGCTCCACATCCTAAAGGTTCCATAACCTCCTAAACAGTGCCACTCTGGGGAAGAAGTCTTCAATATTTGGGTCTTTGGAGGACATTTAAGATCCAAACAACAGTATGTAAAAATCAGATTCACCCCTTCTCCTGGGGGGCTGGGGCTTAGCTTTATTCTGATTGCATCTGTCTCTGTGCCAAGAATTACCGCAGGACGTATGTATGTTGGCCATCTTCTCAGATCTTGTGAGGATAGCTCTGGTTGTCAACTGAAACACCTGGGAGGAAGGATTCTCAACTGGGGAACTGCTTCTACTGGAGTGGTCTGTAGCCAGATCTGTGGAGCATTTTCTTCATTGCTGAGTGACGGGGGGAGGGCCCAGACCAAAGTGAGCAGTGCCAACCCCTGGGCAGGCTGTCCTAGGTTGTATAAGAAAGCAGGCAGAGCATAGGCCAGGGAGCAAGCCAGTAAGCAGCGTTCCTCAATGGTCTGTGCTCCAGGTTCCTGCCCCAGCTTCCCTCAGTGATGAACTGTGACCTGGGACATGTAAGATAAAATAAAACTCTTTCCTCCCCAAGTTGGTTTTGGTCAGTGGGTTTTTTTGTTTTGGTTTCTAATATTTTATTTATTATTTTTATGTGTATGAGTGTATTACCTGCATGTATGTGAATGCACCTGTGTCAGAAGAGGGCTTCGATTCCCCTGGAACTGGAGTTAAGGATGGTTCATAACCACCATGTGGGTGCTGGGAATCAAACTGGGTCCTCTGCAAGAGCAGTCAGTGCTCTTAACCACTGGGCCATCTCTCCAGCCCCATCAGTGTTTTTATAACAGCAATAGAAACCAAACTACAACAGACAGACCTCTTCTGGGTCTGCATCGTTCTTTGGCTACATGCAGCTGAGTTTCTCATTTCCCTTACGTGTAGCTGGTTTTGAAAGTTCTACTCTTTAATATCTGCCTATCAAAAAAGTTTAAGGGGAAAAGGCGGGGGGGGGGGCAAAAGGTGCCAGTTGTTTAATTTCCCTAGAATCCGCCGGAGCTGTAGAGGTCGGGGTCTTAAGACAATGGGAGGAGCACCAGCAGGGCTGGGCACTTCTTTGTCTCCAACACCATAATCAGAACCTGCACTCACTACTCAAGGAACAGGGTTCTGACACCCAGTATTCTATAAATAATCCTACCAAACAGGACCTGGCAGTGGATTACCGCCTAGATCAAAACTCCTGCTGCTTCCCTACTGCCATCTCCCAGAAGTCTCTTCATATTTGCTTCCTAGGCTGTCATTACTAATCCTAAAAAAATGTATGTCTATTGTCGATTCTGCTATATAAAGCAAGCCCAACTCCCCTAGGATGCAAATGTGAACAGGTTCTGAGTTTCACTTTGTTCCTAAAGGGGTGATTACAAGTGTTTTCAAATAAAACATGTTCTATTAGAAGCAGGCTTACTCCTTCTCCATGACTTGCTCAAATGAAGTCATGATTGAGCAATCAAGCCAAAGCACGGAGGAGGACAAAACCCACCTCAGCTTCTTCAGCAAAAACATAGGGAGCGGTGTGAAAACTGCAACACCCAGAGAAGGAACAGCAAGCTCGATCTTGGAAGACGTCTAAAATGATGCAGATTGCTAATGTTCAATTATGAAATCCCAAAGGCACTCAGCCGAGGAAAGCAGGCAACGTGAACATGCATTTACCAATTCCAGCCGCACTTCTTAAGAACATGGCTCCCAATAACATTTCAGAAGATGAAAGCACGGAATGTTCAAAGACTAACATCTAGAAAAGCTTTGCAATCAGAGTAAGATATCCAGCATTAAATGTATGCGGGGAGAGGGAGAGAGTCCGGCAGGAAAGGGTGGGAGGGAGGTTTCATTAGACTGGCTGTTCAAATCCAGAAATCTGGCAGGGAATTTTGGTGAACTAGACTGTTTGTGGCTAGGGAGACGCTCAGTTGGTAAAGCACTAACCACACAAAGCACAAGGACCTGAGTTTGGATCCCCAGAACTCACACAAAGTCAGACACAGTAGCTTACTTCTGCAAACCCAGTGCTCCAAAGGAGAGATAGGAGGCAGAGATGGAAGAGTTCCTAGAGGCTTGAGGGCCAGCCAGCCCGGCCCACGAGCAGCAAACAAGAGACCCTGTCGTAAACAAGGTGGAAGGTGAGGACTGAAGCCTGAGGTTGTCATGTGACCTCCACAGTTGGGTCATACCATGCTGGTGCCTGAACTGGCACATGAACAGACACACACACTCAGAAATACACGCGCCGAGACCCCCACACACATATGAAAAAAGTTTTAATCTAACAAATACAAGCAATCACTTTTCCTCAAAATTCAAACTTCCTGCTACTGAGGGCCAACATTTAAGATAGACTATTTGTGCAAAGCTCTAGTTTTGACATTGTGCATACCACTGTATCCTGGGTGGAGTTTGCCAAAACACATCCTCTACCTCTCTGTGGAGACAACCTGGTGATCCTGGGGCGATCCTGCTCACAACGCCTACTCTTCTGTTACAGGCTTTTTCAACCTCCATCTTGTCGGTGTCTCCCACGCTGTAGGACAGGCCATTTTAAACAGCGTCACCTGTGACACTCCATCTCTAAGAGATTTCATCACCAGTATGGTCTTAAATGTAACCTGTGTATCAATAATTCTTAAACTGACCTCTCCAGCCAAGATTGCTTTTCACAACAGTTAACAATTGTTATCTAACTGCCCCCTTGATCATTCCTCTGTGATATTTCACAGTCACCTCAAAAGCTCCAGACTGTTGTGCTGTCTCTTCCACATTCAGTACACTGTACCTCAGCCCCAACCCTGGGAATGCCCTTATCTCTGTCTCGCTGAACTAGCCATCTGTCTCACTGCTGTAACAAAATACTGGATAAAAGCAACTTAAGAGAGGATTTATTCTGGCTCACAATTTGAGGAATCCAGTCCACCAAGAGGGGAAGGGCGATGTCAGGAATATAAGAGAGTTGGTCACACTGAATGGGCAGTCAGGAAGCAGAGAGAGGAATAGTGGTAGTGCTTTTCCCTTTACTTAGTCTGGAACCCCAGCCCATGAGACGGTGCTGCCCACATTCAAAGTGAGTTTCCCTTTTCAGTCAAACCTCTCAGGAAGTACCCTCACAGATCTGTTCAGAGATGCTTCCTAGTTGACTCCAAATCCAGTCAATTCAGTGAAGATTTTTCCACATCTCATACCTAACTTTACTTTGACAAAATTATTACACTGTGAGTTTGCAAGTGCAGGGGTGTGTGTGTGTGTGTGTATGTGTGTATATGTGTGTGCGCGTGCGCGCGCAAGCATGTTTTGAATCAACTCACGCTCTCCATCTCATTGCCATGGCGTTAGTTCAAGTTGCGGCATGATTCCTTTGCATAGCCTTGTGCCAGCACCCTCCACTGCCACTCTGAACCGCAACAATTCGTTCCCCACCCTGTAGCTATGGCTCTTTTAGAAATGCAAATCAGATAATGTTGTCCTTCTGCCTGGAAGCTCTGATAACTTCCCATTGTTCTTGGGATAAAGCTCAAAACCCTAATATGGCCACACACAAAGGCGGCACTAATCCACAGCATCAGAAGTCAGGACAGTGCTTATTCTAGGTGGGGGCTGAGGGGAGAGAAATGGCTTCTGGGTGGCTGACAGGGTTGTGATTCTTAATCCGAGTATTAGTAGCCAGGTTGTGGCCACTTAGGAAATTCCAAAGAACATGCTTAAATAATGGACTCGTCTGCACATGTCTCATACTGCACAAAATATAAAACAAAAAAATTGAGAGGAAAAATGAGTACATTTGGGAAATAGAGGCAAGGGCGAAAAACACCGTCTTCACTTCTGAGCATCATGAACGGATGCCAGCATGAGCCTGTCTCAGAGCCATCGCCTCTCACCTGCCATTTCTGCTCCCTCTCATATGGCAAAAGCAGAGAGGTTGTCGTCGGTATTTCCAATGGAACACAAAGACTCATCTTTAAGTACATGAGCTCCAACAGAAGTTACATCATCATAAATATGGAGAAGGATGAGTCCTACTGATTTTCAGTACACAATTGTTAGAGAAACTATTACAAATCATACAAACTCTTCCAGATAATGATTTTTCATTTAGTTTTAATATTTGACTTCCAAGGGAAAAATTTAGAGAAATGATTAAACATCCTAGTTTACATGCTCACCTCTGATTTCCTTAAGGAATGCTGTCCTCTGTCTTTCATATACAGCACATTACTTCAGCAGAAATATTACAGTATGATTTCGGAAAAGAGCTGTGTTTTCCTCCATTATCAAGAAATCCATTAGCAAAAAAAAAAAAAAAA
>NW_008331547.1:1821128-1851340 GCF_000622305.1 Nannospalax galili
ATAGCATATTTTAAAATGAAATGGAGATCTTTAAAGGGTAAAAACACATTCTATTTTATGTTTTACAGGGTTTATACTGAGTTCAGTATTATACAACTGTATTAATTCAACCATGAACCTAAAAATTTACAACAAATTTTAAAAGAGATGCATCTTTGCTCTAGAAATTGTTACTGAATATGTTAAAGCTGCAATGAAATGCTTCTTCTAATCATGTCGTTATTAAATAAATTTTGAAAAATATAAATAAACAAACAAAAGAAGTCCATTAGCAAACAGCAAGGTGAGTCTGTGAAGAGAAAGGGGAAAGGCCTTTACCCTCCAGGCGTTGCTTAAGGAGAGAGCTGACAAGGGGACAGACAGAGGGGCCTCAAAGTAAGCACATGGCTAATGATGCCTGGCCTCATTGCTGAGTCAAACAGCAGCCTTTTCACTCACGTAGCCCAGACACAATGTGCCACAGCAACAACTTTGGAAGCTGCTCTGCTTGCTGCATCCGAGAGTCAAGATCTAAAGGAGAGCTGCGGAGGCCACAGAGGTGGTACTGATGAGAGAGGCCTCGCACTGTGGGCCACTTCTTCAGGAACCAGAATGCCAAGACTTTAGCAGTGAACAATTTTACCACAGCAATTAGGAAACCACCTTGTCAATTGTAGGAGCCATCAAAAGCTGCTTTCATCTAAACCTTACCTGGCAACTGGCTTTAGTACTGGCTCTAGGTATATGCTTCCCACCACTTTTTAGGATTATTGAACCAGATACTCAATATCGACTCCATATCGTGCAAGCATGCACGAGCTAAATTCCACACACGTGTAAACTGAAGGGGAGCGAAGATGGCTATTTCATTTCAAACCTTTTTGAATACCAGATGACATATAGACTCGAGGGCCAGCATACTCGGTAAGACCAGAGAGTCCACATTGGACCAAAGTCACTGTGCATCTGGGCAGGGCTTACACCCACACAGTGACGGCACAGCAAATCCCATGCTGCCTTGGCCAGGTGTCTAGGGACCTCTTTGTGTCACTTCTTCACCAGTAAAACGAGGATAACAGCAAATATAATTAATGATGCAGAAATGACTTCACACTCTACTAAGTAAGCATTCTATCACCACATGATCAAGCAGCATCATTCTCTCCACAAGATTCACTACAGTCAGACCACCATATACTGACCTCTAAAAATCACACCTGGGCTGGTGAGATGGCTCAGCACGTAAAGGCACTTCCAACCAAGCCTGATAACCAAGCTTGATCCCTGGAATCCACATAGTTGAAGGAGAGCACCAATACCCACAGGCAGTACTCTGAATCCACACACAGACCACAGCACGTGCATGCACACACTAAACAAATACAATTGTTAAACAGTAAAAAACGGCATTTTGCTCAATACAACAGTGCAATGTCTGACAACCTAGAAGCCCAGGCATCCTGGAAGCTGTATATGTGTTCCCTGTTCATAGAGATGCACCACGTAACGAGATGCCATGGACAATGGATGGGGCATTCCACAGAGCTGACCTTACAGCCTGGGTGGCCAGGAGGCAACACCATGTAGGTTTGTGTATGTGATGTTTGCAGAACAACAAAATGACCTGCAGGCACATGTGACAGAATGAATCCCCGTGGTTAACTGCAACAGCCATAGTTGCATAACACAGGAAATTGTATAGACCTTGCCTCTCAATTTCTATATATGTAAAACATGGTCTTCAAGATAATCTTTGGCAATTATATTCTGGATAGAATTCTCTTGGAGTGCACTGTTATCACAGGCTAGTAAAGAAACAGAAAAAAAAAACTGTTTACAAAAAGTTTCATCCTCAGATTATCTTAAATAGGGAATTGTAGTGTATGTGAAAATAAAATACACATGACTGGCTTTACAAGATATTGTTTTATCCAGTCATCTTCCTGATGAGGTCATTTAAACATATTTGGTTTATCTACATCTTACTAAGCTTATCTAACACTACTGAATCCATAGGATTTACAAAGAGGAACAGAGCTTCTATCTCTCTGACTTCAGATGCCAAGGAAAACAGCTACTGGGTCAACAGCAGGTCACTTTAGAATTACAGTAACACTACAAAACTTAGCCTACATTCTCAAGAGAAAACCATTAAGGAGAGCCTCAGCAGGAGCTACTCTCACAGTGACCAACACACTGAGGAAACCTGCTCCCTGTTGTCTAAGCTGCCTAAAAACCTCATTCAGAATACCCTGGCCAGACAGAATGAAAAAGCCAATGTGAACAAGAAGCAATCTCAAACATCATGGGAAGGGGGGGAAGGGGTAGGTACACGCAGAAGAAGAGGAAATGGAGGAGACAGGAAAAGAATAGAAGCAGGAGGAAGTCAGAGTGAGGAAGAGAAGACAGACTGGGGCTACCAAGCCAGGCTGAGTGACCTTCTGGATGGAAAGAGAAAGACAGACAAGATAGAAAGATGCAATAAAATTGGGGGCTGGAGAGATGGCTCAGCAGTTAAGAACACTGGTTGTTCTTGCAGAAGACCTGGGTTCGAATCCCAGCACCCACATGGCAGCTAACAACTGTCCGTAACTCCAGTCCCACGGGATCCAACAGCCTCTCCTGACCTCGAAGGGCATTTCATGACACAGATGCACTTATCTACATGTAGGCAATACATGCAAACACATAAAATAAAAATAATATATAAATTTTTTTTTTAAAAAAAAGAAAGACGCAACAAATCAACATGTGATCAGGAGAGAACTAGGGAGAACGAGTGAAAAAAACTCGGACCAAGGTGAAGTGGCAGGAACAGTCCAAGTAGCTCCCTGTCGGAGAAGGCAACCGTCACAAGCTAACTCGGGCCCAAGAGGAAACACAAGAGTAAGAGGGAGCTGGTGAGCAGGCGCCAAGGTGAGGTCCATGGTCACAGCCTGCTCCACAGATCCAGAGACTCGCACCAGAAATTCATCCGACTTCTGAGGAGTCATTCCACAGCCCGATCTTACTAAGTACATTGCCAATGTATTCGAAATCAGTTTAGATATGCTTTAACTAATTAAATAAACATTTTAATTTTTTATAGTTTGGAAAAAACCGAACTCATTTTCAGTGTGGACAGAAATGACAAGGGACTCTGGCTGTAACATGAAGGACACTGGATATAAAATTAAAAGAATTCAGGTACTTCATTTCAATGGTTTGTTTTCTACACTTGCACAAAGATACTATCTTTTTTCTTATAAATTTGGATAGTGTCATGGCCCTTGATTAAAAAAGTAGACTTCCCTGAACATAAATCTAAATATTTGGTTCCTGGGGTGAAGGAGTCATCCATGGCCATAGTCTCCAGGTAGTTTGGGTCAGGGCTAGGCCGGCTCATCAGTTTTTCATCTGAGCCTGCCCCTTCCGTCTGTACGGATGCCTTCTTCTGGTCTCCATGGGTTTCTACATGCATGTGCTGCACATAAATTCATGTAGGCAACACACACCTACATATAAAAAAAAGATGTATTAATTTACTATTTGACTTGGGAAGTTGAGATAGGGTCTCACTATGTAGCCCTGGCTAGCCTGGAACTCACTGTGTAGAGCAGACTAACCTTGAACTTACAGAGGTCTTCCTGCCTCTGCCTCCCAAGTGCTGGCTGCTGGTACTAAAGGTATCTGCCATCACATCTGGCCTTAAATAAATAATCTTAAAAAAACAAAAAGCAGCAAAGCTGAAAATATTTGAGAGCATAAAAATGATTTTTTACTATTATGAACTTATAGCACATCCAGCACTGCACATACCCAGAGAAAGAGACAGGCACACACGGGGAATACCTACCAAATTCAGGAGCACAGTTAACTTTAGAAGACAAGAAAACAAGTGGACCTGGTAGGGAACTTAGAATTCATTTTTAATTTATTATTTCTCAAAAAGAATCCGCCCAAATGTGATAATACTAAAACTTATTAATTCTCTAAAAAGAAAAAAATCTGACAGCCATGCATTAGGTATTTTATGTTATTTTTACTTTCCTCAAAATAAAGCATCAAGTGGATGCCTTGGCATAAAAATTGAAATAGTACTGACCTCTATAAATAGTGCTGACCTCTATGAAGTAAGGCGGTTACTAAGCCTAGGGCCCCTAAACCTGGAAGACGCGGAATACCCTCCTGCACGCTCTCTGCATGGCAAAGCTCCGACTGAGACAAGTGTAACTCAAACAACAGAAATCTTTGAGTTAAAAAAAAATGAAATGTGGTCATGTGTTCTCTCTCCAGTGCCACATGAAAAGAGGGCTGGTGAGATGACTCAGTGGACAAAGGCACCTGCCACCAAACCTGACAACCTGAGTTTGACCCTTGGGACCTACAAGGTGGAAGGAGAGAACTGACTCCCACAAGCTGTATTCTGACTTCCACAGCATAGCATACACAAGCCCACATACATACATCCAAACACACACACACACACACACACACACACACACACACACACACACACACAAATAAATATTTTTTAAAGGGGTAGGCTATGACTCAGGGGTTAATTTTCCTAAATATCTAATGCTACTAAACTTACCACTGTTTATTTACTACTCCTAAATATTATAGTAGTAGGAGAAAATAATTTCACTTAAATGTACTAATTTTCCAAATAACACTTAACTAAAAATAGTTTGTAAAAAAGAGTCCATAGTTGAGGCCTGTGACAAACTGAATGAGAAATGACTGCATCTCACTGACTCTTAATAACTTGCTAGATACTTAGCATGCAGCCGACACACTGGTGAACCAACTGCCAGGACCTCCGACAACTCTGCTGGACCTTTCGTTAAGATGCACTTAGTGCTCAATGGCAGGTCCAAAGGTTTAAAGCCAGTTAGTTCTTTGTGGATTCAGTCACAGCACTTGACTTCCCCAACAAGGACCGTTTGCTAGCATACAACACACCTAGCTCATTGCAATGAGGAACTCACAAAGCTGTGCATCCAAACCCTTCCACGCCCCACCCCCGAACGTTCTCATCAGTAAAGGCAACCACAAGGCACTGGCAACAGAGAACTTGGTCCTGCCTCACCCCGGATTGGCCCTTGTGTACATTTCTTGACACCCCCCTCCAGCTCCATGAAGTTATCATCCTCACTTTGCAGAAGAGACAAAAGAGAGTGCAGATGTAAAAATGCCTTATCCCAAGCCACACAGATATGGCAAACAGGAGAAAACATTTCGACTGACAATGGAAGTCGGGCATTTAACTACTAGATAATCTACACAGGCAGAAAGCCTTACAAACAGTAGAAATGTGCTGCTATGTCTAGAAGAAGAAAAAGCAAGGAGGGAGAGCAGGCACACTACAAACCTTACACCCCCACCCTCACAGCCAGGCCCACCACGCTCAAGCGCTTCAGGTACCTATTCCCTGACATGCACCCCTGACTGTCATGATCAATGAAGAACGGTCACTTGCTTTGGGACTCAGACATGCACTGAAATAAAGTGAATATGCCAAGAGCCATTTAGTCACAGAGCGGGGGGGGGGGGACACTGAACTCTCTCTCTTGTTCTCTTGCTCTGAGTCACGCAGAAAGGCAGTGAACAGCGCGTGGCAGCTGCTGCCTGCAAACATGTTGTTCAGTGCTGCAGCTTCAATGAACCACAATTATCTGACTGTCTGGTCAAAACCCTGAACTCCAGGTTATTAAGATATCCTAATATACTGCTTTTGTGATACCAAGTCAAAAACATCAACCACCAGAACTGAGCAGCACGAAGAGCTGCAACCTTGGGCTCATTCCAGACCCACCCATGGGGCACTGTTGCTCTGCCTCCAACAGCTGTTTCTGCTTACCTGAGGTGCGGCAGGTGCAGCACAAAAGGAGCCCACGACTCCACACCTGCTCCTTCCAATCCAGCTCAGGGCGTTGGTAAACGTGACCTTTGTGAGCCTGTCACAGGAGCAGATGGTCAGTGGAAGACCAGGAGGCGCTCACATCCACTTGACTTTGCCTCGCTTTAATTCATTCAATTTAACCAGTCTTATCCAACTCTATTCACAGATGCTTACATCAACTGCTGCCAGGAAGTTGGGCCCTGTCAGAGAACACTGGAGCAGAACTTCAGGCCAAGGTGAAAGAGGACAGTTGGTAGGAAGTTGGAGGTGTGGGGGGGACTGAACTTACTGGGGAGGCTGCAGCAGGAGAACTGAGAGCTCAAGGCCAGCCAGTGAGGATTCGATCAATGCTACAGAGACTCTCTTGAGAGCAAAATACTAAAAACAACACCCAAAGAAGGCCTTGGGAAAAGGTCCATTTCAAGGTGGGTACTGCTCCATTAATGCTGAAGGCTTCTCTAGACAGACAATGAGGACACAGTTTAACTGCCCCCTGCCCACCCCAAGGAGTAAACCCTACATAGGGTCTCACAGAAGAGGTGAGTGTGTTCCATCACTGAGCTACAACCTTCTCCTGGTTAAACATTTTAATATGTAAAGTTCCAAGCAAACACAAGTAGGCAGCACACGGTACAGCGAGTCCTCTTGTGCCTATCATTAAACACAGATCGACAGCTCAGTACAGTGAGTCCTCTGTGCCTATCACTCAGCTTCCATGAACACCAGCCCTCGGCCACCTATGCACACTCTCCCCTACAGATCAAGGCAAACGTCAAATATGCCTCCTCATTGAGAAATGTTTCTTCACCACACCTACAGAGACTTAAAATACCATTATTCAATTCTGTACCTATCCACACATAATGGTTTGGTTTTTATTTTTGTATTACATTTTATGTACATTTATGTGTGTGTGTGTGTGTGTGTGTGTGTGTATGCATATGTGTGCTACAAGACACATGTGAAGGGTCACAGGACAACTTTAAGGAGTCAGTTCTCTCCTACCATGTGGGTCCTGGAGATCAAACTCGGGTTGTCAGGCTTGGCAGCAAGTGCCTTCACCCGCAGGGCCATCTTGCAGATGCTGTGAGTCTCTCTTAATCTGCCAGGTCCCCGCTTCCATCTCTGACCTCCCTCCTGGCTGTTCTCCACATTCTTTCTTTGTGGAAGAAGCAGGGTCTTGGACCCGGCTGGGCTCTTGGTTGAGCTCCGGTTGACCACATCTCTGAACTGTAATTCAGTACACTCCCCCATCTTCTTCATTATTGTAATGAAATTCAAGTTCAACTTCTTGGGGGGGGCGTTTATTTTTAATAACCATGAGTCACCAAAGGGTGGAAGAGGAGGCAGAAGGCAAAGGTAACAGCAACGTTAATGATGCTGCAGCAACTCTGAGAGAAAGATATTCTTAAGACAAGACTAAATATTTAGAAAGGCAAAGCAGGGGACCAAGTCGAAGAGCCACAGATACACATAAGAAAGGTAATGGCACAAGGAGCGAGGGACCGGCACTGGACAGGGTGTGGGCGGGTCTCTCACTCCCAGTTAGGTGGCAGTATATCCACACACCTGCTGATAACGAGTGACCCTGTCAGCTTAAGCCAAAGCCTTTTAGGTCCTGAATGGCTCCAGATCTCTAAGGCCTTATAATCACAGCACAGGGGAGGTAGAGCAGGAGTGCCGCAAACTAACACTGAAACCAGAAAGGAGGGAAGGAGATCACAGGTGCTGAGCACTGGTGAGATAAGAAGACAGGCCTGGGGACTGTGGACATCAACTTTGATTTCACCTCACTCTCATCCTGCAAAAAACTCACCCCAGCATGTAGGGTCTCTCCCTCCCCTTGTGGGTCCATGAGGACAAAGGGAGCAGAAGCGACGAACAGGGTCAGGGATGGCCAGTGAGCACTGACAGAAGAAAGCCCATCGGGGAAGCAGGTTCAGTGATACAAACAGCTCCAGACTCAGTGAAACAGCTCCGTTTATTCATTGGGGGTCAGGGAAAATATAGCGTGGAGGCAGCAGCCAATGCTTCAGCTGATAGGTGCTCACAGTATGCTTTATTTACATGTGGCAGTAGGCTCCCATCATCTGACTATCGGGCAATGCCTAATTATCATATAGAAAAAAACCTGGGGGTAGTTTTTACTCCCGGTAACTATGCCAAAGGTCATGTTTTAAATGAGGCCAAGCATCTGTGCTTGGCAGCACTTTCCAGGTAAGTCAGGCAGGAAGCTCCTGCGACTATCGGTCAATGCCTAATTATCACATAGAAAAATCCTGGGGGTAGTCTTTACTCCAGGTAACTATGCCAAAGGTCATGTTCCAAATAAGGTCAGGCATCCATGCTTGGTGGCCCTTTCCAGGTAAGTCAGGCAGAGAGCAGGAGGCCCCTGTTGAGAAGGGGAGTCCTTCCATATAGTGCTGAGCCCCTTAGAGCTAACCGGACATGGAGGACTACAACCCTAGCAGCAGGGTCCCCCAACACCAGCGTTCAAGTGTTGTGCCCAGAGAACAGACCCCCAAGAATAACCACGGAATCCAGAAGGCATGCAAGAACAAAGAGTTTTTATTCAGGCTTAAGCTCAGACTCTCAGACCATATTAACGTGGTAGGTCTGTCTCAGAGCCCCGATTGCAGGGGGAGGGAGCTTTTTATAGGCTTCAGACAAAGGGAGGAGGGGAATAACAGAGTCCCATCTTGATTGGTCCAAGGAGCCCACGCACACCAACACACTTTTGAATTGATTGGTTATAAGGGATGCAGTCCTGGGGGCTTCTCATTGGTGGGTGCTACCCTTAGAGCTGTGGAATGTGCTAACTGTTATCTGTAGAGCCAGAAGTCTCTGTCTCTACCTTATAAGGCTGCTATATGTCTGGGCTTCCTTGACCTATAGCCTCCTAGGGTGGGAGTGGCAGGTGGAGATTACAATATGCCTGGGTATATTCAGGCTTGCCTGAAACAGCTAGTCAGAATGGGGTCAATATAGTTTGTCCCTTCAATCAAGCAGTTTACAGAACCGAAAAAGAGCAGTTAGCCCTAAAGAGGGACAGGGGTCTCGGGAGTCCAGGGCAGGGGGCCAAGGAGGAGGGCTTCACATTCCCCCCTTTTCTTTGTAACTTAGAGAGGACCCAATCTTGGGTCCAGGTTAGGGTCCCTAATGAGGGGTTCTAAGGGTTGATACTGGGACCTCAGGACCATGAGTTGTACTGTATTCACCCGTTCTCTAACAAGGCAATCAGCCTATTGATGATACATGGCTGAGAGCAAGGTGGTGAGCCAGGGAGACCAATTAAACAGTTATTCATACCACCCAGGGTCCTTTCCAGCAAGGTTCCAAGGTCTCTTGGCGGGGGTCGCGGGCGAACACCCAACGCCAGGGTGGGGTGTGGGGGGGGGGGGAGCAGTCTCATAGATAGCTTTCAGCCAGGGCCATACATACCTATGTGCCCGAGCCATCATTTCTAGGGAATCAAGCAACTGTCGGTTATCAAATTCAGCAATTAGTTTAGTTCTTAGACTGGGGAGGATAGGAGGGGGTCTTCCAAACATGATTTCATAAGGGGTCAATCCTAGCAGATAGGGTGAGTTCCTCACCCTATACAGGGCGAAGGGAAGGAGAGCCACCCAGTCCCCACCAGTCTCCATGGTTAATTTGGTAAGGGTCTCTTTTAGAGTCCTATTCATCCTCTCTACCTGTCTCAAGCTCTGAGGCCTGTACACACAATGTAATTTTCATCTTGCCCCTAATATCCTAGCTAATTCCTGGGTTACCTGTGAGGCAAAGGCTGGCCCGTTGTTGGAGCTCAGAAGGGCTGGGACACCATACCTAGGTAAGATGTCCTGCAGCAGTTTCTTGGCTACCACCTGAGTGGTCTCATGCTTGGTGGGGAAGGCTTCAGGCCATCCTGAAAAGGTATCTACCAGAACTAGTAGGTATTTGTAACCATACTTGCCTGGCTTAACTTCCGTAAAGTCCATCTCCCAGTGGGCCCCTGGTCTAGAGCCCCTCATTCGAGCCCCTTCTTCCTTAGGATGGTTTTCAGCTTTGGTCAGCTTGCAACTAAGGCATGCAGAGGCAACTGTATTAATCAGTGGGTGAAGATTCAGGACTTTTAAGTGAGCATTTCTTAAGAGTTCAGCTGTCTTCCTTGTACCCAGGTGAGTGGTTCAGTGGATGTGTGTGAGGAGGTCTTTGGCCAAGTCGTTTGGCAGAATAATTCTACAGTCTCCTGTATGCCACCAAGCCTCGATCTTTTGGGTCATGGGAAGTTTGTGTATCAATTTCATATCCTCTTGGGAACAGTGAGGCTGATCAGGTAGGACAGCGGGGCCAGGATCTGGCAGTTGGATTGGCAAAATCTGGAAGGCCTCCAAAGCTACTTCTTTGGCAACCCAGTTGGCTCTCTGAGTTCCCCGAGCTATGGGCATGTTGGCTTTCTGGTGCCTGGGGCAGTGGATAACAGCCAACTTCTTAGTCAGCCATAGAGCCGCCAACAAGTCAAGAATTTCTTGTTTATTTTTAATAGCTTTTCCCTCTGCTGTGAGCAGCCCCCTTTCCTGGTAGATGGCTCCATGCACATGTGCCGTAGCAAAGGCATATCACCTGTCTGTGTACACATTCAATTGTCTGTTCTTTCCAAGCCTAAGGGCCTCAGTCAGAGCGATCAGCTCAGCCCTCTGAGCCGAGGTTCCTGCAGGCAAAGCCGCCGCCCAAACAGTCTCAGTCTCAGTTACCACCGCCACCCCTGCATACCTCTACCCATCCTTCATCGGTGAACCAAGTAGCTTCTGCATCGGAGAGTGGCTGATCGGTCAGGTTGTTTCTGAACCCATGTACCTGGCTCAGGATCCCCGCCCAATCATGCAGGGGTGTGTCCGAGTCAGGGTCGGGCAGCAGGGTGGCTGGGTTAAGGGCAGTGTTTGGGAGGAACTGAATTCTCGGAGGGTTAAGAAGCTCTGATAATGGGTTATTCCGGCGTTGCTCAACCAGCGGTCCGGTGACTGCTTAAGAACTCCTTCAATAGCATGAGGAGCGGTGATGTGCAGTTCTTGCCCTAATGTCAATTTATCTGCATCCCTGACTAGAAGGGCAGTAGCAGCTATAATCTACAGACACGGTGGCCATCCTGCGGCTACTGGATCAAGTTTCTTAGACAAGTATGCCACTGGTCTATTCCAGGGTCCTAACATTTGAGTCAGGACTCCTTTGGCTATTCCTTTCTTTTCATCTATGTAGAGGTGGAAAGGCTTGGTGACATCAGGGAACCCCAAAGCTGGAGCCATCAGGAGGGCTTGCTTAATTTCATTAAGGGCCCTTTCTCTTTCCCCATCCAAACGAAAGTCTCATTCTCTTTTGTAGCCTCATAGAGAGGCTTATCCAATTCAGTAAACCCCGGGATCCAGAGGTGGCAAAACCCTGCTGATCCCAGAAACTCCCTCACTGCTCTCCGGGAGTTGGGGACCGGAATTTTCAGCACCATTTTCTGTGAGCCATCTTTGTCCTTCCTTTAGAATGTATCCTAGATAAATCACTTCTTGACGACACATTTGTGCCTTCTTACACATGCCTGATATCCTAGCCTTCCCAGGGTCTCCAGCAAATCCCTAGTTCCTTGCTGACATAGTAGAGCATCAGCAGCAGCTATCAGGATGTCATCTACATACTGCAATAGGGTGAGCTGGTGGTGTTCCAGCCTGTATGCACCCAAATCTTCATGAAGTGCCTCATCAAAGAGAGTGGGCGAGTTCTTGAATCCCTGAGGCAGGCAAGTCCAAGTCAACTGTCTGTTTAAACTGACCTCTGGATCTTGCCATTCAAAGGCAAAGAATGGCTAGCTGTCCTTGGCTAAGGGCAGGCTAAAGAAGGCGTCTTTTAAATCTAGTACAGTATATCAGCTCTTGGAGGGCAGCAAGGAGCTCAGGAGGGTATAGGGATTAGACACTGTGGGATGGAAATCCATGACCCGCTTATTTACTTCTCTCAGGTCCTGTACTGGCTGGTAATCATTTGAGTTTGGCTTCTTTACCAGGAGGAGAGGTGTATTCCATGCAGACTGACAGGGAACTAGGATGCCCCGGTCTCTTAGCCTCCAGATGTGTGGGGTAATCCCTGCTCTGGCCTCATGTGACATGGGGTACTGCTTCACCCGAGTGGGAAGTGCTCCCGGTTTCAGATTTACCCAGATGGGTGGCTGGTGGACTGCCAGCCCCACCACCCAAGTCTTGGCCCAGGCCAAGGGAAATTCCTGCAGCCAAAAAGAAATCTCCTCCATTGGCTGTGGGCCAGGCCTTTGGTGCAGTTGATATTCATCTTCCAGTTGCAAAGTCAGTACCTGAATGAGGTGGTCCCCTATATCTGTTAAATGAGCCTCATTAGGTGAAAAATGGATGTGGGCTCCAATTTTGGTACGCAAGTCTCTACCTAAGAGTGGGTAGGGGCAATCTGGCATGAATAGGAAGGAGTGCGACACCCGGCCCGTGCCTAGGTCCACTTTTCTTCAGGTGGTCCATGAATATTGGTTTATGCCAGTCGGTCCCTGTACCCAGGACTTTTTGTTTGATAATTTCCCTTGGGTCTCTGTTAACACCGAATGTTGAGCACCTGTGTTTACACGGAAACTCACAGGTGTCCCCTCCACTCTGAGAGTTACCCTGGGCTCGGGGAGGGGATCCAAACCCCGTCCTCCCTATTCATTCCATTCCCCAAGCTCCAGGATTTGTGTTCCCTCATGAACCTGCTCCTGCCCGGTCGGTATTTCTGGACATTCCTTCTTCCAATGGCCCATTTTCTTACAATAGGCACATTGGTTTTTTAACAATTTTGGTCACCCTTCTGGGCATCTCCTACCTTGTTCAGCAGATAGGCATCACAGCTGGAGTTCTCTTTCACCTGGGGACCTGGTCGATGTGGCCAGAAGGATCTTGGCAAAGTCGCGGGTCTGCTTCGCACTGGCAGTGGTGGCGACCCAGGCCTGCTTGTCCTCAGGATTCTCTCAATAATTGTAGACTTTCTCAGCCACTGCCAGAAGCTCTGGCAGGGTTTTATCTGCCAGTCTGCCCAGTTTCTGCAATTTGCGCCTAATATCAGGTGCAGACTGGTTCACAAACGCCAGAATCACTGCATTCTTATTCTCGGGTGCTTCCGGGTCCATTGGAGTATAGATACGGAATGCCTCAAGGATCCTTTCTAGGAATGCTGTGGGTGATTCTGCTCTCCTTTGCTGCACACCACCTAATATCGGGTGCTGACTGGTTCACGAATGCCAGGATCACTGCATTCTTATTCTCGGGTGCTTCCGGGTCCATTGGAGTATAGGTACAGAATGCCTCAAGGATCCCTTCTAGGAATGCTGCAGGTGATTCTGCTCTCCCTTGCTGCACACCAGTAATCTTGGCCAGATTGGTGGGACGCCTTGCGGCCACCCAGAAACCCCCCATTAGAGTCCGGCGGTAGACCCGGAGCCTCTCCTTACCTTCAGCCACATTGAAGTCCCAGTTTGGCCTAACCAGGGGAAAGGCTTCATCTATCAGGGCCTGATTGGTGGTGGGATTCCCATCCACCCCAGGGACCAGCTTGCAGGCTTCAACCAGGATCTGGTCTCTTTCTTGAACAGAACCTGCAAAAGCTGCTGAATATCATCCCAAGTGGGCTGGTGGGTGAACAAAACAGATTCTAGCAAATCAATTAGATCTTTCAGAGAATTTAGCTGTTTACAGCTTCCAATTGTAGAGGTCGCTAGTTGCAAATGGCCAATACTGCATCTGTTGGTCCCGTTTCAATGAGTGCCCCCCACAGCCTGGAGGGGGAGGACAGTAGAGTCTGCCACCAGCCATGGTTGCCCCCTTTGGACCCTCCTCTGTGTCTGGGGAGGGTGTTCTTCCATCTCCTGGGGTGAGGCTGCCTCTGCCTCCCCTGGGGTGTCCTGAGGCTCTGCTTGTGTGACAGGCTGATGGGGGGGCATGGCTCAAGCAGAAGTTCTTCCCTGTGCCTCCTTGCAAGACAGGGTAGAGAGGGGCAGAGGGTTTAGTTTCATTTCTCTGTCGCTCATCCTCGTGCAGGGTGAGGACGGTTGGCTTTGGGCCCGGGGCGGGGGGTGGCTTTAACCATTTTGGAGTCTCCTCCACCATAACCTGCCAAGTCATGATGTAAGGGACCTGATCAGGGTGGCCTGGATGGCCATAAATTATATCCTTTACTCTGCAGATGGTGGGCAGGTCGAACATCCCTTCTTCAGGCCACCCAGCCCCAAAGGTTGGCCATTCATTCCTGCAAAATATAAAAAGCTTCCCTTTCTTTACTCTTAACCCCAGGCTATCAGCCTGGGCTTTGAACTCCGAGAAGTGATCCTGGAAAAGGCTAAGAGGCATTACTTGGTTCTGTCCCATCTCTTCTAACGCAGTAAGAAGCGGGCACAACCCACTTCGTTCTTCCAAGTTTACCAAGGGGATCCAATCCCCACCAGGTGGGTCCAGGACGTCTCCCAAGTCCCACGGCCTGGGGTCTTCCAGCGCGTCCAACTAGACGTCCAACAAGCAATTTCAAACTGGGCCCCAAAACCAGACGTGCGCAAATACAAAAGACACAAAGAAGAGACACTCACTGATCGGATCAGGCAGACTCAGCGCTCTGGGGTCCCGTTGGGGGGGGGGGGTCTTGGGGATCCCAGACGAGCCCCCAAATGTTGTGCCCAGAGAACAGACCCCCAAGAAAAACCACGAAATATAGAGGGCATGCAAGAACAAAGTCTTTATTCGGGCTTAAGCTCGGACTCTCAGACCAAACTAACATGGTAGGTCTGTCTGAGAGCCCTGACTGCAGGGGGAGGGAGCTCTTCATAGGTTTCAGACAAAGGGAGGAGGGGAATGACAGTTATATTTTGATTGGTCCAAAGAGTCCACTGCACCAATGTACTTTTGAATTGATTGGTTACAGTCTTAGAGGCCTCTCATTGGTGGGTGCTGCCCTCAGGGCTGTGGAAAGTGCTGACTGTTCTCTTCTGGACTAGAGGACCCTGTTTATTCCTTATAAGGCCTCAAACCTGCCGCTGTTATATGCCTGAGCTTGCTTGATCTATAGCCTCCTGGGGTGCGGGTGGTAGGTGAGATTACAACATGCCTGGGTATATTCAGGCTTGCCTGAAACAGCTAGTCAAAATGGGGTCAATATAGTTTGTCCCTTCAATCAGTTTACAGAAGCGAAAAAGAGCAGTTAGTCCTAAAGAGGGACAGGGGTCTCGGGAGTCCAGGGCAGGGGGTCAAGGAGGAGGGCTTCACACAAGCTGAACAGGGTGCTCACCCTAGAACCCACACTGTGGGGGGGGGTGTTATAAGCCATGCCATGATTTGATTTGTAGTTTCTCTGAAACTACATGAGGTCTTTTAGCCTCTTTTAGCCTCTAAGATTCTCCTTCCCCATCCATCCCTCCATCCTAACTGCTCCACAGCCAAGTATTTGTGGAAGGACTTTGGTTTTTATTTTATTATATTTTTTAATATTTTATTATTTTTAGTTTATGTGTATGAGTGTACTGCCTGCATGCATGAGAGTGCTCCTATGTCATGCAATGCCATGGAAGTCAGAAGAGGGCTTCAGATTCCCCTGGAACTGGAGTTAAGGATGGTTCACAGCTGCCATGTGGGTGCTGAGAATCTAACCTGGGTCCTCTGCAAGAGCAGCCAGTGCTCTTAACCACTAAGCCATCTCTCCAGGCCCTGTCTGGGTTTTAAAAAGCCTAGCTGTCTCCTGCCATCTTTGTGCTTGAGGACAAATTATTTACCCTCTCCCATGTCCTTCCATCTGTTGCAGTAGATAAAATCTTCCTCTTCTGTGAGGGTTAAACAAGTTTATTGCAAACAAAGCATTTGAAAAAGTGATTAGGATACAGTTGTTTCTTAAAAAGTGTTCAATAGCATTAATTTACCATCTTATTATACTGGATTGTTAAGCTACTGTTGGTCAATAGGAAGAAGTACAAGAATATTTCTTGTCTGATAACTTTCCTTACAATCCAAATTCAATAGTTCCCAAATAATTTGAGAATTACCTCTGTATATGAAAAGACCAACCACCTATCATACTCACTGAGACAGATGCTCTGGGGTATGAATGGATACAGACACAGGTACATGTTGAAACAATATTCCAGTTTACTCTCATGTTAAGGGATGTTAAACACTACAGAAGTTGAAAGAGGAAACCAAAAGCTACCAGAAGTCACTGACATCCACTGTATGTTCCATATGATTATTTGAAATTACAATGGCCATTAAGAGCAAAATGTGATTTTATAAATGCATTTGTTTTACCTAAAAATATGCTGAAACATCTACTGCTTATAGACTCTTCTGCAATTATCACTGAGCATATTTTTCTTCTTGACTATTGATGGTGTTCTGGACACCAAAAATTCTCTCCTTAAGATAGCCTTGAGAAGGAAAACGTCCTTCTACTTCCACAGACAGTATTTGAGTATAGAGTCTAGAAACTGAAGATCTAGTGGCCGGAAGCATCAAATAAGTTACAGTACTGGTCATGAACAGCCACAGTGAGACTGTCATAAAACACCAGGCTAACTGCTCAAGGCAGGTCCTAGCATCCCTCAAACAGGAGGCTGTTTGATGTCACCCACATGACTAACACCTTCAAAGCTCAAAATCCTTTTTCCTGTTCAAATCATTAAGTATTTTTTATTTGCTACAAAATTTACATAAAAATAAGTGCACAGACGATGAGTTCTGGCAAATGCTTGCACTTGTATGACCCAAACTCCTCTCAAGAAACAAAGCAGCACCCTTCTTCTGTAACGTGGCCACACCTTGTCAGATAACCTCCCTACTCTGTGCCTAGAAGAAACCATGTTATGATTTTTGCATGTTCAGGAGATCATAATGAATATCAATACTTGAGCATCTGCTTAAACCCATACTTTCAATTCTGTTGGCTATGAAAGAAGGTATGCTCATCTTTAAAGTCTTAAAAAATTGGGCTGGAGAGATGGCTCAGTGGTTAAGAGCACAGGCTGCTGTTGCAAAGGACCAGTTTCAATTTCTAGCATCTACATGGTGGCTAACAATCGTCCATTTCCAGGGACCCAGTGCCCTCTTCTGGTCTCTGTGGGCACAGCACAACATGGGTGCACTTATAAACATGTAGGCTACACTCATACATAAAATACAAACAATAAACAAAACATTTAAAGCCTTAGAAAAAATTAGCTTCAGAAGAAACTAAAACTGAATTCAGTGTGGCACATAGCTCCATCACGCTTCTTCCAAAAGGAGCAGCCCAAGTCTATAGTGAAGGGATAAGACTTCCAGTGAGAGGCAAGATGGCAATGGAGTCTCGGGCCTGAGCCTGGTCCTACTACAAATGGGTTGTCTCCCCACTGGCTGCAGTTTAGTCAAGACAAATGTGATTAGATCCAGACAGAGATGTCCCTTTCCCACGCATCTGAAAGGTAAAATATTAAAGTGGGTTCCCAAGACTCTCAGCCCATGCTGTACTTACAAAGAAGGAAAAAAAACCCACAATCATGTAGCATTTGAAAGCTTTAGCAGAAAAGAATTAAAAACTCCACACTAATGCCTATCAATATGAAATGTGATTAAAAAGTATTATTCTCTGGGTTTAGAATGTGGCACATGCCTTTAATCCCAGCACTTGGAAGGCAGAGGCAGGCGGATCTTTGTGAGTTCGAGGCCAGGTCTACATAGTGAGTTCCAGGACATCTGGGGCTACAGGGAAACACTGTCTCAAAAAGACCAAAAAAAAAAAAATGATGCCCTAAGGACATACAAATGGATACGGATGCTCATATTTAATCATTAAATATTGTATGCATGCACGAAAATATCACACTGTATCCCGTAAAGGGGTAATCATTAAGTACCACTTAAAATTAAAAAACCAAACCACTGGATCTAGGAACTAGAGGAAGCCATCGTGAGAAGACAGCATGTCACAATAAACACTGCATGAGACGGGAAAACTCGGGAGCAAAACCAGGTACCCCAGAAGACACGTGGACGTCTAAAAAAATGAGACTATTTACAATCACTCCATACATAACCACCAAAAACATGGCAAGAGAACTGAAGCCCTTTCTATTAACTGATTAATAATAGTTACAGTGCAAGCCTAAGATGGAATACCACTCAAAAATGAAAAGGAATAAACATGCCTCTGAGGAGGAGCCCCAAATACATCACACTAAATGAACAAGCCAGGCAGAAAGGGCTCATGGCAGACAGAAAAGCATCCATTTCCTCCACCTTCCTAGTTTGAGGGTAGGGCCCTGTAAATGAGACCAACCAAAGAATGAAGAAGATAAATGTAAACAAGAGTGTTTGTGTGTGTGACATAAGAGGTACCATGAGGAAATGAAGACTCACAAAGATGGTTCAATCTGAGTGTGCTTTTGCAAGGTTTGATGAAGAATGGAAAGGAAAGGTGACCGAAGGGCTAAAGCTGAAGGTGGTGACCTGAGGCGAACTAGCTAGGCTGACTGCACCAGAGGCAAGGATGAGCCTTTCCACTGGGTCAGTGGCAGGTACTTCTCAGGTGGCAGTCTAGTGCGAAGGCCACAATGGCCATTTCCAGGTTCCTTCAGTCTAAAACACTGGATGCACTCAGCTATCATATTTCGGGGTAGCACATTCTGAACCCCAACAGACTCCATATTGGAAAATTCCATATGGACATCTAGAAAAAGCAAAAACCGCAAGAACAAACAAACAAAAAGAACCCATCTCTGCTTGCCAGACCTTGGGAGGGGAAGAGGGTGAGGGAGACAAGGTGTTGACAGGCATGGTGGCTGTTATGTTCCTTGACTAGAGCTAACATGCAAAAGAACTCATTCTACAGGATATGAACAAAAAAATCCTCAACTCCTGTGAAGACAGAAACAAGGGATTTGAGATTATATAGAATTGAATCAAAAAGGAGAGACTTCAGAAATTAAGACTATAACAAAATCAGAAAACTACCAACACTAACAGCTATTAGAGGCATTTCGTACCCAGGAAATTTAGGGATAAATGGAGCCCAAATAGAAAAACAGGAACAATGTAGTCCTTCATCTACAAGCCCCCAAAGAATCAACTAAAAGGACACAGGTTTAATAATTAATAAGAAAGTACAACCAAGTTCTAGATATAGTGAAGTCAGTAGCTTTCCCATTTATAAATGGACATCTAGAAAATAAAACAGTGTGGCCTCAAGTGAGTTAAAAATAAATTCTCAGGGCTGGAGAGATGGCCAGCAGTTAAGAACACTGGTTGTTCTTGCAGAAGACCTGGGTTCGTATCCCAGCACCCACATGGCAGCTAACAACTGTCTGTAACTCTAGTCCCAGGGGAGCCGATAGCCTATTCTGACCTCCGCGGGCATTGCACAACACAGTTGCACTTACCTATATGCAGACAATACATGCATACACATAAAATAAAATAATAAAATTTAAAAATAAATTCTCAATGAGTGTACAGAATTAAGAACAAAAATTAGTTATCTATCCATTCATATGAGTACATGTAGAATGTATGCTTATGAGTATATACAGCAAAGAAGATAAGGCAAACCACCCTGTGTCTTGTAATGCAGCACTAAACCAACAGACCAGTATCATCTTAGGACTTGAAAGAAATCCAACACCTCAAGCAGCACCCTCGACCACCTGGCTCAGAAACCCAGGGAGGGCTCAGCAAGTTCTGTTTGTAATGAACCCACAGGTGACTGGGATGCTTTTCTGAGTTCAAGAACCAAGATGCTGATATCATTGTTTCCAAGTCACCTTTAGAGAATCACTGGTCTATCAAACAAATAGCCATGGCAAAACTGAAGGATAACATATTGATCTAAAAATAGCTTGTCCACGTCTGCATACGCCTCCATCCTCAAATAAATCCCAGATGACGAAGAGTAAATAAGGAGCGGGAAGAGAAGAGGACTTTCTGATGACTGATCTCAGCATTAAAGGACTGATGATCTCATGCTGAGGAAGCCCCTCAATGCAACCCCAGGTTACCTGTCAATTCTCTTCTACCTGTTAATATGTAAATGTGCATGAAAGCAGGAACAAAAAATTTTATACTTTTTTCCTTATTAAAACTTATTCAGAAATCTTCTTTCCTTTATAATACATAAATCAATTATTTGAATTTACATAATCAACTTTCAAGTGTATTTTCAAATTTAAACTTACATAAATTCAAGAACCCCTTATGCATGAGATACAAGTTACAGGAATTTATAAATAATGAAAGAGAATAAGAAAACAAATATATTTTTATGCATAGGACATAAGTGAAAATATTATGAAATTTTGGTTTCATATCTGAAAACATGTGTACTCCAAGAACTCAAGAAGCTGAGGCAGGAGGATCGCAACAGTCTGGGGCCTGCCTGGATTACAAAGTGAATTCAAGGCCACGCAGGGATTCATAGGGAAGCACTATCTCAAACAAATGAAAATAATGACAACAAATCTGTAACACGAAACATATAACTACAACTGTAGTCTCACATTCCCCAACAGTCCTGTGTTTTGGAGCTCCTGGCAACTTCCCATGTTGAGTCATGAGAGAATTACTCATAGAAATGCAGGTATAATAAAATCTGCCCCTCTGTACTTCCGTTGTCTACGATGTAGAAAACATAGTTTATTTATAGAAAACAAAAACCTTAAATTGTTCAACTGTTAAAGCCCAAATCTCTAAAACACTTAAACATACTGTTATGGACAATGGAACATAGTTTTCTAACAAGATGAAAGGGTGAGAACACCCATTCAGCAAAGGAGAGACCTGAGGGGTGAAAAGCTGGAAAAGTGAGAGGAGCCTGGAGACAGTGATTTCCACTATCGAAGCTCTGTACTGGAACGGGAAAAGGCTCTGGGGGCCAGAGAGGTGGATAACAGCACTTACTGGCCTTCCAGAGGACCAGCACCCACATGGAGGCCCTGCCCCCCTCTTCTGCCTTTGCAAGCAGTATACACAGACCAGAATACACACAGGCAATCGAACACTTACACAAATAAAAATATATTATTTTTAAAAAACAGAAAAAAAAAATGGCTGGAAAGATGGCTCAGCAGTTAAGAATGCTGACTGTTCTTGCAGAAGACCTGGATTCAAATCCCAGCACCCACATGGCAGCTAACAATAGTCTGTAACTCCAGTTCCAGGGATCCGACAGCCTCTTCCGTCCTCCATGGACACTGCATGACATGGGTGTGCTTACCTACATGCAGGTAATACACACATACACATAAAATAAAAATAATAAAATACTTTAAAAAAAACAGAAAAAAAGGCTCTGTTTAAAAATAAAAATAAAAATGGCCAGGCATGGTGGTACACATCCTTAATCCCAGCACTAGGGAGGCAGAGCCTAACCCCAGATACACACTTTTGCCTTATGAATAAATCTTTGAATCTCTAGTTCTTCATCTGTGAAATTGTGAACAGTGATTTCCTCAAAAAGGCTGCTGTTAAAGTGGCACAGAAACCGTTACCGTGACTGATATGTGACAGGTGGGGAAAATTACTTGCTAATATGTTTTAAACTATAGCAGAGTAATTTTGAACTTAAGAGGTGAGCTCTACTTCTGATCAGGGAGGAGCAACGCATCCTCATGTGACCAAAGTGTCTTTCCCTGTTAAGGAACAGCTGTGAGGAGGTCCTGAAGAGTTTCTGCCACAGACACGAACCGTCTGAACTCAGTCCTAAGACCGCAGTGCTACTGCATCCTTCGGCCGGAACCACCCAGGCCACCATGGTGAGCTTTAAAGATTGACTGCTTTACATAATGCGGCAAGAGGTCAGGGACAGTGGTGCTGTATAGAGCACAAAGGCAGCGTGGGTTCTGTGTAGTTCAGCACCGATCAGAGCCTACAGGAACCCAAAGCAGCTCATCGGAAAAACAGATCAACAGGACACAGGGTCCTGTTGCTCTCTATCATCTGAAGTCCAGGTCCCCACTCCATTCCACTAGCAAAATTCACTACATAGGATACAGATAAAAATATCTGACAATCTAGTCGAGGTGATAAAATGCAGCACCATTAACCATACTGCAAAGTAGAAAAAGTAACACATCGTTGGATGTACAAGGTGCCAAGAAGGGAGAGATTATTTCTGGCAGGAGAAATCAGGGTCTAGCCCCAAACTGTTGTAGCAATTTGAGCTCAGTGTGATTGAACGAAAAGATCAGCAAAGACTTGGGTCTTGGTAGGAAAAGTCTACACAGGCAGCCTTGACAGGAGCAGCAGGAAGGGAACCACAGAGACCACACTGGGTAACCTGCCCATCTGAGGAAAGAGGACATGGCCACCCGAAGGAAACTGGAGCTGTGTGAGTTCTCAAAGAACAAGACAAGACAGGGAAAGAGGCAGATTGGGATTCTAGGAACAAAAAGGCTCAATTAAGACTGATCCCCAGTGCCCAGGTTTAAAACAAAGGTCAGTCATGACTCATATGTGGCCAGGGAACAGTGAGAAATGAACACATAACTGAGGGTCACAAACAGGTTCTTGAGTTCACACACTGAGCTACAGCCAAGGGAACAAGGACAGCTACAGCTGGGGTATGGCAGGTGAGTCACTAGCAGAGGGGTCAGCCCCAGGGCAGGGAGCCCAGGTTGGCCTGCACAATGGCCAGAGAAGTTGAGAGTGAGGACACCCAAAGATTCTGTGCCTCTGGTAACAGGGCAATGACAGGCAGAGGGGATGTGAAAAGATCACACATGCATTCAAGACAGCAGGCTACAGGCTGGAGAGATGGCTCATGGGTTAAGAGCACTGGCTGCTCTTGCAGAAGAACTGGGATCGAATTCCAGCACCACATGGCAGTTCACAACCATCCGTAACTCCAGTTCTAAATGATCCAATGCCCTCGTCTATTCTCAGTGAGCACTGCATAACATGAGTGCGCTTACGTACATATAGGCAATGCACTCATAAAGATAACATAATAACTTTTTAAAAGATAGCAGGCTAAAAATTCCCTAGTCTTGTCAGGTTTTACTCACAATTTTGTCAGCATTGGAAAACACTTCTGTATTTATACACTTGAGGTATTTTCACAGCTCTGAGTCACCAACTGTGGTCAGAAACCTTACTTTCGCTCCATAGTTTAGAGCATGGCCTGCAGGAAAGCTTTCTAAGCTACACAGGTTTTCCCATCACATGACTGGTCAGGTCACAAGGCAGTCACACTCTCATGGGCTGGAACACAAACTCCACAAGGCTGGAATTACACTCCACCACCACATCTTCCAGTACCTGGAATATACTACACCTTAAGTGAATGTGTTCACTGAACTGAGGACACTGAACTAAGCTGATATGGCCAACAGGTTAATAATAACCAAAAGTCTAATTTACAGTAAGGCTGGTAATGAAGAAACGAGGGGATAAAGTGATCAATTGGTGGTGGGGGGCGTCATACTGGAAATGGGTTAACAATTAAATTTACTCATTTCATTAATTAAAGGTGGTAAGGCAAATACTCAACCGGAAAGTGATGCCATCATCAATCTGAGGATTGTTTAATGAATTCTAGGTCTGTCTGTGATATCTTTAGAATCCGAATCTAGTTTGAGAGGAAATAGCTTTTGGGGCATTTCAGATCTATGAATGTTCCAGTTCTGAAACAAACAAAAACAGTCAAAGTCTGTGCTTTTCCTAAGGCTATACCAAATGAAAAATAATAAAAGCATACTAAACACAGGAGTAAGTCTTACCTATGTGTAAAAGGAATACACTACAATCCAGGCACATTCCCACAAAGACAAAATCAGCTGTGCCTAGGGTGGCATGGCTGTAGTCACAGGACCACGAGGAAGACTTGAAACCCCTGGATCCACTGTTTGTATTCGGAGGCCCCCGACCCCAGGCAAGCAGCACCGTGATGTGTGGTCACAGCTGCTCTCCCTTCGACACATTTCAGGCTCTAGATACAGTACCAGCCCAAGGTGGCTTCTCAAGCAACATGAATTGCCAGGACATTCCATCCATAGATGTTCTTACTGCTCCTCTACCGATGAAGAAACTAGAGCGCAGAAGTCTAAAGGATTTGTTTGACAAGATCATGTATCCAAGAAGCAACATAACTGGAATTCAAGTGAGATCTGCCTGACTCCAAAATGTATACTATTAACCAGACATTCAGGAGTTTGAGGTGAATCTTAACTGTATGGTGGGACTCTCTCAAAACTCACTCTCTCTCTCTCTCTCTCTCTCTCTCTCTCTCTCTCTCTCTCTCTCACACACACACACACACACACACACACACACACACTAGATAGATAGATAGATAGATAGATAGATAGATAGACAGACAGATAGATAAATTCTTTCAAAGTATGAAATTTCTCACCAATATACAAATACTTCCATTTTGCCTACACTATGCCTGTTCCTTAAATGACTGTTACAAGGCCAGTGAAAGGGCTTCATACATAAGTAGAGAGCTGTCAAGGCTGACAATCTGGTTCAATCCTCAGGACCCACATGGAAGGAGTGAACTAACTCCTAACAGCTGTACTCTGGCATCCACATACATACATACATACATACATACATACATACATACATACACACACACAATTAATTAATTGTTTTAAAGACTCTGAGGTTCCGATACTTGGACCCACACTGACAGACATTTGAGGACACAAATTAGCTCCATAGACCTACTGTTTTTAGTATTTTATTTTTTGTGTATGAGTGTATTGCCTGCATGTACATAAGTGCACCTGTGTCATGCAATACCTGCAGAGGTCAGAAGAGGGTGTCAGAGCCCTAGGAACTGGAGTTAGAACAGTTGTCAGCTGACACGTAGGCATTGGGCACTGAACCCAAGTCCTATGAAAGAGCAGTCAGGGCTCTTAACTGCTGAGTCAGCTCTCCAGTTCTGAGGCCTTATTAAATATAAAAGAGTACATTTAACTGGGAGGGGACAATATGGGGTGGAGATCTAAATATCATCAAATTATACTGTTACTATTATGTTTGATGTAGGCACTAAGAGCTAAAAACTTCCCTCTTAGGGATGCTTTTAACCTGTCCCAGAGGTTTTGTTGCGTTGTGTTTTCATTTTCATTTAGCTCCAGAATACCTTTGTTTCTTCCTTAATTTCTTCTTTGACCCATTCACCATTCAGAAGTGTATTATTTAACCTCCATGAGTTCAAGTAGTTATCAGAGCTTCTTTTTCTGTTGATTATAAGCTTTATTGCACTGTGGTCTGATAGAATGCATGGAATTACTTAAATTTTTTGTATTTGTTGAGATTTGTTTTATGTCCCAGAATGTCGTCAATTTTAGAAAAACTTGCATGAACTGCTGCGTAGAAAGTGCATTCATTGGTGCTTGGGTAAAATACTCTATAGATGTCTGTTCTGGTCATCTGATGTACAATGTCATTTAATTCAGATGTCTCTCTGTTTATTCTTTGTCCAGGTGACCTATCTATTGAGGACAGTGTGGTACTGAAGTCACCTACTATTACTGAGGTGGGGTCAATCTGTGTTTTATAGTCCTAGAGTACCATTTGTATGAAATTGGGTGCACAAAAGTTTGGTGCATATATGTTCATGATAGTAATAGCTTCTTGATCGATTGTTGTTTTGATTAGAAATGAAGTGATCCTCTCTGTCTCTTTTGATTAGTTTTACTTTGAAGTTTATTTTGTCAGATATCAGAATTGCAACACCTGTTGCTTCTTAGTGCTATTGGTTTGGAATATTTTTTTTTCTCATTCCTTCATCCTAAGGTAGTGTCTATCCTTGAAGGTAGGATGAGTGTCTTGAAAACAAATAAAAAGATGGATTTTCTTTCTTGATTCATTCCATTAACCTGTATCTTTTGACAGGGGAGTTGAAGCCATTGATATTTAATATTATTGAAAGATGTGTATTGAATATTGTCATTTTAACATCTTTGTGTTTGTGGCCCTATTTTATGTTTCCATTATTATACCTTTCTTTCTTTCTGTACACTCTTGTGTATATTAATTCCTATCTTCAATCCTTCATATTGCTTCAAGATTTCTTTGCAGGGCTAGTTTGGTAGACATGAATTCTTTCAGCCTACTTGTGCCATGAAAAATATTTCGTTTGCCTTTGACTATAATTGATAGTTTTGCTGGACAAAGTATTCAGGGTTGGCATCCATGGTTCTTTAGAATTAGGAGTAATTTGCTCCAGACTCCTCTGGCTTTCATAGTTTGCATTGAAAAGTCAGCTGCTATTCTGATGGGTTTTCCTTTATATGTAACTTGTTTAGACCCTACTGCTGAAGACAGAACATACTTCAGACACAGGACTTGGAACAATGGAGCAGGAACTAAACAGGAAGGCTTCTACCTGAAGTTTAGCTCTCATAGTTCTGGAAGATGCTATGCAAGCTGCTAAGGGAAAAAAATCAATCAATGGTTCAACCCAGCCCTCAAGACTAATAACCACAACAACCAGCAAAGCAAACTACATCTACTGGGGCAGCAGTGGCATTATCTGGGAGACAAGTATAACGTACTTCACTCATCAAAGAAGCTTCTGGAGACTTCTGCAGAATCCCACAACTGGTCAGACACAGAGAATATACATCTGAGAGATGACCAGTCCTAGGTGACACATCCACAGTGAAATCTCTACACTTAAGACTCATGGAACACAGCAGAACGGAGAGTAGAGAGAAAACTAGTGCATCCCTCAACTCTCACCAGTGAAGCTTTCCTATACCACAGAGTGCAATGCACACAAAAGGCCACAACTGGCCAAGTTTTTTATTAATATTTTACTTGTTATTTTTATTTTATGTGTATGAGTGTATTGCCTGAATGTGAGTGCACCCGTGTCATGCAATGCCTTGGAAGTCAGAAGAGGGCTTTGGATTCTCCTGGAACTGGAGTTAAGGACAGTTCATAGCTGCCATGTGGGTGCTGGGAATTGAACCTGGGTCCTCTACAAGAGCAGCCAGTGCTCTTAATCGCTGAGCCATCTCTCCAGCCCCCTGGCCAACTTTTAAAGAACAAAAGACTGCAGAGTGTGTGTCCCTGGATAGGATTCCTATATCAAACCTCTTCTACCCAGGACTCAGGGAGCACTGTAGATGGGGGTGCAGAAAGATTGTAAGTGCCAGGGTTGGTCCATGAACATAGGGAAGCAGAGGTGTTCAGGCCACTGGAAACTTGCACATGTGGACTTGTGGCAATGGTGGTATCGAGCACAGGACCCACGCCAACTCAATCAGACAAGGGCCCAGAGTGGAAAAAGGGAAATGGATGGTGGGTCAGCACTAGTCTGGGAACTATGGAAGACGGATTACTACTGGGTGAGGGAGAGTAGACTTTACTTAGGATCTCTAGATAGGCTGATGAGACTCCAGTGGATGAATCTGAAAGGCATCTAGGTACAAGTGCCTGACTGGATAGGGTAACGTATGGTGGAAAACATGAGATCCGGTGGGGAGGGAGTGATATATGGGTGAGGGGGTCTAGATTTCATTAAAAACTGTTGTATATAATATACAAAAGCTCAATAAAAAAATTTTTCTAAATTATACTGTATGAAAACCACAACAATTCAATTAAAAAGAAAAAAGGTAATAAAATATTTGTTAGTAAAGTTTAAAAAAAAAAGTCTGGGCTGGAGAGAAGACTCAGTGGTAAACAGCACTGGTTGCTTTTGCAGAGGATCAGAATTTAGTTCCCAGCACCCACATGGCAGCTCATCACCATCTATAACTCCAGTTTCGGGGATCCAATGCCATTTTATGGCCTCCACAGGCACAAGGCATGTGTGTGGTGCCCATATACACACACACACATTCATACACATAAACTTAAATAGTAAATAATTAATTAATAGTCTAGGAGATGACTGCTATGGTTTCTGTTGTTGCTGTTTGCTTGCTCCCCACCTGCCCTGGACGACTCTACCCTCACCAGCAGAGGCTTCCAGAGTGTTCCGATGTTCTGGCAGAAAGGCTGGCAGCTCCTCCCCTCTGTCTGACAACATCTGTACAGAAAGCAGACACTCACTTCTGGTCCCAAGTGGAAGGGTCTGCTCCTCACAGTGGCAGAGGCCTTTCTCACCGTAGCCTGGCTCTGCCAGCTTTAAGCCTCAGGTTCTCCCATTAGCAGCAGCATCCCACCAGTGTGTTCAGGACCCTGAGGCAGCTCCAAACCCCAGCAGCAGCTGGGAAAATGAAATGGTAATTCATTACAGATGGTAGAATGTGGCCTACATTTTAATTTATTTACATTTTCAGAAATTTTGGATCTGCCATTGCTGTGTCAGATTATGGTAACATGTAAGTTTAGCCTTTCTTTAATATGGTCCATGCTCAATAAAAATTAATGTTTATATGTTAAGAGTTCTTTCAACAAGCCCAATTAGGCCTATATTCCCGCAGTTTGTAGTTTATAAGCTATTTAAGCTGGTGAGCCTTTTCTGAATGTCTTATTATACAAATCACACGCAGAGTAGGGACAAAATTAGGTCTAAGTCACACCAAAATGTTTCTGGTAGAAGTCTTACACATGAAGCCAAAGCTCAGTGCCTTCGTGCTCTTCAGCACTGCCATGTTTAGTGAAACTAAGAACTAATAAACTGTAAGATCATTAAATATCTCTGTAGGCCCCATTGTTTTTTCATCAGCTGAGGTAATGGGAACAAAAAAAAACCACACGACTGCTTCATTTTGAATAGCCAAGAACACAGAGGAAGAGGAGAAGAGGAGAAACGCAGGGGCGCTGCTGCCCTCTCCTGGGTCAGAAGGGCCACCCCCTCCCCACCTCCCAGGAAGAATGGCGAACACAGAATCCTGTGATTCAAATAGTCAGACAGGTTCAAAACACTTCCAAGAGTTTCTCCGATTTTCCGTTTTATCGGTTCAAAGGTCTGCCAGGATAAACAACTGTTACATCATAAATGACTCCCCGTGAACACCCCACTCTCCGAGAGCTACCAAAACAGCATCCACTGCAGTCCTGACTCTCCATCCAATTCTCAGCTTTTTAAATGGACACCCTCCTTCCTGGTTGTACCAGTCTAGGAAACGTCCCTAAACTGCTGGCTGGCTAAGTTACCAGCATCTGCATCTGAAATCATTCTCCTGTCAGTTGAAATGTCTCTCTCTAGTCATTTCAAATCTTGCTTTCTGGTTCCTTGTTTTGTCTAGAAACAAGCTCCACTGGGGGGAAAAAAAAATCTACAACAAACAAAAAGTACCTTTCCTACATATAATTTTATTTTCTAAAATATCATTCCAATTCTTTTTTCCAGTTCTTTAAGTAGGAAAGGAAACCCAAAGTAGTTTGGGGCTTTAGCAATGTGCCCTGAACCACCTCCAGCCTGCTACGTAGCTCTACAGCTCAGACCCAGTGTGCTTCAGCCCAGGACAGACACATAGCATGACCTTACATAGCGCGTTTGTTTTGGAAGTACAGCCTTCCCACCTGGGACTGCCACCCTGAGACCCTTTCAGCACAGAACTCCGGATCTTCTACCCCTGTTGCTTAACTTCCAAAATCTAGCTTCTTTCTTGTGCTTGCCTCCCTCTAGGCACCCACCTCCACTGCCATTACTCACTCTAGCCTTTTGGACATCAGGAAAAGTCTGGGTCAGCTGTGATGTTGCACAACTTTAATCCCAGCACTCAGGAGGCACAGGTAGGTGATCTCTGTGTGTTCAAGGCCAGCCTGGTCTACATAGCAAGTTCCCAGCCAGCCAGGGCACATAGTGAGACCTTGTCTCAAAAAAACCCATAAGAAAAAGCAAACAAAAAAGAATCTAGACAGGAACAAATCTTCAGATTCAAAGACTGAAAATTAAGCAAGTTCACAAAGGTGTAAAGAATTGATTGCACTATGAAACAAAAGAATACTTTTTAAAACATCAACAAAATAAGTGGGAAGGCTGAGGCACTAATGAGTGAGAGTCCAGATCCCCTTTGGAAGAGCATACTCTAAGCAACTGATTCTCAGCACACACTGGGAACAAGAGGAATCAACATTATAGGCTGTGGATCCACCAATGGTTGGCTACGTACATTTGAGAGAGGTACTGAATAGGTTTGTGACTCAGTTTCTCCTTTACGAAACAGAGAAATCCCTGTGTAGACTGAAGAGATGGCAGGAACAAGTGTCATCAACACACAAAAATGCTTGGCATGTACTAAATCCTCTCTTCCTCTCGCCCCCTTCCAGATAGATAGATGATTGATTGATATATAGAGATAGATAGATGATAGATGATAGATAGATAGATAGATAGATAGATAGATGATAGATAGATAGATAGATAGATGATAGATAGATAGATAGATAGATAGATAGATAGA
>NW_008331547.1:1851352-1868995 GCF_000622305.1 Nannospalax galili
TATACTACAACTATAATTATTATCTTTATCATCATTCTCTCATTGTGCAGAAATGTAGACCCATGGTTTAATAACAACAAAAAACTTCCTAAAATTTTAACAAACCTCCTTCTTATGCATTCTAAAGTTTGGTAATGAGTCATCTATTTAATTGTTCTCTTAAAACAAGCCATGAGGTGAGCTGTCACATCGAATGAACTCTTCTTACACTATTCTGTTGTCTGCACTAAGCACCGGCTCTCAGAACCTTCTGAGCTTCGGAAGTTAATTCTGAGTGGACATCTGTATTTTTCTAGAACAGACTCATTACTTGTCCCAGTCTATGCAGGTTTTTATATCAAAATAGCACAGGCTGGGTCATTTATAAACAAGCCTAATTTATTGCTCCCAGTTCTGGAGGCTAGAAGTCCAGGAGCAAGGCACTGGCTAATTCAGTGGCTGATAAAGGCCCATGTCTCACTGGTGATGGCACCTACCCTACATGTGCTCACATGGCAGAAGGGAACAATCAGGTGTTTTCAGCCACTTTTCTATAGGCAAGAATCCCATTCACCAGGACTCCACCCCCATGAGTTGGTTACCTCCTATAGGTCCCACCCCTTACTAAATGCCCTGGGATTAGATTTCAGCATCCCAATGTTGGAGGGCTACAAACAAGGGTACACGATGCTTCAAACACATTGCTTTGTTTGGTTTGGTTTTGAGATAGGGTGTCACTATGTAGCCCAGGCTGGCGTTCTGCCTCAGCTTCCCAAGTGCTAGAACTGTGTGTACCACCACCCCAGCCAGGCAGGTTCTTTTCTGACCTCTACTTTTAGTACTGAAACAGCTTTTCCAATCATTTGGGCTACAACCCTTAGTCACCTCATTTCTTCATTCTCCAAACTTTCAAACTCTCTATCCTAAAACATTTTCCGGGTCTCCCACATCCTTTTCAATAACCACTTTCCAATATCAATGTCTGGCCATCATCTCCTGTGCCCTCCTCCCTAATGGCCCTTCATACTACAGTCACAATTCCCCTTCCCAAAATGTGGATTTGGTCCTGGAAGACAAAAGAAGCACAAAAGAAGCCCTAATTTTTACCTCAGTAATTACAATGTAATGATTAAGATTTTTAGTGTGGAACATAGCAGCTTAAGAAACGTAAAGACACCCATAGCACACCCTCAGGTACGAAGCTAACTCAGCACACACAGTGCCCTCTTACACATTCCTGTGATTCAGTCAGCCAAGAAGAGGCATGCCCTGTCCTACACCACCACCTCCTGAGTCCCACAGGTCCCCTGAAAGTAGTTTAAAGGTCACATCCTTTGTAATCCTGTACCATCCTCAAAGCCAAGATTAACTTTTTGGTAAGCTCTGGTGACCCTTGCTAAATGTTATTTCTACTTAGCTCTGAGAAAAATTTTGGTAATCAAAACTATAATAATGAATTAACCTTTGTAAAGAGATAATCAGTGAAGAAAACATTTGGAAAAAGCAAACTTTTTCAGAGTAATGAAGCAGACCTTCCTCCAAAATTAAAATACATTAAGTTAAAATACACTAAATACTACATTCTTGAATACGTTCTGAGACACAAGATACACTTTGGTGGCTATTCCCATCTACACTCGAAGACATCGACAACTAAACAAATGCAGCCTGGCAGAGGCATGACTGTCTTTTCAGTGGCTCCATTTGAAACAGAAAAATTTTACGATTTTAGTTTAGGAGCTGGGGTATAGCTCAGTGTATGAGTGCTTGTCTAGCACACGCAGGGCACTGGATGGGATTTCCAGCGGTGACTGTAGTTCAGTCATCTAAGTGAGCTCAGATGAAATCATTTTGAATGTCAGGACTATGGAGCTCCTGAGCATTCTTAGTTCCTGGGTACAGGGACATTTTGTGAGTAACAACTTGATGGATGTGGAGCTGTGACATAAATTCCACAGGGAATGGTATCAATTGCATGGAAAATGTGAGCTCTGAATCAAATAAAACAGAAAAGGTGTCTGAGGTCTGTGAGAGCTCATCTTCTTTGCCAACTGTATTAGTCACTGTTCTGTTGCTGTGATAAAACACTGACCCAAGCAATTCATAGAAGGAAGAGTCTATTTGAGCTTACAATTCCAGGAGAATTACAGTCTATCATGGTAGGGGGGCATGGTGGCTGGAGCAGGAGCAGCAGAAGCTAAGCTCTCACATCATCACACAGGCACGGGAAGCAAGGGAGCAATTGGAGATCCGGCAAGGCTTAAGAACTCTCTAAGCCCACCCCCAGTGATGTGCTTCCTCCAGGATAGCCACACCTTCTAAAACCTCCCAAAACAGCGCCATCATCTGGGGACAAAATGTCTAAATACTTGGAGCCTATGGTGGACATTTTCATTCAAACCACCACACCAACCTAACTGGATTTGGAATCACCTTGGAAATACACCTTTGGGTGGGTCTCTGAGGGTGATTCTGGAGAGGTTTCCCTGGAGTGTGTGGGAATGAGCTGGGGTCCCAGGTTGAATAAACAGGAAAGGTGAGCTGCCCAGGGCATCATCTTTCTCTGCTTCCTGACTGAAGACACAATGTGACCCACTGCCTCATGTTCTTCCCTCCTGCCATCTTGCCCCCTACCATGACGGACTGGCTTTTAACCATTGTGTGCCATAGATCTCTTTTAGTAAGTATGACCTGTAATCATGGGGGGGTCATCTGCTGAGTGGTACACACAGGCCCAATGGCAGCGCTGCATTGTTGTGAATGCTCATAATTAACACAACTTAAAGAATGGTCATTTCCAAGTCCCGGATGAGAAGACTGGGGCTTAGAGATTATGTTACCATGTGATTCAAGTAGGGTGGCCTTACAGTCTGATGGGCGAGCAACTGTGATCTACTGAATGCCTGCTGACTATGTGAGGGGAAATCCTAATGTTTGAGTGCTCTGAACACAGACGTGTTGCTGGCATGCTTCTGTCTACACCACATCATGCATGTCCATGGGAAGGAAAAGAAGTTTCCAGCCACTTCTCACTGCTCTAAATGAATTTACAGAAACAGAACAGACCTTTTAAGAGGCACATTCAAAACAAATATGAGGGAAGTCTGCTGGGCATTCAAAGTCCTAAAGTTCCTGGGGCCTGGTATGTTTGGAGGCCAGGTGGGCACCTAGGGGACCCTGAGCCTGTAGTGGGAACACCAGCAGAAAAGCTTCACACCAGAGCCCTCCAGTGACAAACACTGGCCTCAGGGACCACATAACCCTGGCAAACGTGTACTTCCGGGAAGAAACCAGTGTGTCTTTCTCTTATTTTCCATTTTTAGAACATTCATGAAAATCAAAAGGCAAAGCATAGGGATTGCTTCCATTATTACAGAAAGTTCTTAAAGAGCCATTCAAGGTAACATACATTGTATTTGTCTTCATTAAAAGATACAAAATCACTAACCTAATGGCACTTAAACACAACCTCAAATTCTAGAATACTGCCCAGAATATTCTGATGCAATGTGTTTCGTTATAATACAGGCGGCATGAAACAGTCACAAGGATGTACCTTTGTTACTCCTGTGTCATACTGAATCCATGCTGCACCTCACAATGTTGACATTCCTATCATAAAGAAAGCAGTCACAAAAAAAGGGCTGGAGCGATGGCTCAGCGGTTAAGAATACTAGTTGCTCTTGAAGAAGACCCGGGTTCAAATCCCAGCACCCACATGGCAGCTAACAATTATCCATAACTCTAGTTCCAAGGGATCCGATGGCCTCTTCTGACCTCTGTGTGCATTGCACAACACAGGTGCACTTACCTACATGCAGGCAATACACATACACAGAAAGCAGTCACACGTAAACTCCCGACTACCGCTAGTTTGGTGCCTTAATTACACTGTCCTTAGCATTATATAAGTACTTAACAAGTTCTAAGCACTCTACCTCCATTCACAACAAACACGGGCCACTTCTCTTTATCCTCATACACCATTTTAACCATTCTGCGATGTGCAGGCTCAACGAACTTCTACACTCATTTTCACGCATCCGCTGCCATTCTTTCTCATTCTGATGCTTGCCTCAAAAATAAGCTTTTGCTATAGATGAAGCAAAAACTACACCAGCTTGTGCAAATAAAATAGACTTCAGAGCTGATCAAAGAAAATACACTGTAGTAACTACCAACTTTTATATGTACATATCACACTTTAATTTATAAATCATCTCAAAGGACAAAGATCATTTGGCTAATTTAAATTAAACAGCTGCTGTGCTTTACTGAGGTGACTATTGAAATGCTAAGCAGTTCAGAACTGGTGGTCATGTGACTGCCTCTAAGGTTGGCTAGCATCGCTCCAAAACAAAATCAAGTAGATGATTTATTTTAATATATTTCACATGGCCGAGATTGTGAATGACATCACCTTAATCCACTGCAGAGAGGAAACACGGAACAGATGAAGTGCTGTTCAAAGTCGATGTAGCCCTGACTTAGGGGACAGAAGGATTAATAAGAAAATGAGAAGATGCCACATGGTGTAGCCAGCTCCTCGCTGCATATCCACCACCGAGCAGTTTCGAGGCATGAAAAGCCCCAGGGCCCCACCTGGTAACGGCGTGATTACCCTAAATGTGCACTTATGTTTCATTACACCTTGGCCATTACTATGCACGCTGATTGTAAGTATCAATCCCTTTCACTGTCACACACCTCTGCAGTCCCACAGCACTCAACTGTGAAAACTCAGCACTCCAGTCTCTTCCAACACAAGGCCCATGCTGATAAAACCACAGAGGGTGAATTATTTGTCACAAGACGGGGTGCCAATTCAGTTTGATAAGGATGACATCATGCCCATTTTGCCAATAACAATGGCACTAACAAGAACATGTAATCAACAAACCTCAGTCCTTTGCTGGCCCTGGCAGGTGCAACTCTTTTTATGCTAAAAATAAGCCAGCATTAGCTTCCAGCTCAAATCTATTTCTTTATCACAATACTAAGCAGAAGCTGGTTTCCATGAGGCTTTGCAGCTGCCGCCACCAAGGCCGCTTCTGCAGATGCCTGCATTAATTGTATCAAGGACATACTGAAATAAGTGCTTGTTCAGCACAATGGCTATTGGGGAGCAGCTGGAGGCACAAGACAAACTGTCTTGAAGGGAATGTACCAGCCCAGAGTGTAAATTACAATGATGGAGTACAAGGAGCCTAAGTTTAAGGGTCTAATATAACTGCAGAGCCAGGCGAACACTCAGTGTTATCACTACAGCCCAGACCCAATAAATAAGGGGAAGACTCTTGCAGATTTCACCAAAATTGCTTTGACCATGGTGGGCGATACTCAGAATCATTTCAACACAGCGGTGATGGGGAGCTCTTCACCAAAGACATCGGAGCGCTGGCCTTCTCACCTGTGCCATCGTAACACCAACCCCCATGCACTGCAGGTATGCATGTGCAGGTCAGTGTTTCCATCCACTAAGGAGCAACCCAAGAAAAGCCTTGTTTAGGACACAAAAGCAACACAGGGCTCAAAATTAAAGACAAATCTAGTTTTCTTCCTGGGCTACCTGCTAACAAGATACACAGCCCCACCCCCACGTCCATATTCACTTTTCTAAAAGCTCTTTGGTCATTTCTCGTTTCCCAACTTTTACACAAGTGAGTCTCAATGAATTAATGGGGATTAAACAGTATTCCAGGCAACAGGTAATAACTGACCTTCTGTCATGCCAGTTTGGACAGCTATGGAGGAAACGTATCTGCAAGTTTCCTATGGAGAAGGACAAATTGTGAAGAGAAAACAGGCTGGGTCCAGACTATGAAGTCATGTGCTTCCCTCTTGGTCTTCACAAGGGTCTCCGAGGTGACATTTATCTTCTAGAAAAGCAGAGTGAGGATGACCACACTCATGCATTAGACAGGAAACTGGCCTGAAACCATACAGTGGTCCCAATAACAGGATCTGTCTGACAGGTGAGACAGTAACCAAACTGCCCCTTTTTTAAATAAAACAGGATCTCACTATGTAAGTCTGGCTGGCCTGGAACTTGCTGTGTAGACCAGGCTAGCCTCAAACTCACAGAGCTCCACCTCCTTTCACCTCCTAAGTGCTGGGATTAAAGGTGCGCACAACCACACCTGGCTAACCAGAGACATCACTCTCTGAAAACATGGTGAACATGACCCTACTTTCTAAATTTTCACAAAATGACCGAAACTACAACTACTTTTCAACTGCACCAGAGACATCACTCTCTGAAGAGAAAGCATGGTGAACATGACCCTACTTTCTAAATTTTCACAAAATGACCGAAACTACTAGCACCCAACCACAGTTTTACAACTAAGAAATTAACTCAAATAATGCCACTCACAGTGGGTTTTCTGATAGGGATCAACTTATGACTTAAAAAAACTCATCAGAGACTTGCTCTGAATTACACTGAGACAGAAAGTCAAGCTGCCGCTAGGTTTGGCACCAACTGAATGACGCCATCCACCATGTGAGCCTGAGCAAAGCTACTCAAATATAAAGTCAACTCTGAAAATTACAGTTGCTTCTTTCCACAGATTTGCAAGGAATTAAAAATAGTTAAAAAGAGAATGGTGAGACTGGAGTCAACAGTGCGCACGGGGAAGCACAACCTGTTTCCACTTTGGGTAAATGCTAAACGGGTGTAAAGCATTAAACAAGTAGAGGGTTGCTAAGCACACTGAAAAGCTTCTTCAGATAGTATTAACTGAACTGCAGTGAAAGCAATCACTCATTGCTTCAGTAAGCATGTCCATTTCTACACAGAATTCCCCAGCAGAACTGCTATCATATTAAAATGCTACTACTGTCACAGATAAACTACCATATAATCTGCATTTCCATAAAACAACAATTAATTTGATGTACACATCCCAAGGACACATGAGCAGAATATATAACCTTCCAATGTTCTCAAAACAGATACAACCTGAGTGATCTCATCCAGCAACTCAGACCTTACAGTCTAGAAAATAAAATCCATATGAATGTTGAGCCATTAAAAAGAACGAATGAAAACAAATTCCTGGTATAAAAACACAAAAGCAAACAGGTCTTGACAGCTTCTGTCCCCTGAAACTCTTAGAGAGTACTTGATAGATGCCAGATCTGTTAACTGTGGAGCATCTACCATGTTTATTTTTAATAGGTTTCCCTTACGACAGCTGCCTGAGAGGCTAGTTTTTTCTTTCTTTCTTTAGCCTTTTGTAAATATTTGAAATAACTACTCATTAACAGTCGCACATCTCGTCAGTCCTGTTGCACCGCCTGTGAACTGGAACTAGCTTTTATTTTTCTATCTGTTGGCCATACTAGAAAATTCCTGCTGTTTGGGTTCAATCTGTCAAGGTTCAAATTATTATCCAACTGGGAGCTAATCAAGGGTGTCTGACCTGGTTTGCAAATAAACTAGGAACGAAAGTGTGTATATTTTTTCTTCCTTTGGAGCCCTGGTTCTCACAAACTGAAGCAAAACACAAGCACATCATGAATGCAATTACCTAAAATTAGGAACAGACATAATGTCCACCAAAGATGGACTGAATTTCCTTGGCAGTTCAGAGGTACCTAGTTTTCAAGATATAAATTGAGTTTTTATAGAAATTGGTTTCCAAATACATTTGAATTAAAAGTTACAGTTCATTTAACCCAAGTCTGTGGCACACAGAAAACACACATTTGGAGCACTCAGGATACTCCAACAAGGACACTGGAGACTCTAAACATCTTCACGATGCCAAGCTTCAAGCTGATGGGCACACGCAGCAGAACAAAGCTTTCTACACCATTATCATCATCACTATATTCACTTTGCACAGATTTCTAAAGTATAACACGTGAAACACCTTCATTTTTTAGCTGTCGTTACTGGCAAGGCCTCAGTTGAGGCCTCACTCAAGCCTGGGGCTCCTCATGCAGTCGGCCTTCAACTCACAACCCTTCAGCCACAACCTCCTGGGTGCTGAGATTACAGGTGTATACCACCATGTCCAGCTTATCTGAGATATTTTCAATTTCCAACCTCCACAAACGGGTATTCTGCTTTCTTTTTAAAAATACAAATATATATATATATATGTATATATGTATTTTAATGTGTATGAGTGTATTGCCTGCATGTATCTAAGTGTACCTGTGTCATGCAGTACCTGCAGAGGTCAGTAGAGGGTGTTGGATTCCCCTGGAACTGGAGTTAGGACGGTTAGCCACCATGTGGGTGCTAAGACTTGAACCTACATCACCTGCAAGAACAGCTTAACTGCTGAGCCAACTCTCCAGCCCCTGTTTTCTTAAGACAGTGTCTCACTATGTAGCGTTGGCCTGGAACTTGCTATGTACACCAGACTGGCCTGGAGCTCAGAGAGATCCATTTGTCTCTGCCTCCTGGGTCCTGGGATTAAGGAAATGTGCAACCACATCTGGCTCAAATAGGCGCTTTATCACTCAAACATTATTTAAATGAACTAGTGAATACAGTCTTACTAATACAGCTCAATGTATTAGGGTTCCTAGGAACTAAAATTACAGCTTGAGTCTGATGGCCTGGATTCTAGTATCTGTACCAATAGCTCATCCTAGAAAACAGCCCACGATGACCAAACTGAAGACCAGGGAAAAGTGTCAGGGCTACCATCCAAGAACAATATGATTTCAGTTCCATGAAGGGCTTCCCTCAAGGGACCCAGGGCTTCCCGATCACTGATGAAATGACCCCGGTTCTCGTATAAAGCTAATGGCACTCCAGCAGCAATGCATCTGAAGCAGCATGCTACAGTGCAAGGTGCGCTGGCTCCTCAACTAGGAACTCTCCATCTTCGACTCCTTCTCAGACTGCAAGTGTAAGCTTTCTGTTTCAACCAAGTAGGCTAAGAAGGAACAGAAGCTGCTAGCCACTGGACAAGCCCAAAGGGGCAATGAACAGCCAGAGGTAAAGTACAAAGGAAACTACCTGGGACCCTATTCACAGACAGTTAATGTCAGGACCCATAAAGCAATGTGCCAACTTATACTCCAAATTGCACCAGCATTATCAAAAGCAACTGTCACAAAAAATATCAAAATAAAACAAGGGGAAAAAGTCAGAGGTGTACAAGAGATTCCTTTTCATGTTCATTGGTCACAGGATATAATAATTTCTACCTAGCTTAAAATATAAGGTTTTGCTCATTTAGGGACAGCAGTTTTGATTCCTGGAGTCCCTGTTTAAAAAACTCAGCAACAGAGTGGGTGAACGTGTGGTATCAAAATTCTGCCAATATCTGTCTGACAAATATCTGGCTTTACCAAAATGTATTTTCCCAAGTTTCCATTTGGTTTTCTCTTTAAATGATCGTGACTAACATAGCTATCATTCAAGATGGCCTTATAATTTAGTGCTCTGATAGTTTATTGAAAAAAAAAAAACCCTGTTTTATACATTAAAAGTCATACTTAGAAATAGTCATCTAATGTTCAAACACTCATCACAGGAAATGTAAAATGTAAATAGCATTTTATTTATATCACAAATCCTCCACTTATTAGGTTTTTGACAAATGTTTGTTAAGCAAACTAATAACAGAAACAATTAAGATTAACATACACATTAACCTTCACTAATGTGCCATAAAAAACGATCCTCTTGTATTTACACAAAGTAAGCTATTTTAAAGGTCATCAATTTTAGTCAAGAAACATGCAATAAAATACAGAATGTTAGGCAACCTGAGCAAAAACATACATTTTCAAATTGTACAGAGAGAGGGCTATTTTTCACATGGCTGCAGTACTTTACAGAAAGCAGGAGCTGCCTGAAAATCCAGTTTCAAAAATATTGCTGGAGACATTCAAATGTTGGCCTAATTGTATTAGAGCACTTATTTAAAAATCTTTATTCAATTTATTCTCCACTTAACACAGTGCCAAATTCCTCCTCCCTCCTCCCCTTTTTTAACATAAACTAATTACATAGTGAATTACATCTTAAAGTCAGTGCAATCATAACTAAAGGTCAGACCATTGCATATAAGTTATTTCAAGTCTAAAAAGTAAAGCCCAGATGTTACCACTGTGAACAAATATAGGTATGGAATGGAAATGAACTCACGTGGGTAGAAGTTATAGCAAACCCATTTTTCAAAGGAAAATGGTATTTTCTTTTTAAATCATTTTCTTCAATATTTCCTATGTAAAAGATTCCCTTTGTTTCAAGTATTTTCTAGTTTGCTAGTATTATTTGCTTATATAATAGGTGGGTATACACTAATAGTCATAAAAATAAACAGTCTTAACAGGGAGCAATTCATGCTGTACCCCAAATGACCTCACATCTGTGAACAATCTATCTTTCTCTCATTACTAATCAAGGGTACTAGGATGGCGATTCCTTCCAACTCCAGGACCCAGAGCCAGATGTGCACAGGATTCCTGCTGAGAACAGTCCCTGTATCTGGCTGCTAAGGTGAAGGAGTTCCCATCTTCAGTACAAGTCATCAGGACAGATACACATGTGCTTGTTCAAAGCACACTTATTTAGCATCACCTGTGGCATCAGGAAAAGTGAGACCCAGAAGCCCACAGTGCACAGACAGCCAAGAGGAGGATGTGAGCAGACCACTCTACATCTAGGGAACGCTGCACCAGGGTAAAGAAGGAGCTTCATGTGGCCAGAGAATAGACTGCAGTACTGAATGATGCAGGAAGATGGCTGAAGAGCACCCAGAGAACAAGAGATGAACAGTCACAAGCATCACACGGCTCTCCAGGACCTTTCTACTCCATATGATCTAAGACCCTGCATCAGGATCACCTGGGAGCTTCAAAATGCAGACTCTCAGGCCCTACCCCAAACCTAGGAATATAAAATCCCCATATCAACAAAATTCCGAGGTGAACTGTATACATTTTAAAGCATGGGAAACATGTTTAAATTCCAGTGTTTCTTCATCAAAGGTAGCCCAAGCATGGACATGTGAAAGCAAGCATGCATGAGTATATATGTACATACACAAAAAGTTGTAAAGAACAGGAAGTACTTTCTTAGGTGGTGACTTGGTTTCTTCTGCCCTTCCTTTTTCTTCCCTTTTTTATACTATTAAGAATAAGAAGCCAATCAGTAAGCATTTTCCAAGTATCACAGACACTGACCTGTACTGCTTAGCTTTCACGATGCTTGTCTGCTAAGTAGACTTTATTAAACCCTGTTTTTCAGATGGGGAAACTGAGGACAAAAAAGAATCAATAGTCTCCCCTTAAGGTCGCAGAGCTAAAAACTATGGAAACAGCACTGCATGCTTTTCTTGACCAAAATGACTGAGCACTATATAGCATCCAAACCCTGACATCATCACTGGGGTGTAGTGGTTTACTAGGTTGTAGACTATGCACTAAAATAGTCCCTGGTTCAGCCGAGTCTGACATTTTCTAGACTGCACAGTTCCTGGGGACAAAAGAATAATTCTTAAAACCATAATCCTAATCTTATAGATATTTTATGTAGTGGAAAATACACTTTGATTTGGCTGACTGAACTCACGGAGATAAATATAATGAAGACATTATGATATTTTACTATTGCAATACGTTTTTAAAAATAATGCAATATATCTGATGCTGCAAAACATATCACAAAATCAAAGGTTTAAAAACAATACTTTGTGACTACTCATAATTCCACAGCCTAGACCAGCACTTAGAATCAAAGTGGCAACTGGTAGCACTGCGTAGGGTTTCGTCATTCAGAGTCTAGGCCGGGATAACAGAAAAAATGTGGGCCAGACAACTCTGTGTCCACAGACTGTCACCTAGAGGATAAGTGGATTTCCTTACATGGCCCCTTATGGCTCCAAGCAACACTGCACAAGAACAAATGCCATAGCACAAAGTGCAGCAGATCAGTGCTGCACCCTGCTTCCTAATGACCCAATGGCAAAGGTCAATGTCACTATGGGACAGTGTCCCGGCACAAAGACAGAAGGCAAAGGAGGGATCGACAGGGTCTTCCAAGGAAACACCTTCCTGGATTCTTCAATGATGATTGGTCCACATTTTATTGATAGGGAGGAAAGCCATAACTGCAATTTATTTTTATTTTTAAAATATTTTATTTATTATGTGTATGCGTGCATTGCCTGCATGTAGGTAAGTGCACCTGTGTCTCAATGCCCACGGAGAACAGAAGAGGCTGTCAGATCCCCTGGAAATGGAGTTACGGACAGTTGTTAGCTGCCATGTGGGTGCTGGGATTCGAACCCAGTCTTCTGCAAGAACAACCAGTGTTCTTAACTGCTGAGCCATCTCTCCAGCCCTTTTATTTTTTTTTAATATTTTATTTATTATTTAGTAACTGCAATTTAAACAGTAAGTTAAATTTCTCCAAATCTGCTAAATCTTAAATTACTTTAAAAGATACTCAAGAAATCTGTAACTGTGAAACACATAAAACTGATAAAACTTAGATATTTTTCACTTTTCATGGCAAAAGTGGGCTTTGCCTGTGGCTCACATGACATTTAAATGCTAATTCAAGGCCCAAGCTCTGCAAGTGGCACACAAGTAGGCAGGTTCACCCAGAGTGCTCTCCCTCCTAGTGTTCTGCCCTTGGGCTTACATATGCAAAGCTTCTCTGGTCTCACCAACTGGCTGAAAGCCCTGAATCTGATCTTTGATTTAATCACTGTCTGGACTACTGTGCTTTTGTTTTCTGTTTTCTATTTTTTTCTTAAAGGCAAGGTCCCATGCAATCCAGGTTGGCCTGGAACTCTCTACATAGCCAAGGATGAACTTGAACTTCTGATCCTCCTGCTTGTATCTCTAGAGTGTCGGGATTACAGGTATGTACCACCATGCCCAGCTTTGGTTTCACCTTCTTAGTTTGAACAGAGTTCCACATATCTGGGCTGTGATGACTCTACCTATGGGTGCATGTGTACACACAGAGGGGATCGCCTCCCTGCCCCCCGCCCCGGAGTGCTGTCCTTCCCCAATCTAGTGCCCCCTGAGCTGAAGCCTGCCACTATACCCTATAGGGGATCATTTAGGGATAGCTCATTCCTTTTCCTTAATAAGATGAGAATGGAGACAATCGTTTGTGAAACTTAGCTACCCTGAAAATAAAATAGCAGACTACATTAAGAAAAATTCCACAGGATCCTACTGACTTATAAGTTATCATTTTTGTTCATGTATCCCTCCAGCAAGTATTTCTTATGGTCCTAATGCATGCCATGGGTCATGCCAAACTCACAGAATCCAGTGATGAATAAAACAGGCATTCTCACTAACAACAGAAAAACAATAAATGAACAAATAAACAAATGGATACAAAATCCAAACTTAAAGGGCTTTACAGAAGACAGTGTGAAATGATGGGGAATAATAGGAAAATACTCCTTTTAAAAGGATACTCAAAGATTCTCCTCGTGAGGGAGTGACATTAAAGTTAAGATGTTTTTGTTTTTCTTGGAGACAAGGTATCTATAAGTAGCCCAGGCTGACCATAAACTTGTCATCCCACTGACTCAGCCTCCTGAGTGCTGGGGATTATAGGCAGGCATATACCAACTAAGCTGACATCTTAGTAAACACACAGTCATACAAAAACCACAAAGAAACCCTTCAAAGAAAAGAAGAATGCTGGGGAGATACATCCATCAGTAAGGTGCAGAGCAAGCAAGGCCTGACTTTTGACTCCCAGCACCCATGTAAAGCTGAGTATGGCCGTGAGTCAGTAACCCCAGCACTGAGAGGCAGAGGAAGGCAGATCCCTGCACCGGAAGGCAGAGGAAGGGAAATCCTGCAGTTCATTCTCCAGTCAGCTGAGCTAACAGGTGAGCTACAGGTTCACTGAAAGATTCAGTCTCAAAACACAGGTGGGGGGAGGGCAATGAAGGAAGAAAACTGATGTCAACTTCTGCCCTCTATATGCATGTACACACATGTGCGCACACACGGAGGGAGGGAGGGAGGGAGGGGGGGGAGGGAAAGTGTTATGTTCAAGGAACAAGGTCAGAATGTGCAGAATGGGCTACAGCCAGGGTGACAGGCCAATGTGAAATAGAGAACACAGCCAGAGGACACAGGGCCTCACAACACTGAGAAGTTGTGCTGCACGCACCTCCATGTGCAGGAACACTTCTCCTAGCCTCTCTTCTATGGAGACACTACCTGATCGTCCAGTCTACAACTTTCCCTTCCCTAGACTACTACTGACAACTGTGTAATAGTCCATCAAGCAAAATTGGGTGTTTTCCAATCTAGTAGAGATGTAGATTTCTACAAGATGGAAACGACATTTATAAAATTCATTCTTCAAAAAAATACACAAATATATACCTTATCACAAGTGAATATGCTCTAAAACGCCACAAACATACATTACTCCAATACCTAGAAGAACAAATGATCTAATTAGTTCATTAACACTGGTTGAGGAGTTAATTTCATAATGTAAGTCGTGTTTGTTTTATAAAACATGTTTAAGGGAGTTAAAGGTCTCTTGATTCTACAAATTGCAAGATACTCTGCTTTGAAAGGCTCAACTCAACCTTTGTCAAAATGCATCATACTTAAGGAAGCGGAAAGTCAGTAAAACTAAAAAGAACGAGGCCCAGAAAAGATGTAGGTTATAGATTCCCAATCCCGTGGAGTTTTCAAAAATAAACATGCCCTAGCTTAGAGCTGCCTTAGTCTATTCAGACTGCTATTACAAAATGTCTTGGAGTAAATAATTTACAAACAACCTGTATTTCTTGCTCACAGGTCTGGAGGCTGGAAGGTCACAATGAAGATCCTTCAGTGTCTGGTGAAGATTAAAGCTCTGCTTCATGAATGGGGCCTCTGGCCTCATCCTCACAGGCAGGGGGCACATGCAGCATATATTCTCACACAGTGGAACAGTGCAGTCTCCCCCAGGCCTCTATTACAATGGCACTAATTCCACTCATCAGAGCCTGTTCTCAGGAGCTAGTCTCCTCCCAAAGGCCCATCTTGGAACATCCTCACAGGGAGAATTCTACACAGTTACAACCATTTAGACCATAGCAGCATCGCAGTGATGTAGCAGAACCTTCTGAGATAGATTTGGTGAATCTGTATTCTAAAACTTCTGTAAAGAACAAAGGAAAGGGGCTGCATTTGAGTATCATCTGAGCTCACTCCAAAATTCATGGTAAAGCATGCATACCATAAAGAAGCAGGCTCTCTAAGAGGAAGTTGGGCTTTGAGGCTCCATTTCCTTCCCTTCCATTATGTGTGGACTCAAAGTTCAGCCCCCACAGAGTACAGAGCCACAAGCCACCATCTTGGAAACAAAGGCTGGGCCCTCATCAAATACTGGATCCGACAGCAAACCCTGTACTTTGGTCTTCAGAACTGGAGTAAATAGCTCTCTGTTCTTTGTAAGTCACTGGACCTGTGCTATCTGTGTTCTTTCTGGTTTGAGATGGTATCTCACCAGGTTGCCCAGGTTGGTCTTGAACTCCAAGATTCAAGCATTCTGCCCTCAGCCTCCTGGATAGCTGGGACTACAGATGCTGGCCACCATGTCCAGCAGTATGTGGCATTTTATTTTAACAGCACAAACGTGTGAAATCAGCGGGCCTGGCATGGACAGAGCAGCGCAGGTGCACATGTCTGCCACATGCTTTTTATTACCTCACAGAAGTAGGGAATGTCTTCCCTATTTAATTGAATATTTTGATCCAGTGCTGAGGCGAATTTACTGAGAATGGTTCTCCTGCAAAGGTGTCACACTGTCACCTCCCTCCAATCACCTGCAATGACTTATCTGAAAAAACCAAGTCTATGGCAAGGCTACTGGATTAGGATTCTGGCCAGAAACCTGCATTTCAACCGCAAGGTCTAACACCCAGAGGCTGTTCTGAGTTTGAAGCTCACATTTGCACAGGGTCACTTCTCATACCAGCATTTACTTTCCTTAACTAAAAACTCTGTGAGGACAGAGGGCGGGGTAGAGCCTAGAGCCTCAGGCCCTGGGGTGGATTCCACCAACACACACACACACACACACACACACACACACACACACACACACGATATGGAATGATGCAATCACTCATATCGTAGTCACTGAATTCTCTTACCCCTCACCTCTCCCTCAGCCACGCTGTCACCACTGCACCTCCCACTCTCTGGCTTTCAGCCTCTTCGTGTCAACACTACCAGAACTGAAGCAGGAAAGGGCATGCGTTTCTAAGTCAGCAATCTAAATCAAACTTTTTTCCTATATTACAAGCAATAAGAAATGTGTTAGAACTGACCACGAGACATAAAGAGCACAAGGCAGAGCAACAAATAACAAGAAATATAGGAATTTATAACCTCTGTGGACAGCCAAGGTCCCACTAACAAACACTGTTTTTCAAGCAGAAAATTGTGCTCACTATATGTGACAGTGTGTGAGGGTGTTTACGGCAATTTAATATCTATGGGAGCAGGAGAAGAAATTTAATAAGTTTTCAAATGAAATGAATTGACAGCCAGCGTAAGAAAGTGCAGACTCTGCAGAATCAGTAACGGATGCTGGCATCACAAAGCAATGCTTCTGCCCAGAAAACATCCTGCGAAGGTCAGGTGCACAAACCACCAGGGAGCAGAACTGCTTTCACATCTTTCCAGGGCTATTAAATTTCCCCTAAAGCACCTCCCAAACTAATTTTCAGCATTCAAAGCTCACCAAAGCTAGGGCTGGTTACGAGCACTGGCTGCTCTTGCAAAAGACTTGGATTTGGTTCCCAACACCCACATGGCGGCTGACAACCATCCATAACTCCAGTTCCAGAGGATCTGACATCCTCCTCTGGCCTCTGCCAGCACCGAATGCACAGGTGTACTTAATGCATGTAGGCAAAAATCTCATACATGTAAAAAAAATTTTTTTTTAAGTTCACAAAAAACATCCGAGAAACAGACCAGCCTCAGTTCACACCCAGAAGGCAAAACCTTGGGGAACTTCTGTCCCAGCATTGCCAAAAGCCCAGTGTGCCTGTTAAGAAACAGAAACACAAAAGTGAGTGTGCACATTTGCATGTGGACCTCCACATGCACATCCTTTGCATTAAGTTGTGAGCCCTGAGCTTTCTGCTCTGGCCACCTCTGCCGCCATGCCTCTCCACCATAATGGATTCTTACCCTCCGGAACAACAAGCCAAATAAACTCTTCTTCCATAGTTGTCCTGATCATACTGTTTTATCACAGTGACAGAGAAGCAACTAATACGGGTACTTTTGACTGTTCTGTCCCAGCCTCCCAGGAAATTCTCTCGGAATTATGCTTTATGAGGCAGGTCCGCAAGCTCTCACCAGGAATGCCCAAATGCACAATCTTCCAAATCACAGAGTGTGTGTTTAAGTGTGCACGGGATGCTGGAGTCCAACTCCCTGCCTCAGCCCTAGCTCTATGAACTCCCGTATGAAATGATTTAAAATAGCATGCTGAACTAGGGTTTTCCTTTTAGGAAGAATGGTAAATTTTCAAGAAGTTCAGAGTAAAAACTGCAACCTGATCTCAGAAACCACATATAGGATTATGGTCTACTTGCCTGCATTCCAATTTCCCACCCAATCCTCAATTTTCTATTACCATCCCTTTTCCCAGGGTCGTGTGTGTGTGTGTGTGTGTGTGTGTGTGTG
>NW_008331547.1:1869024-1885625 GCF_000622305.1 Nannospalax galili
AGAGAGAGAGAGAGAGAGAGAGAACTGTACATTTGGGAAGTGTTTATAGAACAGAGTAGGAAAAGAAATAAGGCCTAGGGCTGCAGCTCAGTGAGGAACATGTTCTGCTACGCACAAAGCTGAGGGTCTCATCTACACGAACCACATGAACAAGAAGTAAAACTAGCCAATCACAAGGACAAACGGCTACACCCTGGTTTTTGTAAAGATGGACGCAAAAAAGTATTTCCAGAGGCTCACAACGTTTTCTTCTCTCAGCTGTATAAACTCTGCTATGAAAACTCAGAATTAAGAGCAAATGCCTCTCAAGCAGCTTTGGGTTCTTTGGGTTCTCATTCTGCTCTCATCACAAGGTCAAGCTGTTCCCTTGGTTATGACAAGCTTCACCCAACACCCTCTACAGAAGTCGGCAAGGACCAATTAATGTCACGTGTTAAAATCACTTTTCTAAAGCACATACCTATCAACAGAAACAAACTGCTTTGAACAGATGCTCAATAAATAACTATTGATGAACAGAGAAGCTGTCATACAGTTCCAATAGTCACTGTAACCTGAGAGCCAACTGTTGGGTTTTATAGGAATGAATTTTACACACGTACATAATCTAGCCTAAAGACTTTTACCTAACCTTGAAATCAAAAAGTTACTGTTTATAGGAGCTGGAGAGACGGCTCAGTGGTTAAGAGCACTGACTGCTCTTGCAGAGGACCTGGGTTCGATTCCCAGCACCCATATGGCAGCTACAAGCCATCCTTAACTCCAGTTCCAGGGGATCTGACACCCTGATCTGACACCCTCTTCTGACCTCTGCAGCAATGCACAAGGGTACACTCACATACATGCAGGCAATACACTCAGACACATAAAATAAAAATAAAATATTTTAAAAAGTTACTGTTAGCCAGGTGTGGTGGCGCACGCCTTTAATCCCAGCCCTTGGGAGGGAGAGGCAGGCAGATCTTTGTGAGTTCGAGGTCAGCCTGGTCTACATAATGAGTTCCAGGGCAGCTAGGGCTACAAGGAGACCCTGTCTCAAAAAGACCAAAAAAAAAAAAGTTACTGTTTATAATGTAAACAAGTTCCTAAACTATGTGCTCCTCTCATGACTAGGGCATAAGACTTCAATCCCTCAGGGGCTCTCTTTATGCTCCACCCAAGACAGTGTATGAATTTGTGTGCATGAGAAATCTGCTGTTGTGTGATACTGGAGGACTAGGGATAAAAGGACAAGATTCTCTGATAAGTTAATGGTATGACTTCTACGTCACCATTTTGTGGAGAAGCTGTTTCAATAAAAGAATGAGCAACGTCTTGGCATGGGGGCTAAGTTCCAATCTGAAGGAATGGGTACTCAGGAGTTTGGGTCCTTACCAATGCTAAGTCAGGCTGACGGTTTATTTGGTTTGGTTGTTTTTTTTGGTTTTTTGTTTTTCTTTTTTTGAGACAGGGTCTCTGAAAACCCCAACTGGTCTAGAACGTGTTAGGTAGATCAGACTAGCCTAGATCTGTCTGCCGCTGCCTCCCAAGTGCTAGGACCAAAGGTGTGCATTCCCCATCCAGCTTAGGCTGTCTCTTTTTAAGCATCAACTTGATGTGATTTAGAAACAGTAGAGAGTTTCTTTCTTTTACACATCTATCATAACATAATCCATAAGATTCACAATGGCACAAAGGATTGCCTCTTAGATCAAAGATGACTGAGGATGATCATCCAGGGCCATGGCTTACAGGACTCTACAATCAGACCACTGATGAACAGGCTGACTAGCAAATAATGCTGTTAGGGAAGGCAGAGAGAGACATTAGCACTGCCAACTGGCTGAGACCATTCTAGTAGATACAGGTGATTTCAGATTCCAATGGTTCTTATTTATGTAAAAAAAAAAAAGTTTGATGATTTCTTATCCCAAGATGTGCTTCATGGTTTTGTATACTTTGATTTTAATTTTTCCAAACCTAGGTGTGATGATACACATTTGTTATGCCAGCATTTCAAAGGCAGAGCCTTAGCTACAGAGCAAGCTGGAGACCAGTCAAGGGACAGGTGAGACTTTTGTCTTACTAGTCCCACTTGGCACCTGGCACTCTCTCTCCTAAACTGGGAAGAGCTCCTTGCAACAAGGTGCATGAGGTTTTAATCTCTTCCATTCTTACACACTGCACAGTAAGAAGTCAGTACCTGTCAGCTGCTCCTTCAGTCATACCTTGGATTATGATAAATGAGCCCACTAGTGTTTAGAGCCTATAACCACATAAATTTCTTGTGGTAAGCTGCATACCTCCTTTACACTCTCATACAGAATTATGCGAATCGCTCTTCCCCAGTCTTCCAGAGAGCCAGAACCCAGGTGAGGAAAATTATCTTCCCTCTTTCAACTGGCACAGCACTTTTCGTGGCTTTTATTTTCTTAGTCTAATACATATAATCATTCAATGTATGGCATCTAAAATCCCGTCGGGAGCTGACAATGTACAGCAAACATGTAAATGAACATCATCTATAGGAGAAATTGATTTGATTGTTTTATTTGAACACTGCACAAATGAAAAGAATGAGAGACATTTAACTGCCATATAAATTAATAGAATGCTATTATTGGTCCCTTTTTGATCCTGGATCAAAGCCATTAAATGCTAATTGTCTCTACAGGTGACAGTCAAATGGGGCTTCACGCAAGCTCCACAACTGAGCAATCTGAAGATAATACAGTAGAAGAGTCGGTATTGCTCTCAGCCTTGACTACCCAACAAGGCAGGAAGCGATGTCTTCTTACTGCTCTTTGCAATTAATCTTAGACACAACAGGCGGTGCTCCTGGAGAGCCTGGAGCTTAGAATTTGATTTTTAAAGTTCCAGCATTCATACTGAAACCACTAGGCATCAAGAAATTTTCTTCCTGTTCTGAACATTTTGTCTTAATTTCTTTTACCATCACTTAACTAGTTTATGCCACTTACCTTTCAAGGGTTTTTCAGATTTATGAGAGTGGGGGTGGGGGGGGATAGCAATGCACAAATGGGATCTAGAAAAGCACAGGATAGCTATAAAAACAGCCCATCCATCATCTCCACATTCTGATTCAGAGACAGCAGTGAAAGGGACTGTTTCCACACCGTTCACCCTGTGCATGTACAAAGGTTTGCTCCATCCAGAGCACAGCTGAAACTGATTGATTAGCTGCTAGGGGAAAATCAATACAAATATCCGAGAAAACACCAGCCTGTGAATTCATTCCCACCCCAACAATGTCCTGGGAGCTGTCTGACATGTTTTTCTAGATATCTAAAATGCAGCTACGTCAAACCCAGCAATCCCTAAGATTTAAAAAAAGGACGGGGGGAGGGGGGGACTGAATCAGCAGAGACGAAGCATTGTGGAGCAAGATTTCCCCAAACTCAAATGTTAAGACTTGCTCCCCAAACTGCAAAAGAAAACATCAATGAAAACATCCAGGATACCAGGGGCCTAGGGTGAGAGAGAGAAGAGGGAAAGGGGCAAAGAAAGCAGCCAAATATATATGCTTCATGTGCAAGAAAAAATAAGGCTTCTAGTTAAAAACGTAATTGTGACTTCAAGCTATCCTGTCACAGAGAACAGGCACATTCACGCACGCTTTGGCATCGAATGTGGACTGAGCAGTCTGGACACTGTGAGAAGCCATTCCATTCAGAATGGTTTCCTGACAGGTCTCCATTCTCTTCTGAGAGCTTGCTTGCCTTGGGGTTGGCGTTTGGAATCCTCATTCATTATGCTAACAGGAGGTGATTTTTTACAAAGATAAAATGTTTTGTCGATATGCTAGTCAGGAGGAAATTACATTCTTACCTACTCTCTGCCACATGGCAGCAAACCTGGCTTCTAATCCCAGACTACACAGGTTCCATTTAAAATAGATAAATTAGTACTACTAGCACACAGTGGCCATTTAAGGAAAGAACATACCATGTGGTGACACAACACCTATCACTCCAGACAGGGGTTAGAGGATTGCTATAGGTTTGAGGCCAGCCGTGTGATCCACATAGCAAGTTTGATGCCCACAAACAGCAAGGCTTAGTCTCACAAATCATTAAAGAGAAAGGAGAGGGCGAGAGATGGGGAACAGATTATTTTATGAGCAGAAGTTTCATTGCATAGACAGTGACTTTAAATAGAATGCTAAAATGTGCTGCATACCCTAGACCAACTGTCTCAGAGAAACTCCTCATAGAGCCATGTTTGTCACTCATTCTAGGGCAGGCTTTCTAAATCATGTTAGGACTTGGGAATTTAAGGGGTTTTAGCTCAAAAAAAAATACTGACAGGTGAATTATTAAAGAATAAGCAAAAGTCATGAAGTAAGAATAGCACAGCACATTTCTTCTACTATGTCTATCTGGAAAATTAGCTCCATGATTTTAAAGGCAAACGCATGAATTCTATGAGACAATTAAAATTCCAAGATCTTTTGCAGTAAAATGATTAATACTACAAATTAGTTTATATTGTCAACAAGTCACAACCTGAAGTCACCCAAGAAGAGGCAAGTTCAACCGAAGAACTGCCTCCATCAGACTGGTCTGTGGGCATGTCTGTAGGGCTTTTTCTTAGTTGCTAACTGATGGAGAGCACCCAGCCCACTGTGGGCAGTGCCATCCCTAGGCAGGCGTGCCTGGGCTGTGTAAGAAAGGTGACTAAACAAAGCAGGGACGGGGCAAGCGGTGGGCAGTGCAGCCTTTGCTTCTGTTGCTTCCTCCAGGTTCCTGCCCCAGTGCCTGGGTCGAGGTCCCTCAATCATAGGCTGTAACTTGCAGGAGGAAACATACGCTTTCCTGTCCAGCTGCTTGTGGCCAGGGTGCTTATCACAGCAACAGAAACCCCACCAGACAGATACTAGCTCACTTGTTTACAGTATGAGCTACGGAGGTATTTCTCTGATGAGAGTAGAAGCCCATCCTTCTGTAAATTCACATTTCTCTGACTCAGAGGAGGAAAGGAGACTATCATACTAAATTGCTCATGGACGGAGAAACTTTTCACAAAGCATAAAGCAAAAGAAATGCCAGTGAAGGAATTATGGGCCTTTACATTTTTGTTATGGATGCTCCAATATTCTCACCAAATTAGACTTTTCCTCCTGGATTCATTGGTATCCCTTCAATTGAAGGGGCTTATCTCCTTCACCCCCTTACACATGGCCAGCAAATTACACACATCACCTAGAATTCTTACAGCAGACAATGATAAATAACAGTGATGAGAAACCAGGGCTTAGGAGATCTGACAGGCAGCCTGTTCAAATCACCTGCCAGGTGAGCATCAGAGCAGTGTTAAACCAAAACTGCCTATATCAACAGGCAACAAATACCTGACAACTTCCTATTTTCCTGCGTACAGTAGTTCACCTAACAAGATGCAACCTCAGTACTTTAGTAGTAGGACCACATGCCGATGAAATGAACTCAACAGTCCAAAAGTCAGTTATTTCAACTTCAACTATAAGATGCAGATAAATGGCATTAAAAATAAACTTACACTGCAAACACTCTCGTTAGAAATGAAAAAAAAACACATAAATAACTACTGATGACAATGATGGTGATCTTCTGGTATATTTTTTCCTCTATAAAACAGCCAGTAACTACTGCTGTTTCTTGTAATATGCTGAGTCTCTAATCTTAACTGGCCCAACTCACATGGACATGAGGACAATACTAACTAAAGTTCTACAGAAGGAACAGCAAGCTTACGTTGTTTAGAACACATCTCTAAAGAAAAATCAATGGGCTAAGAAGGAAATGTTTAGAAAAATTCTCTAACCACTTATAAAATTCATGCTTCTTTTCAGTCGTCTGAGACACAAGGGCATCCGTATAAAATCAGGAAGCAATCCTGTCAAATGTCAGCATAAGTTACAGGTAAGGATTGATCATGAAGGAATGAAAAAAATTCTTCATACATGGTCATTTTATAGTTTTATATTTTTCTATTTTTTTAAGTGAAATGAGAAAAGTTTTTAAGATGATATGCAGTTCCATCATGCTGAGAAAGCACAGCTTTGTGTAACTTCAATTGCAATGGTTGGTAGACAGATCACATGTTTAATAGCCCAACTGTCTGGGAGGTACAAGGGAAAAGCAAGCAGCAATCAGAAGGACCAACCAAGATGATCAGCATAGACTATATTTCCATCCAAACTTCTGACCCTTCCAAAAAATGCTTTCAGGAATCAGGTTGCAGAAAAGACAACCTGTCAGGATTATTCCTTAGAATGGATGGAATCTAGCGCTAAAAAGAGTGTTACAAGAGTCAACAAGCTCCCCTTGTTTCTCATCAACACAAGGCAAATGTGAACATAGGAAGAAAGACACCAAGCTAAGAATATACAGCTTAAAAGAACACTGGGATACACCAGTAAATGAGCCAAGGGTATGTATTTGTCTATTCAGGAAACACTCCAAATTTATGCTGATAAAAGCTTTAAATAGACTGAATGAAGAAATGTATCTGAAACTCAAACATCCGACATTTGGGTATGAAGCTCTGAAAACAACTCTCCAAGTCACTTCCTAAAAGAAAAAGTACATCGCCACTAACTATTAACCCACAAGATTAGAAGACAATAGACCGTCTGATGTTGGGTATAGAAACATATCACTGGTAAATGCACAAATTATAAACAGAGACAAAAGACGAAGTTCATGGTTTAAGCAGTTATGTGTCAACATGACTGTGACCCTTGTCAAAGATAAATCTTCTGTTTTCTGAGGGCTACCTAGACAGTCAGGTTTTCCAGTAGGCAATGATTCAGGCAAAGGTAAGCAGCCCTTGCAGAACACTTCTCTCAGTAGAACTTAGAGAAATCCTAAAACACTGCAGCCTCGAGGTTTGTGTTCACTCTGTCTTCCCTCCCTCCCTTCCAGTTTCCCTTTCCCCCAGTGTCGACGGGGATGACGAAGCCAGCAATGTGCCATTTACCTTAGGATGAGAAAATGGAAAAGTGGTACGAAACAGTGATCAATAACAATACAGCTTGAGAGATTAAATCTAATAGCATCTTCTGTTAGGTAAGTGGATATATTTATAATCTTCAAAAAACTACAGGAACAGGGGCCTTTTTAAAAGGACACATTGCTTAAAGATGAATGTGGCTTACTAAAAAGACTACCTTCACCCATAATCCTAGCAGCTCTTACCTTGAAAGGATTGCTTGGCTCTCTCTACTAGTTCATCAATTGGATAGCTGGCCAAATTTCCTCTGGCATGTTTAGTTTTGCAGTAGGTACAAGCATTCAGACACCTGTTCAAATAATAGCAACAAATAAGGCTCAAAAATTTAAAGACACTACACACATAAGGGGGAACAAACAATATAGTGGTATTTTAGTAACATTTGCTTAATTTATGAGATACAAAAACCAATTACCTACATGCAACACATTTAACTTCCATGAGGAAGAGAAATTTGTAATCCTGTGACTTTTAACTATTTGAGAATGGTTGTAGAAACTCACATATTATCCTAAAACACACAAATCTACAAGGAGCAAAGTTTATAAATACTTCAAATGATTAAACACACATACTATGAGGAGCCAAGTTCATAAGCCGCATGATTAACCACAAGAAACTCAGAACACAGTATTTTTTGTAAACAATTCCTTTTCTTTGGGCATTAAATAACCAGAAAATGTTCAGTATTGCTTATATGTACCTTTTATGTTAGAAATGCTTAAGCATACTCATCTAACTAGGAACTAACAATTTATAAATAAATGAATAGGCAACAGTATTCTCCTAAAAATCCTCACACTTAGAAAGTTTCAGATTATTTTTCAGTGAAAAATATTAAGATGCATACAAAGAACATTCTCTGGGTCACAGTCAGTCAGAACAGGAAGAATGGGAACATGAGTTGTGAGAAAAATAGATTTAGTCCCGTCATTTTCAGCCATGACTTAAAAGTTATTTTTACCACATTAAAATAGACTTTTAGTTCTAAAATGCAGTTTAAAGAAAATTGACAAAATAAACAATTTTTAAAACAGTCCTAGGCCAAAAAGATTAGGTTCAAGAACACTGAAGAAAACCAAAAGTGTCTGTCCCCTGTGACTCAGCTACGACAGGGAACAAGGCTCCTAAAAGACCATCATTAAACAAATGCTTTAAATTTTCACGTTGTAAGAGGCTGGAGAAATGGCTCAGTGGTTAGAGCACTGGCTGAATCTGCAAAGGACCTGGGTTCAGTTCCCAGTACCCACGTGGCAGCTAACCCCTGAACTCCAGTTCCAGGGGATCTGACACTCTCTTTTGGCTTCCATAGGCATTGTACACATGGGTGCAATTACATACATACAGGCTAAAACACTCATATATATAAAATAAAAATGAAGCCAAAAAATCTTTTAATAAGATATTAAATTTTCATATTATAAAAAATTGAGACTTTGATAACTGGACCTTATCAAATAAAAAATTGAGACTTTGATAACTGGACCTTATCAAAGCATAATTTTATTGGACCATAAATGTAAAATATGTCATCAGCAGTTAAACCAATAATATATAATTTCCGATAATTTTTTCTTGGAACTCTGCTGAACAGTAACATACACATTTTGAAATGTATTTTACTATTTATCCAACCACCCAACTGTCAAGTGCTGACACTCTGTTCCTCCCAAGCAATTTATATTTAATAAATAAATTTGAGGATTTTCTGAAATGTTGGCCCTTTCCATAACCTAGAAGGAGGAAATGTTCCCCCATGCTCTCCCAGAGTGAGTAACTCTTCTCTCCTGACTGAGGATAACACTGTTATACTTGACATGTTATCTCCTTTAGCCCTGCCTGGGTCCGGTGTTACCAATGGTGTCCACCTTACAGACCAGAAAGCCACCTAAGGCGTCAGATAAGCAACTTGCCCCGTGTCATGTAACAACTGGGGTTTAAGTCCAGGTTTCCCAGATCTCAGTTCTATGCAGCTTCCCTATGGAACCACTTCTCTGGAACAAATGTGCAGCAAACATCCTCGGGCTGGGTGGCAAAGTTTGCGCTTCATGGGCATGAGGCTCTAGGTTCCATTTTCAGTATAAAACAAGCCCCCAAATAACAGCAATGATCAGCCTGGCTACATAAAAATGAAAATAACAGGGGCTGGAGAAATGGCTCAGTGGTTAAGGGCCCAGGCTGCTCTTGCAGAGGACCCAGGTTTAGATCCCAGCCCCGACATGGCGGCTAGCAATCATGCATAACTCCAGTTCCAGGGGATCTGATGCCTCACGGGTGCACTTAGGTGCAGACAATACCCTCATACACATAAAATCAGAATAACTTTTTAAAAAGAAAGAAAAATAACAGGTTGTCACCCAACATGAGCACTAACCTAATACAACAGATATTCAGCAGTAGCTGTCCTCTTATCTAAAACTGTTTATTTAAAATGTGAGTTTCTCTCCTTTATTCTTGAGAAAGAAAGCCAGGCATCCTGTCTGGACTGGCCCAATCTTGTCCTTTTCATCCCTGTTGTCAGCCATTTTGTGTTTCTCTTCTTGCTGGGTTTGTGGCAAAATGTGTGACCTCACGTGACTTGTACAGTTTCAAATTCAGGAGTCAGTTCTCAGCACGGTCTGGGTGCACTGAAATCAGAGTGCTCTCTGCCCTTCTTCCAGCACTCCCATGGACTGGGACTGCCCAGGACCAGTGTTCACTTAGTTGAATGAGCGCTCGTCCAAGCAGGCTGCCATCCCTACCTCTAAGCTCCACTTCGCTTCTCTGTCCCATCCAAATGACGGCACTGTGAGGTGTGCGCACGATCTAAGTAGAAGTTACTCATATTTCTGACTTGGGTTCCTTTTTTGTTTTTTGGTCTTTTTGAGACAGGGTCTCCCTGTAGTCCCAGCTGTCCTGGAACTCACTATGTAGTTCAGGCTGGCCTTGAACTCAGAGAAATCCGCCTGCCTCTGCCTCCCGAGTGCTGGGATTAAAGGCGTTCGCCACCACACCCGGCTTGTGTTCCTTCTTAAAAGCAACTTCAGGGTTACCGAGTCAGAGAGAAGAACGGAGAAAAGGGAAGGAGGGGAGGGAAGCATTTTAAACACACCACGGGTGAAACATGGGAGCTAAACCACTTAGAAGAGTGTTTACATTTAGTACATTTGAAGTACCAGTCTTATTGCCTTGTGCAACTGGTTTTAATAACACTAAGGAGAAGTGCAATTACCCATGACAGGTGTGCCCAGCTTTGTGGGACAGACATGTTGCTGATGGTTTAGCTTAAAAGCCAAATGTGGAAACCAAATGATATCTTCCTACTGTCTTGTTTAATAATGGAGAAGTACATTCCTCCATGGAAAAATCATTCATGAAAATGTACTAAAAAGCTTAAATCAAGTGATATTCTAAAACATTTACAGGACTCAGAAAGCCAGGAAATATAAACATTACATTAGGAATGCAAAATAGTCTTCATCCAACTGCTCCCCAGGCTTGCCGGTGAGATGTTTTAGAGTCTGAACTCTTCATTGTGTAAGACGGATTCATTCTTCTCCATAGGTATCAAAGAGATGCTTGATATCGTTAGTCACCTCTTTTCAATACATAGTACTCTGTATTAAGGTCAACCCTTCTAAATGCATATTTCTGTACACATGCCACAACAGGACCAACACAAGCACTGGGTCTTCTAGGTTTTACTTCTTAACAGGGGACTGTTATAACACAGAGGAAAGACACACAGTGCCAAGTTAGAAAAGAATGAGCTTCTTCATGCTTCAAAGCCAAACTTTTCCATCACCAGGAACTGTGTTGACCAACCATTTCAACACTTCAAACCTCCCCTAAAATAAGGGGATTCATAATAGAAACCTTTAATAGGCAGTTTCAATTATCTGTAAGCAATTAAGCAATTGTCCAAGAGTAAGAACTCTGGGCCAGTTTCTTCAACTGTCAGAAAACAAAAGACCTTTGAAGTCTTGCTGGTGTAAGCCAAAACCAAACCAAGGTGGCCACTCAACTCAAGGAAGAGAAAGGCGCTCCCCAGCCCCTGGGCTGTGGTGGTCCAGGAGAAGGCAGCCCAGCACACCCATCAGCTGGCCACCCACCAGGAAACACCATATGATCAAGAGCAGAGAGATCAGCCTAGGCTCAGCAACACAACCCCACAGCCTTAAAAAAGCATCTGCAGGGAACCATTTTTAAACTACATAAACTAAACAAATGAAGTAACAACAATGGAGGGTCACAAGTTATGATACCTAAAAGGTTGAAACACGAGATGATGTGTGAATACCTCACCACATAAAGCAAATGAAAACAAACCCTTTCATCACATTTAGTCTTTTAAAAACATATTCGATCCTTTTTCAAAAAATTTTACTTTATGTTATGTGTACGCATGTATTGCCTGCATGTAGGTAAGTACACCCATGTTGTGCAATGCCCACGGAGGTCAGAAGAGGCTGTCTTTAAAAAAAAAAAACAAAAAACTTTTGTTACTAAAGTTCTGGGATAATGTAGAAACAAACCATTGTCCTAAAGCGGTGACTCTACTAGTATCTCTTTTTTGTTTCTTTTTAATTTTATGTATATGAGTGTATTACCTGCATGTGTAGGCGTACACCCATGTAGTGTAATGCCTGTGAAGGTCAGAAGAGGGAGCCAGATACCCTGGAAGTGGAGTTACAGATAGCTGTTAGCCACTATGTGGGTGGTGGGAATCGAACCCAGGTACTCTGCCCAAATGCAGCCAGGGCTCTTAACCGCTGAGCCCCTTTGAGACAGGATCTCCAGTTTGTCTGTCTGTCTGTCTGTCTGTCTGTCTGTCTGTCTGTTTTGAGACAAGGTCTCCAGCAGCCCCAGGTGTCCTAGAACTCCCTATGTAGACCAGGCTGGCTTTGATCTCAGAGGGCTCCACATGCCTTTGACTCCAGAGTGCTGAGACTAAAGGTCTGTGCTACGAAGCCCCCCACCCCCTGTATCTTTTTGTAATGAAGGGAGACACTGTGGGGAGTAGTGTCCTGTTTCTGCTTCTCAGTCAAAGAGAAAGTTGAATACGCAAAACATACTCAGAATGAAGTACGAATCGCTGGAACCACACACTGCAGTCTCTTCATACAATTTGATCCTTATTTATTTTTAATCAGTTGTTAGAAGTATAAAATCTTTCTCAAAGTTTGAAATGTGATCAAATAATGAAGGGTCAGCCTTGGAAAGCCACGATGTAGTCTGGCCATGCTCTTCAGTACTGAAGTATCAACAAGGAAAAGAAAAATGGAAATCCAAGAAACAGAGTTCCCACAACGCAAGGGGGGGCAGACCTGCTGCTAAACATCACTAACCCAGGCTTGTCACCTCAGTTTTAAAAGATTTTTTTCCAGAGAAAGCACCATGTGTTGGAGCTATGGAACACATACAGGACATCCTAGAGCCCCATCTGATGAGATCTTCAGATGACGAAGCACACCTGTCTATTAAGGTAAAACTCCAGATCAAGGGGAACCAGGACATGGGAAACATGGCAAACCATGCCTCTCCCACTGGAAAAGATCCCTTCCACCTGTATGACCAACTTCCTTCATCTCTCAGAAAGCCAGAGTTTAACCCTGGTAACAATGTTATCATTGGCCGTGCCTTTTCTGGACTTCCTTCCCTCGTACATAAAAAAAAAAAAAAAAAGATGCACTGAAAAATTACAACTACATTTTCCCTTTTCAATCCCTATTAGCTCCACTCTTTGCTTCAAAAAGCTGTGTTAATGAATTTTAACTCCATTTTCTACTCTCCTTACCTGAAGGAATAATTCTTACCGCTATCACAATCAATCCCCATAAAACTCACAACCTTTAGAATCACTTTGGGACAAAAGGTAGTTAATAATAGCAACAGAATATTGCTAAATTCTTGCCAGACACTAAGCTATGCATTGTTTACCATCAGGACAGTGCTGATGTAAGAGGCATTATCTGGAGCTTTCAGAGAGAAAACTAAGGTTCACAAAGATTATAAAACTTGTCCAAAGCTACACAGTCAAATCAAAGACTCAAATCTTCTCCTTCCTCTTCTTTCTGTGATGTTGGGGACCAAGCCCAGGGACTCACACTAGGCAAGCTCTATACCGCACAGCTACACCCACAGCCCACAACCCAATCCACCTTGTCTAAACTCTCTCAGTACAAATTGTAGGCTGTACTTCTCTAATGACAGGACTATCTTCATGCGAGAATTCAAAATGACTGAACTCTCATTTAAACAACTTTACAGCTGGGGTTGAGGAAATGGCCCCATGGGCAAGAGAGTTTGCTGAACAAGAGTAGAGATCTGCTTTTAAATCCTTGGCACCCATGTAAATAGCTGGGTGTGGCTAGGCAGCACCTATAACCCTGGTGCTGTGACTGGGTACAGGAAGGAGGATTGCATGGACTTTCTGGTCACCAGTCTAACTGGAGGTTCAATGAGACCCTGGATCAAAGGAATAGGGGGTAGAGCCATAAGTAGAAAACCCAACTCCTCCTCTGGCCTCCACATGTGCCGGAGTACCACATGCATAAAACATACAGACACACACCACACAAATCCTACAATTGACTTCAATAGCATGTAGCAATATTCAACTTAGTCTGTCACAGCCTTGAACAACAGTGTCTTGTATACCATTAGAACGCCAATAAAATATCTGATGCTGTTGAGAGACTTCACAATGGACTGGCTGGTTATCAAGGTGATGCTTGGTTCCCCAGGTAGGGCATGTGCTAAGGGGGACAGTCACAAGTAAGACACACTGGCAGGGAAAGGCAATTCAGATGCTTATACTACTATTTTAAAGAAAACCAGACAAATACCAAAATAGGAATGGTAACAAGAATGAGTGCTCACACAGGGTTTCAAGAAACTTGCATCTTGCTAGCATTTCTCAGGATACAAGCACAAAACCATCCAGGTTCTAGAACCCCTGCTGTGGATCATTCTCTACCAGCTCTCTAGGCTTTCCTCTTACTTCCAGAAAAGCTTCAGAATTTAAGATGCACAGGAAAAAGTAGCAAGAAAAGAACTCTGCTTAACGGAGAACTGGCTACTCCATCAACTGACGGAGGTGCAGAATGAACACCATTCATACGTAATGGAAATAATTCTAGGTGAACTGTGAATATCTTCTATTTGCAGCTAGTGGTTTGCTCCATGGGAAACAGCCTCGTGACCAAGGAGCAGCAACTGTTTTCTGAATGTGTTTACTAAAGAGCAAGGTGAAAGACAATCAATTCCACCCACCAAAAAACATACCCTTTCCTAAAAACTGTCTTCTGTTTCATCTGTGCAGTGTTGCAACTACCTGAATAAAAAGAGTGGCTCTTAAATTTAGTTTTAGAGAATGGGCCCAAACTCTGAGGACACTTGTTCCCTCAATATTTCTTGGAACTATCTGCCCCTGGAATTCTGTCAGGCCCCACCCATGATTCTAGTCAAAATGCTTTCTTCAGGTTTGGTTGGGGAAGTAAAAGTTTAGATCTACCCTTATCAAACCATCCAGTCTTTTCTAGTTCGAGAATATCTCACACACAATGTAAAACATCATTTCTTAATATTCAGACTTTCAATGAAGATGGCCAAGACTGCCTTTCAGCATTTGGAGATGATAGTTCTCAGGCACACCCACATTCATTCATTATCTTTTTTGCAAGAAGTAGCAAACTGAGGCTCTCAGAAGATAAGATTAGGTGTCTCTGTCACAAGACACAATGTTCAGTGAGCTTGGCAAGGTTAATTAAAAGTCATTAGTCCAGATTTTGTTCATTTCATAAAACTCATTCCTACATATCTACACTGTTATTTTTTGTTTTATAAAACAATAACTGTAGACAAAGAATAAAGGAGGCAAGATACTACTGCCTATTCCCAGCAAAGACTACAGTGGAGACAGTTGTAGTTAACACATAGTTTTGGCTTTTGAAGCAGAGCTATCTCAATGGCCATTAGGACATAGCCACCCCCCCAAACCCAAACACACAAACACACACACACACACACACACACACACACAGTGACTCTGTTACAGATCTGGACTTACAATGATAGTCTAGACTAAAAAGGACTCGGGATTCAGCAACTATAATACTTTCTACTGTCTCTGCTTCCCTGGGCCTGAGAGAACCCCCCCTGCCCCCCCCCCGCCAGGCCTCATCACACCCACCACACCTTGACTCCCAAAGCCTCATTCACCCTCCCATCTCTCCAGGTGTTCTCTCCTCCTAGTTTGGGTTCTGCCCCATTCCTTGTCTTGGGGGCCCAGACACCTGAGGAACCAAAACTGCTTCCTGATCCCTTTCATCCAGACCAACATAGTGCCTTCTCTGGGCCCCAGGAGCATTGATTCTAGGCCTGGCCCCGCTCTCACCTCCCTCTGCTACCCTGGGCCTGCACCACCCACCAGCCTCTTTCTGGGACTTGGGGCCTGACCTTTCTGCTTCCTGAACTTTTGCATTCAGAACAACCCAGCTCCTCAGTGAAGTTCCCAGGAGTCCTTGGGGCCACTTCCCGGCCCACCTGCTGTTGCATGTCTGAATGTCACAGCCACAAGCTGCCCAAGGCCAGCAACATTCCTGGGCCAGTCTCCCTGGCCAGTTCAACCCCCAAATTCCTGAAGCCAAAATCTTTCCTGGGGGGATCCAGACCTTAGGAGAAAGCCTGAAAACATGTGACTCTCATCTGAATTTGGCCTCTGTGGGAACTCCTGAAGACAAAAGCAATCTGGCCACTCCAATATAAAATCAAAAGAGAGAACCGGAAGCTTAGAGGAACCAGCTTTTCATGCCCCAAAGGTAAACCACAAAGACACATAAACTTCACAAAAAGAAGACCTAAACTCGAAGGCCTAAGTCTCACACAAGAATTAGAAACTACAAAAGAAATTCACAAGTCAAAATCAAAGAGAAAAAATAATAACTTGAAAAACCAAAATAACATTTCCCCACCAAATATCAATAGTCCTCTAGAGGAGTACAATGAGAAGCCCCTAGAGATAATGCAGGACATGGAACTCAAAAGAACAATTATAAACATGATAGAAGAATTCAGTGAATTTACAGAACACACAAAAAAAGAAATCAAAGAAATTAAGGAAGATAGGGATAAACCTCTGAATGAACTCAGAAAAGAGAAATATCGAACAATACTCAGGCTGAGATGATGAAGGAAGTGAAACACTCAGTAAGCCAATTAGAAACGACACGAGAAAGCCTCACTAATAGGATGAACGAAATGGAAAACAGAGTATCAAGACTGGAAGATAAAGTGGACAAACTAGACCACTCAAGGGAAGATTATGAAAAATTTAAGAAATCACAATAATGGAATATGCAGGAATTGTGTGACACCACAAAAAGACCAAACTTACGAATCATACGCATGCAGCAAGGAGAAGAATCCCAAGATGATGGCATGGATCAGATCTTCAACAGAATCATGGAAGGAAATTTCCCAAAATTGAAGAAAGACATGCCCATACAAGTACAAGAAGCATATAGAACACCAAACAGACAGGACCAGAAAAGAAACTCTCCACGGCATGTCATAGTAAAAACACTAAACGTACAGAACAAAGAGACAATACTGAAAGCTACAAAAGA
>NW_008331547.1:1885691-1886076 GCF_000622305.1 Nannospalax galili
GATTACTATACCCAGCCAAAATGTCTATTATAGTCAAAGGGGAAAGAAAAATCTTCCATGACATGAACAGGCTGAAGGAATTCATGTCCACAAAACCAGCCCTTGAGAGAGTTCTGGAAGCTATACAAAGAGTTGAAGAAAGGAATGACTATACCCAAGGGGTTGCAGAAAGAAATTCAATGAAGGTATAACTGTGGAAAAGTACAGTTATATCAAGAATGTAAACAAATAAAAATGACAGGATTCAATACTCATCTTTCATTAATAACTTTAAATATTAACGAATTGAACTCCCCAATCAAAAGACACAGACTATGTGAATGGATTAAGAAACAAAATCCATCTTTTTGTTGTCTACAAGAAACTCATCTCACCTTCAAGGACA
>NW_008331547.1:1886210-1886970 GCF_000622305.1 Nannospalax galili
AGAGGGCCACTTTATTTTCATCAAAGGAACAATGAATCAAGAAGATATTACAATCATGAACATATATTCACCAAACTCTGGTGCACCCAACATCATAAAAAAAAAATACTACAGAACTTTAAGACCCAGATTAACCACAACTCATTAATAATAGGTTACTTCAATGCCCCACTGTCTCCATTAGATAGGTCAATAGGGCAGAGAGTTAATAGAGAGACATCTGAATTAAACAATACCATGTATCAAATGGACTTAACAGACATCTAACGAATATTCCACCCAAGCACCAAAGGACATACTTTCTACTCAGCACTCCATGGAACCTTCTCCAAAATCGACCATATACTGGGGCACAAAACAAACCTCAACAAATACAAAAAGATTGAAATAATTCCATGCATTCTACCAGACCACAATGCAATAAAGCTTACAATCAACATCAGAAGAAGGCCTAATCACCATATGAACACATGGAGATTAAACAACACACTCCTGAATGATGAATGGCTCAAAGGAGAAATTAAGAAAGAAATAAAAGTATTCCTGGAATTAAATGAAAAGGACAATACAACACAACAAACCTCTGGGACATGACGAAAACAGTCCTTAGAGGGAAATTTATAGCTCTAAGTGCCTACATAAAAATATCGGAAAGAACACAAATAAAGGAATTAACACTGCAACTCAACACACTTGAAAAGCAACAGCAAACAAAACCCAAAACCAGCGGACAAGAAGAAATAACAAAAATCAGGGTAGA
>NW_008331547.1:1887342-1887720 GCF_000622305.1 Nannospalax galili
CACTCTAATACCCAAATCAGGTAGAGACCCAACCAAGAAAGAAAACTATAGACCCATATCCTTAATGAACATAGATACAAAAATTCTCAACAAGATACTTGCAAATCGCAAAAGGACACACATCGAAAAGTTCATCCACCATGATCAAGTTGGCTTTATCCCAGACATGCAGGGATGGCTCAATATACGTAAGTCAATAAATGTCATAAATCATAAAAATGGGCTCAAAGACAAGAACCGTATGGTCATCCCAATAGATGCAGAGAAGGTGTTTGACAAAATTCAACATGTACTTATGTTCAAAGTCCTAGAGGGAATTGGACTGGAGGGAACATACCTCAACATAATTACAGCCATATATAACAAGCCCACAGCCAA
>NW_008331547.1:1887809-1888843 GCF_000622305.1 Nannospalax galili
GCAGTGCTCTTTAACATAGTACTTGAAACTCTTGCAAGAGCAAGAAGACAAGAGAAGGAAATTAAAGGAGGAATAATTGGAAAAGAAGAGCTCAAATTATCCATTTTTGCAGATGATATGATACTATATCTAAGGGATGCCAAAAATTCCACCCGAAAACTCCTAGAAATTAACATGTTCAGTAAAATGGCAGGTTACACAATTAACCTACAGAAGTCTGTAGCCTTTGTATATGCCAATAACAAGCAATCAGAGAAAGAGCACACAGAAACTCTCCCAGTCTCAACAGCTGCAAAAAAAATAAACTATCTCAGAATAAACCTGACCAAAGACATTAAAGAGCTCTACAATGAAAATTTTAAACCTTTAAAGAAAGAGATTGAGGAAGATATCAGAAGATGGAAGGACCGCCCATGCTCATGGATTGGAAGAATTAATATTCTGAAAATGATCATCCTATGAAAAGTCATATATAGATTCAATGCAATTCCAATCAAAATCCCCATTGACATTTTTCACAGAATTGGAAAAAACTATCCTACGGTTCATATGGAAGCACAAAAGACCTCGGATGGCCAAAACAACCCTGAGCGCTAAGAGCAATGCCAGGGAGATTACTATACCAGATTTCAAGCTGTATTAAAGAGCTATAGTCATAAAAACAACATGGTACGGACACAAAAATAGACCCATAGACCAATGGAACAAAATTGAAGACCCAAATATGAGTAAATACAATTTCGGCCACCTGATATTTGACAAAGGGGCCAAGAACATTCACTGGAGGAAAGACAGCATGTTCAGCAAATGGTGCTGGCAAAACTGGATCTCCACCTGTAGAAGAATGAAAGTAACCCCTACCTTTTACTCTGCACAAAAGTTAATTCCAAATGGCTCAAACACCTCAATGTAAAGCCTTTAACTCTGAAACTATTAGAAGAAAACATTGGGAGAAACCTACAAGATATAGGTGTAGGAAAGGACTTTCTAAACCGGACACCAATAGCCCAGGAAACAAGGGCAAGAATTAACAA
>NW_008331547.1:1888916-1940484 GCF_000622305.1 Nannospalax galili
AAAACCCACAGAATGGGAGAAAATCTTCAGCAGCAATACATCCGACAGAGGTTTAGTAATCAGAATTTATAACGAACTCAAAAAACAGAGAACCAAGACAAGAAGCAACCCAATTAAAAGATGGGCTAAGGAGCTGAACAGAGAGTTCTCAAAAGAAGAAGTAAAGATGGCTATGAAACATCTTAAAACATGTTCAACATCACTAATAATTAGGGAAATGCAAATTAAAACCACTTTAAGATTTCATCTTACCCCAGTCAAGCTGGCTAAGATCAAGAAAACAAATGATACCAAATGTTGAAGAGGATGAGGGGAAAGGCGAACACTCATCCACTGCTGGTGTGGCTGCAAACTGGTTCAACCCCTATGGAAAGCAGTGTGGAGAACTCTTAAAAAACTACATATGAACCTACCATTTGACCCTATTATACCACTCCTTGGCATGTACCCAAAGAACTCTTGCTATTGCAGAGACACTTGTGCATCCATGTTTGTTGCTGCTCTTTTCACAATAGCTAAGAGATGGAAACAACCTACGTGTTCCTCAGTTGATGAGTGGATAATGAAAATGTGGTTCATTTATACGACGGAGTTTTATTCAGCGGTAAAGAAAGATGAAATCATGAAATTTGCAGGTAAATGGATGGAACTAGAAACTGTTATACTAAGTGAAGTAACAGAAAAAAATCGACATACATTCTCCCTCATATGTGGATCCTAGAACCAAACTCTGATAAATAAGTATGCAAACCAGACATAACTACAGGAACCAGGATAATGGAAAGGAAACAGGGAGGTAAAGGAAAAGAAATAACCTGAAAGAGAAGAACAGTAGGAAACAGGCCTTAATAAGGGAGATAGGTATAAAAACTGGGTTAATTTAAGGGAGGGGGAAGGGAAGGGTACACAAGGAACCCAGGGAATAAAGGGAAAGAAGGAGTTCTAGAGAGGTAGGACCATGGGAGAAGGGTATTAGTAAGGGAGGAAGGGGGAAATGGGGGCACCTTAAGTGGGAAAACCATGATGGAGGGGTGAGACAATGTGAGAGATAAACAATGCCTGGCTAGTTTCGAAAACCAGAGAGAACCATATTACTCCTACAACCTACTGACAAATTATACATAGCAGATCAAGAAATATATGTCCAGGTAAGGTTTATCTGAGAACAACTGGTCTTTGCCCAAGATTTTAACTATATGACACACAGGAATTAAAAATACCAGACTGGTGGAACTATACTTCTTGGGTGTTTAACAGACATACTTTGAGGTCTGTAATAATTCGGTCAGAGGGACATAAAGGACACTTTTTGCTCCTTGCCCTCCTAGGTCAACTAGTTCCAAGGGACTATGAGCATCTCTCAAAATGTCCTATAATGGTGATAGGTCACCTGTCCTCTTGATCAAGGAGGCCAAGGAGACCCTACCAAATGGACTTGAACTAGTGTCCAGTCTATAAAGAGGAGGGTCAACACAGAGGAATCATGTCCTCCGTGCTTCTAAGTGAAGCCAACTGTAGTTGAGCAGGACCTTTGACTTATCTTTACATAGGCGGAACTGGTAAAAGAAAGGAGCCAGGGGCTCCTCCCAAGCCCATGTGACCCCTGAGGAACAGATCCTCAAACAAACTTAAGAGTAAAAGTAAATCAGTTTATCTGGACCAACTCTATGGCCTACCACCCAAAAGGAAAGTATATCCAAAGATTAAAGGGGCCAATATAATTTCATAAGAGCCCATATGTATAGCTAAAGGCTACATAACAAGCAACAATGCCAGACAGGTGATACCTTCTTTGGAATTCTTGGCCAGGGTGGCCAAAGGGGTTCCCAGATAGTAACCCAGCATAGAACTGGGAAACTGAACAGCAGACCCCAATCTTATCCAAAGGAATACTGACAACTGATTACCGCTAGATGAAGAACAGCTGACTCTGCTAAAACAAAGACCTCTAGATAGGCAGACTAGATTCACCAGAAGGGCAAGTAGTGGGGAATGGCTGGGGGTGCTGACAACACAGCAGACAGTAGCAGGGATATCAAAGTATAAGGGCTCTAGTTGGGGGAGGGAGGCTATGGGAGGGAGGGTGCTACCTGGGAAGTGGCTGTATAAATAAATTTTAAAAAAAGAAAAAAATTCTTTAAAGCATAAAAATTTGCTTCTTAATAATTAGTAGATGTGAAAAACATTGCCATTGAAATCTACCTCACGACTTTATATCCATGCTCAGATTCCAAGGATCTCAGAAAGTAACCGACTGTGACTAGTAATAATCAGATTTATAGAGATTAGAAACACATGTGCGTCTTAGTGTCAATTGTATTAAAAATTAATTTTTCTGTATGAAACTGTGTATTTTAATAATGAAATGGAGATCTTTTTTAAAGTTTAAAACCTCATTTAATTTTATGTCTTATAGGGTTTATATGGAGTACAATATTGTATAACTGTATTAATTCAACTCTAAACCTAAAACTTTACAGCCAATTTTTAAAGAGATGCATCTTAACTCTGGAAATTGTTACTGAATATGTCAATGCTGTTGTAATGAAATGCCTCTTCCAATTATATGGTTATTAAATAATTTTTTAAAAAAGACCCCAAAGAATACTACATGATTTTACACATATAAGGAATCTAAAAAATGAAACCTTTGCAAGTCTAGAGGAGAACAGCAGTTTCCAGAGGTTGGGCAGATATGAGAGAAGGATGGGTAAAGACTGGTTAATGTGTACAAAGTCACAGTCAGATGGGAGAAATAAACCCTGGTGTTCTACACAGACTGTAGTTGACAACATTGTAGTGTGTGTGTGTGTGTGTGTGTGTGTGTGTGTGTGTAACAGCTTTTCATCTCTGCAGCAAACATCCAGAACAATCATTTAAAGGAAGATTGACTTTGGCTTGTGGTTCAGAGGCTTCAGTCCAGGATCACTGGACTCTGTTATATCTGGACTGCGGTGAGGAAGAACATCCAGAGGGAAGCATGTGGCAGAGGAAAGCTGTTCTTGTAATGGTAATGGGAAAGCAGGGAGGCCAAGCAAGATACAGCTTGCAAAGACCCTCCTCCCCCAGGAATCTACTTCCTCTAAGTAGATCCTCCCCAGGCCCCACTTCTTAGTTTCAATTTTTACCTCATGATAATTCCAACAAATCGTGAATCCACAACTGAGCTAATTCATAGATTAAGGAGAGCCTCTGTGAGCCAGTCATCTCTCAATCGCTGGATCTCAGTAGACTTCAGTACTGGAGCCTCCCCGGCACACTTCCCCCTCTAAACCTCAGCAGTATGATTCAAGATGGATACAAGAGAAGATTTTGAATGTCCTTACTTCAAGGCAATGGTAGCTGTTTGAGATGTTGGATAATCTGAGAATCCTGGTTTGATTAATACATAGTTTAAAGATGCACTGAAGCGTTACACTGTATCCCATAAAGATGCATAACTATCATACACCAGTTAAAAAGCAGAAAGCTATTGATTCCATCTCTTTTATGTATTTTTGTCTAGCCAGACATGGGTTTGGTCGTTGTACTTCTGAAGGACTTGGTCATTTCATCTAAGTGCTAAATATGTACTTATTGAGTTATTTGTACAGCTTCATTGTTAGCTTTTTTATATCTACAAGCTCTGCAGTGTTTTGTACCCACTCACTCATTCACCTCCAACATTAGTTATTTGTGACTTCTCACATTTTTCTCCAGACTCACTGCAGGATTATCAGATGCACTGACTTTTTCAAAAGAACCAGTGTCTTCGTGTTTTCTTTTTTTTTTTTCTTTTTTTTTAACTTTTCCATATTGATTTCTGTTTTCAGGTTCTTTGATCACCACTCCTTTCTTAATTGTTTCCTTGGTTAAGAAAGCATGACACTGTTCTGTTTATTTTGGCTTTTTATGCTTATTATTTTGTATTTCCTATAGTGGTGTTTCAGAATGTTGATCTCCTCCTCCTCCTCCCCAAAAAAAATCCCCGCCCCTCTCCCCTTCTTCCTCCTTGACACAGGGTCTTACTGTATAGTCCAAGTTATCTGCGAAGTTGAACCCCTTCTTCCTCAACCTTCTGAATGCTGAGATTATGAGCATGTACCACCATGCCTGGCTCATTTCTTCCTTTAATTTAACTGCTATAAAATTCTTTCCATATACTACAATATTTCCATCCCACAGATGGACCACAAGGAAGGACCACAAGGAAGAAGTCTTCCAGATAGCTGGTCAGTTATGCATATGAACTCTCAGCAACAGTGACAGTATGCACATGTCTTAGGCTGGCTCAAGCCAAAGAAAATACCAGCATAGACATGGGAAAGTGGTAGGAAATCCCAACACAACCTAAGGGACTTTTGGCAATTGCTGGCTGCTGAGAGGGGGAATGATGGTGTCTTACAGGGATGGGACTCTTGGTGGGCCTCGTGGATGAACCCACACTGAAGGACAGTTGGAGACACAGATCAGACTCTATAGCTATATCATATAAGGCAGTACATTAAATCGGGTGTGTGTGTGCACGCACATGTATGCGTGCATGTGTGTACACATGTGAACACAGTCTTTTCTACCTTTCCCCCTAACCCTTGTTATCTTAGAGTGTGTCTTTTGAGCTTAGGTGCAGGTACCTGGCCCACGTAACAGACTTACTGAATCAGAATATGTAAGAATATAAATAAGGAATGGTCATATACTCTTAAGTGTTATTACATATGTCTACAGCAAACTGAAATTTGTAATATAATTAGGTTTGAAATAACATTTATTTCTTGTGGATTAATAGCACTAATCTGCTATTAAATAAGCAAAACTAAATATCTGCACTTGGAAGTAACTCTAAGATAAACCTATGCAAGTGATCTCCAGAAAGCCTGACCCAGGGGGTAACCCGATGATCCCGCTAAGCCACATGCTAAATACACCAACCCAAAAGTGACGAACGGACCTCAAGCTATAGCTTAAAATAAGGGTGCTGTGAGAAGACCTATTGTTCTTGCTTTCTTGGCAACTCAAGAGGCTGGTTTCTGCCAAGGTGAGATCTCACAGGAAACACTGCTTGGAGCTAATTCTATACTATTTAACAGGTACCAAATTTTGGTGGCCGCGATAAAAGGTATTGTTCTAATACTGGTCAAAACATCCTGAAAAAATGTTTTATTTCAAGGTATTTGAACTAGAAAGGTAGATTTAGATAGATGTCCAACCTGTGTGGGAAAATAGATTAAATTGTTTGGGTCAAATAAGTAATTCTGTAAGGAGGAAAGAGAAGGAAGAGCAGAGGAACTTAATGTGAACAGCACAGTAAAGCCTTCATGCAAACCGTGGCTTATGCTATGACAAGCTCTCTAAATCTGAGGGGTGGCGTGTAGTTAACAAGAGAAGAAAGGGTTTCTTCTTGGGCCTCGGGGCAGAGCAATTGTATGGGACATATCCCTCATCAACATCACAGCCTGTTTGACAAGGATCACTTTTGATTCCATAACAGCTCTTCTGGGGTTTAGGGAGTGATTAAAAAATACAACACTACCTCATTTAAGTAAACCATGCAATCCCTTATAAAAGGCCATGCTGTCTTTGAAACTATTAAAATGGAAAAGGGAAAAATGCATCAGGATGAATGAAATACATTGATCTGAGAACTGCAAGGCAGGGCTGGAGTTCAGCTCAGTGGTACAGCTCAAGCACTTGGAAACCCTGCCATCCATCCCCAGCACGCTCACCTGTAGACACACAAAAAGAACTCTAGTGGGACTATTAGCCAGTTACCCCTCTGGAAATGAGCAATATGTGTTAGTGGAGGGGAACTTCCTCACCAGGAGGTGAAGACAGTCCCGGGTTGAACCCTGAAGCAGTCATCTAAGGATGGGGTGGGGGTGCAGTGGGAGAGACCCGAACCCTCAGCATCTATTTCTTTCCAGTTGTCCTAGCACTCAACTTGAGATTCTCTACTTCATTAGCCAAGCGTCAGTGCCTTCTCCGAAAAAAGAAGATAGCTCTGCAGTATTTAAACATCATAATTTTCGAAATATAATGACCCAGTTCCCGCCCACTAAAGACTTTAACTCCTTCCTAGGCTTTTCTCTTCTGCTAATTCATTATTATTGTAGGGAGAACAGCAACGTGGAGGTGGTTCTCTCCAACCACCTTAGTCCTCGAGGGTGGGGAAGTACCCAAGTTCTCTAGGAATTAACTCCCAGAAAATGCAGGTGTGAGCTCTATGCACACTCCTTTTCTATCATCTACTTAGTGAAGAGGAGGCTTGCAGGAGCAGAAACCCGGGCATCTTATCAACATCCAGGTCCATGAAAAGGCCAAGAAAGGTAGGGTGCTAATTCAAAGCCAATAAGCAGCGATCTCAGAACACTGCTCCTCTCCACCTGGACCCCTAGGAGACATCCGCACTGCAGGGGCAGAAGCTTCATTTTTCAGTAAGAAACCAGAAGGTAGAAGGGACCGGAGGGCAGAAGAGGTCCTTTGATGAGGAAGCGCGGGGCGGGGAGAAGAGTTCTTTGTTTGTTGTTTAAGATGTATTATTTTAATATAAATTATCTCAGACTTATAGAGGTAGAACTGACATTTTACCAATAATACTAATAAACTACACATGCTTTAAGGAATCTGGTATGCGTGAATGTGTGGATGCATCTGGCATCACTGCACCAATTGCCACTTTATGATCTCGTCCAGGCGGGCTTCTGTGCCTCTGCTAGTCCTTCCTCCAAACCCTCTGCCTCCACCCCAGTATTTAAGCAGCTACTGCTACTCTGTTCACTACAAATTTACCATTTATAAGAACTTAGTTTCCTATAATTTTATATGAATGGAATCACCCATTTTTTTCCCATTTCTTTTATCCAGACTAGGGCATGTCCCTATAGCTCGTTCCTTAAAAGTACTTGTCTACAAAGTCCTCACTCTGTCAACTGTACCCTGCAAACCCTGTGACAACAGAGGGTGACAGAGACAGAGGCCTGGACAAGAGAGAGGGGACTTACTTTTTCTAATCTGTCTCCTATTCTCTTTTAGGTGTTAAGGATCAAACCCAGGGCCTGACACATGCATTCTCCCGCTGCGTCACATCCCTGGCCCTCAGGTCTCCATCTGTACAGAATCTGTCTCTGAGACAGACAGGCTCTCAGTAACCAATGACCAAGCTTCCATTTCCTGATTACTCCAAGCAATTATTATGGCTACCTCAATGAAAAGCATCTTAAGTAGAAGGGAAGTTAAGAAAGGAGAAACATGTTGGCTGTTTCTTCTAGTCTAAACCAAAGCTTCTTAAGCCGGGGGTCAAATCTCCACCTAGCTGAATGTGGGGGTCATAATAATCTGCAGCAGTGAAAGATCTCAGAAGACGCAAAGACTAAGAAGTAATTCAAAACTCAAACACTTAAAGAAATCAAGGTGTTCCTGGCAGCGCTCGCCTGTGTTACATCATGCAACTTCACTGCAACTTTGGTTCTGAACACACAAGGGCTTTGCACTGTGCATGCCCATGGTCACATCACACCATGCCAACCAAGGCATCAGAAACACTTTGGCTCAGGCTCAAGACAATGGTATGTTAATGAGTTGCAGTGTTTTTACTGTAAATACAAAGTTTTCTGCTCTCATAGAAGCATAATGGTTTAATTAGTGAAAACTAGGATTTTTTACTATTTCCCACTGTCATTCCTTAGTATGTACACACCAAATTTGTGTATTTGGGGATTGTGCTTGTATTACACCAATCGGTATGTTCAACTCATTAGCATGATACTTTACTTGTCTTTAATAAATGGTAAAATTATGCATAGCATGTGTATGACACAATTGCTTTAATATAAAGTCCAGATTTATTATTAGTAAATGTTTGATTTCTATACTTATTTTATGTATCTTTATATCCTGAATCACATAAAAATTTCTCAGATGAAAAGGGATCATAGGTAGAGATTTTAAGGAGCCCTCTTCTAGATAAGGATACACTTAGGCTGAAAGCATAAACGGGAGATACACACTACCAGTGTGGCTGATTCTTTTCTGCCTCTGTTTCCCCACAATGCTATATATGGTAACCAGGACCCAAGCACAGTTGAAACCGACCAAGCAAACAAACAGCTCAATGTAGAAGTCCAGCCTAAGTCTGTGAAATGAAAGTCTGGAAAAGATGAAGATGACACAGGAGATGAGACTGGAGACCACAGAGACCAGCCTGCCCTACCCATGGCTGCTTTTCCCAGGCACCTTCAGCTGAGCATGCCCATACCGACAGAGACAGCACAGCTTTCTATGAAGCAGTCTCTGCTGGCAGGACTGCAGAGACCAAGACCAGGCCACAGCCTTTAATGAAAGCTTGGCTTCTTGTACCCAAGAAACTTCCAGGCTCAGAAAGGCCTAACCAGCAAGGTATCTTTATGCTCAATCAAATAAACTGCCCACAAGGAAATAGATGGTAACACAATTAGTTTTCAAGGGAACGAGTTTGCCAAAGAAACCACTACCAAAACCTGCTGATACCCTGAGTCACTGTTCTTCACTACAGGGTGTACTGAGTGCTCTGGGAAGATTGATGGATTCTCGTTCTAGGAGAGGCCTGAGGTGACATCCAAAGCTTCCATCAGGTGATGGCCATGATGCTGGTCTTGTGACCACACTGAAAACCAACAGTGCCCTGTCAGCTCTCCTGGCCAAGAGCTACAAGAGGCTGCTGTCCCAAGGACACAGTCCTTTCTGAAGGCCACATCAAGATGTGGCAAGGAAGAATAGGAAAGAGAAGACTGTCCCAGATGTGAAGATCAGCTGCTACCAAACTCCGTAACAAGAGGTTCATTTTCGGCCAGCCTAGGGAATGCTCACTGCAGCCGAGTTATAAAAATGTGTCCCGTGTGCACTCAGAGGTGCCCTGCCAGTCTTTCAGTGACTAAATACTAGGACGGTGGGTGGATGTGCAGCTCTGATGAATCTGATGTCCAACTCTCAAGAAAAGAGGACATGAAATCCTACAGGTAGTGAGAATAAAAGTGCAAGAGACACAGAAAGCAATGTGGCAGCTTATCCAGACACGAAAGTGAAAATACCACACGACCAGTAACTCCACTTCCAGGCCTAGAAACAAAAGCACTGAAAGCAGGAACTTAAGTATGTGTTAGTGAGCCATGTTTACAGCAAACATTGTTCACAATGGTGAAGGTGCAGAAGCAACACAAACTGATCAAAACAGGAGCATGCAAAGCAAATGTGCTGTGCATCTAGAATGGAATAGTATCTGGCCTTGAAAAATGAAGACGTTCAATACATGCCAGGGGAACTATAAAGATTCTACCCTAACTGAAAAAGAGCAAGTGGCCAAAGGACAAAAGTAATGGGATTCTGTCTATGAGGAACACGAAAGTTCAAGATCAGATGCAGAAAGTGGAAAGGTGGAGGCCTGAGGGGAAGATGGCGTGGGGTGCTTTCCTTTAATGAACTTACAGCTTCAGGCTGTAAAGATAAAAAGACTCTGGAGCAGGATGCTTGTGATGCCCTGCAATAAATAGTAAGGTTGTAATCAATGCTCCCAAGTTGCTCAGCCAGACAAAATGAAAGTGGTCAATTTTAAGGTGCAAGCGTGCATGTGTGCGTGCGTACAACAAATTCACTGTGATCCTCCTACCTCAGCCTCCTGAGAGCTAGAATTATAGGCATGGTCCACCATGTCTGGCTTATAATGTACTGATCGTTTCAGGGGCTAGGGAGATGGCTTTGCTAGTAAAGCACTTGCCTATGTAACTAGCAAGCCTCCAGAAGTCAGAGAACAGTCTCCAAAATCAGACAAGGGAGATGGAGGGGGCCTGAAGAATCACTCCATACCTGCATAGCTGTGTGCCATCCAAACACATGCATTACACATGCACACACATAAACACGTATACACATATACATATGCAAACGCAAACACACACATATATATATACATATACGTAACCAAAAGATTGGTTAACAATGCTGCATCATAAAAAACTTCAGAAGGAAAATACAATACTACAGAGAACTTCAGGAGTTCACTAATGACTTAGAAACCATCAATGAACTCCAAGTGATAAATGCCTGTTAAATTTCAACAGAAATGTGATTCTCAGGAACCGGAGCACCTTTTACAGAGTAACTTCTGTTGCTGTCCCTGTAATGACCACCAATCAAATCCCATGCCTAAATAGAATGGCAGTTTAGTAAGCAGCAGAAACTGCTCCTCGTGCCCTGAAGCTGTCTTTCTCACTGAAATAAAGCGCCAGCAGCCCAGCTTTTGCTGCTCATATTTCCTCACTGTTTTCAGACAGAATGAGGGATCTGCGGCCTACACACCATCCTCAGCACCAACACCCATTTCCTTGTGCAACTGTAAGTTTAGCTGGCAGGTTAAGGACATTTTTTTCGAACCACAAACAAAAACTTCTTTTGAAACTCCAAGAGAATGTTCAAGGAAATGTTCCCAATGAAATGACTGAGAACAATGGTGTGGAAGGGCATCAGCAGTTGGGGACCAGCCGGGGCAACTCTGGTTAGCTTCAGTGCCAGACATGTCACAAGGCATTAAAACTCACCAGCTCTACACCTTCACCAGCAACTCAGAAATGCTGGCTCACAATGCCAGAATGCTGGGGTGGGGTGTTTGTCCATCTGTTTGCCGTTTGAGACAGGGTTTCATGTAGCTCAGGCTGACCTCAAACTCTTTTTCTTATAAGGAAGGAGACGTTCATTTGGGCTCACGGTTTGAGAGTATAGTGCATCGAGATATGGAAGGCACAGGGGAGCAGCAGCTGCAGGAACAGGCGTGCAACGGCAGCTGGGCACACTCATCCAGTCAGCAGGCAGAGAGAGGTGGATGCTGCCTCAGCTTTCTCCATGACATTCCATCAGGGGTCCCAGACCACAGACTGTGCCTCCTCATTCAGGGTGGGTCCTCTCCTCCTCAGCCAAACCTGGAGCTATGTCTCCTCAGTGATTCCAAATCCCATCAATTTGGCCAGGAAAATTAGCCACACAGCCCTCCCACAGTGAGGCTGAGGTTTTGCCTCAGAACCTTCTAGGGCTTTTACACTGGAACCTTCCTTCTTTCCACCTCCTGATCTCTGGTCTCTACCTACCCAGAACTGGGATTATAGGCATGTGCCACCATACACATTGAGATGGAACCCAGGCACTCGTGCCTTCAAGGCTAGTACTCTATCAATGGGGTTATATTCCCAGCCCCCAGAACTATATTATTTAATCTTCCATGTAATTGTATGACAACTTTTTAATGTTTAATATACTTTATTACAGTAGTACTTGTTAATGAGGGGTTCATTTTTTCATTTCTTTGGAGTTATAGAAAACTAGCTTCAACGAGAAAAGTTTGGCTTTAGATATTTTAATCCTATCATCATAAACCTTTAATATCTCATAAACAAAGTTTTATTGTAGAAAATTTGTAGGGAGGCTCAGTGGTTAAGATCACTGGCTGCTCTTACAGAGGATGCATGTTAAGTTCCCAGCAGCCACATGGAGGCCATTTAAACATAACTCTAGTTCCAGAGGATCCAACACCCTCTCCTGGTCTCTGTGGACATTGCATGTATAAATGCACTTACATACATGGAGGCAGAGCACTCATACATATTTTTAAATATTAAATAATTTTAATAAATAAAATTTGCAGGAGGATAGAGAGATGACTCAGTGGTTAGGAATGCTTGCTGTTCTGGCAAAGGATCTAAGTTCAGTTCCCAGCACCCGCACCAGGGTCCTCCTAACTACCTATAACTCTAGCTCCAGATCTGACGCCCTCTTCTGGCCTTCACAGGCACCTACATTCACACATCCAACATGGACACACACATAAATAAATCTAAAAAAATACATAAAACTATACAATCACAAGATGAACAACAAAAAGACAGGAGCAGCTCTAACAGGTCACGGCAGGCAGGCACTGAGACAAGCACTTTACACATACTAAGTGAATCCGGAAGTCACCCATGAAGTAGCTGCCACCAGCATCTGTACAGAGATGAAACAGACATGGATACGTAAATACTTTGACAAATATCACAAACATTACACAACTGATTAAGTAGGTGACCAGACAGTCTGGCTCCACAACCCATGTTCACCACCATTACATACACGACCTGTCATAACATATTGGGGAAGCAGAGGTAATTTTGATAATGCTTAATAAGTCCTCTAATGAGAACACAGTTTGAAGTATTTCAGTTGACTTTTGATCCCAGGATTGCTTTGATTTTGTTTTTTAACTGTGAATCACTTTTCCAGAATAGGGGAACTTACAAGATTTGGCACATGAGTGAAACCCAGATTTCCAGTAGGGTCCATTTCCGTTAAGAAAATCAGCCCATAGAGATTTATCAGGAGTTGCTCTGTAAAAATCATTCACTAAAAGCCAGGCATAGCAGAATAAATGCAAGCTCAGCTACTTGGGAGGCTGAAGCAGGAGGATTCTAAGTTGAAGGCCAGCCTGAAAACAATGTAAAAGAACTAACTCAGTTTTGTGCTGATTTTGCAATCAATATACAAATATAAAAATGCAGCCAACAGGACCAGTATCTGACACAGCAAAGAAATCAACACATCATCCTTGAAGGAGGTGGAAAATGCAGGTGACTAATCAGTGTCCACAAACAGACACATGATCAAGATTTCAACATACTGGCTGCAAACTGTTGAGGTGCAGGTAGATGGTCCAAAATAATTACAAGCCTGGAGGAAGGACAGAGTTCATGCTAAGGGTGACTCATGCTTCCCACAGCAAAGCAAAACCCAGCAGACATGCATCTCTTCGAAAGGAGACACTGGGAAGGCGGCAGCCCACAAGCAAGAAGGACCACGTGGGAGTCATATACCCGTGTGCCGTTTAAAAATAAGTGTGGTGAGGCACGTGGTGAGCAACGACCTCTGAAATGCACAGCACCGTTTATGACTTCCAGAAACTTCAAAATCCTGAAAATAGCAAGTTTCACAAGACAGGCTAGAAATGAAAACTAAAAAGACAATTTATAAGTCAAAGGGTTAGATACAGTATAGGAAAAGATTCCCATATTTAAAGGGCAAAATCCTAAGATCTTCATCACACTGGCTGTGCTGTGGGGAGGGAGCTGTCACTCCATATCAACATGAACTCAGTGCTTTGTGGGCTGAGGGCACGGGCACAGAGAACAGACCTCCACCCGAGGCCCAGCCTCCATCTCAAAGAAGAAGAGCTGCAGACAGAATGGAGTTAATGTGTCTGCTTAAATACAGATTCTGTTTGAAAAGGGTGTGAAAGAATTACCTGCAGCAAGAACATGTTCAGACCCAATCCAGTCCCATGCACTAGTAAAGACAGAGAAGCAGTGTCCCCCAAATGTAATAGGAATCATCTCCCTACAAAAACAAAATGAAGAACTCCAAGGAAGAGCTACCTTAACAGTAAGAATGCAGGGGCTCGGGGTTGTCAGGGAGCCTTTCCTGGCAATGTTTCATTGACTTACAACTAATAATCAATGAGGATTAATGCCTAGGAACTGGAATCACTTAAGATCCACTAATTACACTCAACTGTTTCTAAAGTAAATACAGCCTGTCACCAGGAGGAGAGGCACCTGTGTCACAAGCACTGCTGGAAGCGCAAAGCCACGCTTTTCGCACAGGCCACAACAGGGAGCCGCCACTCACAGCCAAAGGGCAAAGCGAAACCCCACAAACTCTTCGAATCCTATCACTGCTTCTGCATGCATCTTCTTAGACCAGTAACTGCCCTGCACCAGCCAGCACAGCAGCTGTACCTAGAGCAGAATTGATTCAGTTCCATCTGCTCAGCTGCCCACTTAACCCCCTTACTAAGAAGCCAGGGTCTCAGCAGGACAAGTTTGAAAACCCAAAGCATGACCAACTTCAAATCCACTTCGTAATTAAAATCACAGATTCAAGATAGACTTACTGAACATGCAAACTGTGTACAGGGAATTTAAAAGTCCAGACAGCTGGACATTTGTTCACATGAGCCCACAGATGTGGTGACAGCATGCACAAGTCCCATGTAAGCTCAAGTCACACAAAATCCCAGCATGGAAGTGGGGAAGAAACCCCAACCCAACTGGCAACTGATGGCTGCTAGGAGGGGGAGAGCCAGCATCTTTTTAGGGTGTCAATCCTGGTAGCTTATCCAGTCTTCAGTAGATGGACCCACACCAAAAGGCATTTGGGAACACAAATTACACTCCATAGGCTTATATACAATCAAAAGAGTACATGAACCTGGGCAAGGGGCAATGAAGGGAGAGGTGCAGAATGAGGATCTAAATATGCTTAAAATATGTTGTATGAAATTTGCAAAACTTCAATAAAAATGGGTAACAAAAATTAGATACCACAAGAATAAATAGAAGGGACTAAATTATAACAATAAAAGAATTCAGAGAGGAGAATAAAAAGGAACAAAGGAAAAGGGGGGAGAGCCAAGAGGAGCTACACAGACAGAAAAGTCATCGACAACCCAGACCCCATCAAGAGGGGAAACTGGGCATTCCCTCTCCCCGTCTCATTAAAAGAACTGGGGGTGGAGGCAGAACCTAAGTGCATCTCTAACCAGATTCAGCAGTTAACTATAAGGCATCTCCAGGAAGCAATAGAATGAATGCCAGGCTTCTTTTAACTACCACAAACACACCATGGACCAGGTGAGTGTTTACTAAACAGAAGTAAGAGAACCCTGGCAGTGCTTCTACACCTGGTGAATGTGTAGGTCTCTCATGACAGAATGCACGGTGGCCTCCATTATCCCACCTCAGGAGTCGACACTGTGTGTGACCCTCCTCTACAGTGTGGCCAAGATCTGAAACCTGCTTCTGGCCAATACAGTACTTTAAAGCGGTGGCAAGTCACTTGCTTGATTCCATAATCTCTGTCTAGCAAGGAAGCATTCCTTTGCTGGCTTTGAGGAGCAAGCTATCGAGTTCTCAGGACAGCCCTGCACAGAACTGAGAGCTCCAACAAGAGACTAGGGCCCTCAGAGCAACAGCCTATAAAGAACTGCATGTTCCCAACAAACACAGACTCGGGAAAGTCTCCAGCCCAGTCTGATGAGAATTCAGATGAGACACTGGCTCCCTCAAACACTTTGACTGCGGCCTGGTTGAAGATTACAATGTCCAGACACCTGACTCACAGACGTGGCAAGGTGAATGGGCTGTGAGCAGCCAAGTTGAGAAGAATAGTATAATGCATCAATAACTAATGATAGGCCCTTAGAACCATCACAACAATCTAGTCCTAGGATTACCAGAGGGTTGGAACAATGTCAGAAACTTCACTGGAACCTGGACAACCCACATCATGGGCACCACATCATGGGCACCGAAGCAGCACTTGTGGGCACAGCCCCTCTGGGAGGCCAGCTAACACTGAATGCATTTGAACACTGTTTCACAGATCCCAAACTCACAATACAGACCATTTGTCAAGAAGTGATTGGCATTTTTTATTTATCATTATAATAGACAAGGATAGCAGAATGCATGCCACACAGGCATCTGTGATGCTGATTCACTTCAATCTATAGCCACTGAAGGCTCTCACTGCATGAAACACCATGTCATAAGTTAAGGGGGATCTAAGGGGAAGAATCTGACATGCACAAGAAAATATGGCAGGGACCACAGAACACCACCAGATCAGCTAATGACACATCGTAATGAGAAGCAGGGCAGCCTTCCCCAGCAGACAGCACTGCAACAGGCCTCGAGAAGGTGGCTTTTCCCAAGGGGATGCAGGGATGGAGAGCAATGAAATTCTCCCACACAGCAGCAAATCATCCATCACGTGCGCTGCCTGTGAAAGGGAAAGAGGAGAGAAATAAAATGAGAATGTTCATGTGTGTGTGTGCATGTGTGTACATGTGCGTGTGTATGTGTGTGGCAGTAGAAGCGGTTGAGTCAGGCTTCAGAAGAGATGACACGTCAGGCTGAGAAGTGTGTGCTTAATTTGCTATACATCCATAAAAACTTTAAATACACTGGTTCAGAGAAGATGGTGCTGTCTGCCATGTGTCTGGGATCTGAGAAACATCCCCAGGGCTACACTGCGGCCAGCTCTAATTACGGAGAGTAGGACGGAATGAGGGCCTGAAATACCCAGTGGCATTCCCACCCAACTGTCTGTGGAACCTCCTTTCCAAGTCTGCCTTTGGATGAAAATAAACAACTAGTGGAGGATATAAGTCTACATCAATTCATGAATAGACACCTTCTTGTTCAAATTTTGCTTTTCACTAACCCAACTTCAGTAGTACAACTCTTTGCATGGCACACAATCGACACTGTAAAATCTAATACATTACAAATTCAGAGTAACTTTCTGTTCTGGATCTGACACTCTTTCACTGTAAAATGCCAGAAGAGTAAACATATGAGACTTGGAGGCAGAGCTTGCTACAAGGAATTCTGCTGCACAGCAGAAATGGCAGCAGCCACAGCAACGTGAGCAGAGCTGTGATGCAACTTAAATTTATTTGCAAACAGGTCAGTTGGGTCTGTTCATGGGCCACAGTTTGCTGACCTCTAATCTGTATTTTCCTACACTAATTTCCTTTTCCATAAAAAAAAAAAAAACAGGGGCTTTACCATGATATAATTACACCCATGTCTTACGGAGGTTGTATTATATGCTAAGTACCAAATTTAACTTTATTGCCTCCAATTTAATAACATCCAGAAGGAGAAGAAAACCACAGAGATGAAAACTCTATCAGCTTTGCCGTCAGAAAATCTCTCATGTCCAATTTCTCACTCTCATCCTTCAGCCTTTGAATCACCGACCTATAAGGATCCAGCAAGGGCACGCTGTGCCAGGCTCTGCCCAGGAAAGATGGAAAAACCTCTGTGAGGGGGGAGCTGACATTCTGGGGAGGGATGTCCATGAATAAGACACTTAATAAATAAGACGTGGACAGCACAGAGAGAGTCTTGAGTAGAGAAGAGAGGAAGCAGCCAGCAGGCAGGGGTGCAGGGAAGGAGGAGCGAGATCACATAATGTGCTCAGGCCTGGACCACTGGGAGGAGACTGCAATCCTCCAGAGGTGGCGCCTACACCAGCACTCCCTCCCACCTGCTCTACCACAGGGGCATGTTACTCCCCCTTCTCCATTCCCAACCTGCTATGGTCTCCACACAACAGTCAGCATGGCTCAGCCAGGTCGTTCCCAGGCAGGGTAAGTGAAAGCCAGAGTCTCAGAGAGTCAGTTATTCTCAGCTTGCTTCCCCCCATCCCCCAATCAGGCTTCCCTATGCTTCCTGCCATCCCAAACCTTTGTCTTCAGGAATACCTCATTTCCTATCTTATACCAATCACTCCCTCAAAGGCCCTTCTTAAAACTTTTCTGCCCTGGGGTCCAGAGAGCTATCTCAGCAGCTAAGAGCACTGGCTGTTCTTCCAAAGGACCTGGGTTTGAATACCAACAACCATCTGTAACTCCAGTTCCAAGGGATCCAACACCCTCTTCTGTCCTCTGCAGTCCTTGCACAACACAGATGCACTCACATACATGTAGGCATAACACTTATATGCATAAAAGTAAATAAACAAAAATTTAAAAAATAAACTTCTCTGTCCAAACAGGCCTTGCACTCCAGCTCTCCAGCTTGCTTTTCTTCCTCATACTTGTGTCTCTTATTTTTAGACACTTATTTGTTCACGTGTCTGTCTCTGGACTCTAAACTCCATGATGACAGCATAGCACCTCTAACACCTCCCCAGGGCTGAGCACACTGTAGTCACTTAATGAAAGATCTGACTAAAGATCTGACTAAAGTGCTCCTTTATTAAGAAAGAAAGAAAGAAAGAAAGAAAGAAAGAAAGAAAGAAAGAAAGAAAGAAAGAAAGAAAGAAAGAAAGAAAGAAAGGAGAGAAAGAAAAGAAAAGAAAAGAAAAGAAAAGAAAAGAAAAGAAAAGAAAAGAAAAGAAAAGGAAAATAAAAGGAGAGTTTCCCAATTCCACACAGTGGCCTCCAGGGATGGAGCTCAGGGGTTGGAAACCAGGGTCACAGTCCTTATCAATAACCTGGTAAGGCATGGCCCAGTGGACTGGAGAGAAGGTTATAATGAATCTGCCCACAGATGGGGCTAAATCACTTGAGCAAGTTGGTTTGCTGGCTAAAACACGGGCCCAGTGCTTTACTGACTTCTTGATAGCTAGCAAATAAACCACTTAATTGGCATGTGCCTTATCTATGCATCTGGAATAATACAAACCCTACACTGCAAAGGGGGAATGGGAAGAGTGTTAATATCCTTAAATAACTTGGGAAAAGGCTGAAGAGGGGGAAGGTGGTCATTAAGTGATGATGACTCGATGAGGTCAGTGAATGGCCTGGAACCAGGAAAGCCTGACTGCAGCCCACTCACCACCATCTAGTTAGCAGACTAGAGGCACTAATGTGACACAGGGTTCTGTGATCAGAGGCCCACAACCATGCCCTCTTCCAGGCCCTCAGTAATTCTGTGTGGGAGAGCTGTAATGAGGACTGTGCTGCCTGCACTTTGCTGGACCCCCAACTCTACTTGCATTAGGAATTCCAGGGAGCAAGAGAATAAAGAACAAACTTCTAAAACAATTATTGACTTTTGCAGTTTTCATACAATGTATTTTGATGGTATTTTGATCCTCTCTCCTATCTGCACCTCCTTTACTGCCCCCATCCAATTTAATGTACTCTATTATATAGATTATAAGGCCTATAGCATCTAATTTGTGTCTCCAAATGTCCTTCAGTGTGGGTCCATCCACTGGAGCCTGGCTAACTTACCAAGAGTCTCATCCTTGAAAGAGACCAACCCCCCCACCCCCCCCCAGTGCCAGCCATCAGTTGCCAACAAACTCTTGAATGGAATCCCCCACCCACACGACAGGCTGTGTGCACCAGATTTCAGCTGTGGATGGAGGAGACTGTGGGTGGAGAAGCCTCTTCATGGAAGGGCAACAGGGTTACACAACAGCATTGGTATGCTGTATGGCATCAGTGACCAGTGGCAAGGCTAGCACCATGACACAAGCCTTGGAGTCAATGACAGCCCACATGGTAGCTACCTTCCTAAATAATGAAGGAAAATATTATCTAAAATTTCTGATAAATATATATATTGCTCTATTTCTATTTCTCTAACAAAAATCCACCCAAAAGACAGAATAAAAAAATTCATAGATATTAGAAAAATTTTTATGCTTTGCACTTATTTTCAAATACAGATCATCTTCTTTATTGATCAATACTTTTAATATAGCAGAAGATGGATGCACATCACAATTTTTACGTCATTTAATGCCTGAACAACTTTTCATCTCAGAAGAATAGCTACTTAGCTTTTCCTGTCACTAAAGTTTCATGAAATAACGTTCAGGCATTAGTGTGACCATCAGGAATATAGCAAGTCACAGCCCCCAAATAAATATTGTTTTTGGAGGCAGGGTTTCACTGTGTGAAGCCCGGTTAGCCTGGAGCTTGCTTTATAACCCAGGCTGGCATCAGAATCTTGATTCTCCTACCTCAGCCTCCCAAGTGCTGGATTATAGACATAGGTACCCATGTGCTAGTCCACTCTTTTAAGTTTAACTGTGGGGTTTTTTGCATCTAATATCCTCAGGTCATTTAATACAATAAAATTAAAACTGGGCAGCATAAAAATATGAACTATACTTTCTCTAATCCATACCCGACTTTGAAAAATAAAGAACTTTAAAAAAATCTATAATTTATTACAAAGAGATGGTACATGAATAAAAACTGAATTAAAAGCAATAAAAACTGAGTATGGTTCCATTTCCATGTTTAGAAGTGGGTTCTCTCCAAGAAAACTTTGTAGAGGATATTATTCATATCTCCAACCTTCACATTATAGGCTACACGTGCAAACAGTAACACACAAAGGACACCTGTGACATACGGGGTGGGCAAACCTTTAATCCCAGCACTCAGGAGGCAGAGGCAGGCAAGCTCTGTGAGATGGAAGGCAGCCTGGTCTACATGGCTAGCTCCAGGGCAGTTAAAGCTACCCTGTCTCAAAAAAACTAAACAAAACCAAACGCCATGTATGTTATACTATAAGCAAATCTTGGAGATACAGCCTGGATCAAAGTCAAATTATGTCAATAACTACTGATGTGATTTTGTCTTCATTTTTCTAACACTTAAATAAACAAATGATACATTTCAGGACTTAAAGAAAAACCCATTTGTATCACAGCACAGTGTGTAATGTACTAAATCCTCAGAGAATGTCAGCCCCCTCTCCACACCCAGCCTCCACAATCTCCTATCCAAACTAATTAAAACTGAAAGTGTAAAAGAAAGTTATAACAATGAACAATTAATTCCCCATAATACAAAATAGCTACAGACTCAAGAGAAATAGCACTGACGGTGGCAAAGAAACATGTGCTTAAGAAACGACTCAAGAATGTGGCACATTGTGTGAGAGCCAGAAAGAAGATCAAAAGCCAAAAGGGCCAGGGACAGCTTGCTGAACCGAACAAAAGTTCAAGACAGCTATTGATGCGATTTGATTGACTCTATTTGCTTTCTATGATTTTTTAATGGGAAAAAAATAACATTCATTCTATTGATTAAAAACAATAAAGCAATTAAATAATTTTCAAGCATGACGTAAGACCACCTGGTCTAAAATGAACTAGGATAATTCTGTCTGGTGAGCTCTGACTCTTCTAGGATGGCTGTTAGGTAATGACAGGAACCTGTGCTTAGGAGGAAATAGACATAGAGCTGAACATCATAGTGCTCACATACCCCCGTGCTAACATGGCCTAGGAGCAATATTGATTCTGCCCTGAAACAGAAGTACAAAGAATACTTGGAAAGAGATAGAATGGAAAATTAGCAATAGAGTTCTGTATTGGAATGAACAGTGTTTCCCCCAGATTCTTATCTACCTGGACCTTTTTTTTTGGAAGTAATGCCTTTACAGATAGAATCTACTTTGGGTGAAGTCATACTGGAATTGAGCAGGCCCTAATCCAATAAATGGTTTCCTTAAAAGAATGGGGAAACTTGGACAGGAACACATAAAAAGAGGGCCATGGGAAGATTGACACAGAGGCCATAGTTACAGTGTCCAAAGGCAAAGGGAACCAAGAATGCTAAATACCCATCAGGGGTGAGAAGGGGAAAGAGAATCTTTCCCTGGAGACTGGAGGACACTTGGCCCGGCCTGTACCTTGATTTGGAGCTACTGGACTCAAGAACTGTTAAGAGACCCAGTCCTGGTTATTTTAAGCCACCAAGTTTGTGGTTATGACCATGCTTGGAAAGTAACACAAGTATGTATTCAGAAAACTGATCTCCATGGTGTTGAAATTAACATGCATACCAGTGCAGGAAGCCTTACCAAGCAGGGACCTGATTATCTCCTGGTAGAAGACTGGCTGACTTTTGCTCTTCTGTTTGTGCTTTCTCCAAATTTTATAAACCTTTTTTCAATAAACATGTTTACTTTTATAATCAGAACAAAAGCCAATAGAGATGACTCCACAAAAACAAATTGTACAGAGTTAATCAGGAAGCAAGGCATAAATAAAATAACAAGCAAAAATAGAAAGGGCAAAGAATGAACAGTCATCAAAATACATGTTTTTCTTAAAATAAGAGACTACACAATCTTATGTAAGTGATTTTGGAAAAATATCTAGATAAAGTAATTTGGTAGAAAAAATGTAATTTACCAAATCTGATCTCAGAAAAGACAAGAAGTCTAAAAATTCAATTACCATAATAGAAAGAAAATCTCAGTATTTCTTCTACTCTATCCACAGAGAATGGATGATATTACAGATACATAAATAATTTATAAAAACAAGGAAATTACCAAAAAAAAAAAAAAAAAACCCTTTCTTTTTTCCTCCCTCAGATTCTAAAATCTGACAAAGAAACCAGCAGAAAAGAAGAAACCCATTCTCAGGCTAATCTAAAACACGCCAAAACACTAGCAAAAGGCTTTGGCTTCTGGCCAAAGACGGAATGCGAGGGACTCAACCTGTCCTTCCACAACAAATAACTTTAGAATGACAGAAAACGGCAGCAAAGACAGCTTCAAGACTGGACACAAGGTGGACACAGTGGGCACAGAAGGAACGAGCGAGGCAAGTCTTTCAGCTCTGGGAACCCTTCGAGGAGTTCCCCAGAGGGGGCAGTTCCTCCAGAGAAGAATTCAGGTGCCAAGTCTAAATGAGCAAGGACTCAGGGGGCAATGTACGAGAGGAAGAGAGCGTGAAAGAACTGGCGAGGACTCCAGAAAGCTCTGTGGGATGGCCAGCCTGTGCGCATGAGGACAAAGCAGCGCTGGAAAGACAGCTCCCCATCAGCCAGAAGAAAAGGGTGTCCTGACACAGGACACTGAGGAGTGTCTTCCAAGGCATATTTATTTGCCTTAGGAAAATTAGCCCTCTGCTCATTACCTGTCTAACGTCAATTAAAAGGAAACCCAGACGAGCTGCGCATGGTGTCAGGTACCTTTAATTTCAGCACCTGAGAGGCAGAGGCAGCAGCAGAGATAGGCAGACTGTTGTGAGCTCCAAGCCAGCCTGGGATGGTCTACATAGCAACATTTAGGTCAGCTGGGGCTACAGAGTGAGACCCTGTCTCAATCCAGAAAAAAACGACTGTTTCCAAGTAACTGAACTGTGCCTAAGAACATAATCTCAAAACATATGGAAGAATAAAAATCAGTCAGGTCCCAACAAAAGAAAACTTACAATATGGATATTAATAACCAATTTCCAGGCATGAAAAGTAGTAGGTAAATGTGGCCCATGATGAGGAGAGAATGTCAGTAGAGATAGAATGAGAAACAACACATGCTAAAATGAGTAGACAGAGTTTAAACAACCAAACACGTTCCATGTGTTCAAAGAGGTAGAGGAACTAAGGGCAAAAGGGGGATAGGAACATATGTAAAAATACATACACACATTATACATATGTGTGTAAATGTGTATATGTAAATATGACCCAAATCAACTTCTTGCAGTTAATAGAAGAGTAAAGAAGAAAATGGAATTATCAGCATAGAAATTATACAAAAAGGAGGCGTAAGCCTGAAGCCCAAAATAGAAACCATCCCTGATGAAATACAGAGAAAAGATGTAAAAATGATTAACGGAACTCCAGGAAGCAGTGAGACATGAAACAGACCAACAAACTATACCCAAGTGAAGCACAGAAAGGAATGCTGGAGGAAATACTGCCCAAACTTCTTCAGACATAAAGAAAATTCTAAGTACAAGGACTCTGAGAAACACAACGTAGAAACAGCATTATAGACAAGAGGTGCCATAATTAAAATGTTCAGAAGCACTGATAAAACTGTAAAACGCCCAGAAAATTACACACTATACTTATAGGAATTAAATTTTATTTATTTTTATATTTTTTAAATTTTATGTGTATGAGTGTATTGCCTGTATGCATGTGAGTGCACCCATGTCATGCAATGCCACAGAGGTCAGAATAGAGCTTCAGATTCCCCTGGAACTGGAGATAAGGACAGTTCATAGTCGCCACGTGGGTGCTGGGAATCGAACCCCGGTCCTCTGCAAGAACAGCCAGCGCTCTTAACCGCTGAGCCATCTCTCCAGCCCAATGCTTATGGAAATAACAAAGACTTTTTTAAAATGAAATTTTAAAAGAGAACTGATTTCTGGTGATAATAAGGAGAGGTGGGAAAGGGGGTGGAGCCATCCCAAAGAATTAAGAAGGAAATAAACAGAATCTTAAATTCAAGGAAAACATCGTTATAAAATGAAAATGACCAAAAGATGATTGCCAGCCTGCAAAGGAGACAGGAGAAGGCAGACCAGACTGCAAGGTGTGTTAAGGGCTCGCAGGGAACAGCGATTCCAGATGGGAACGAGAACCCCCAGAAAGGTTGGAAAGCACCAGAAGGGATACAGAATGGAGGTTAATAGGAAAGATCCATGGACTGGCCTTAAAACCCTCTTTAGTAAGTATCTCCTGTTCAAAGGAAACACTATGTGCATCGTGTGGTTGGTTTATAGAGGTAAAACGGAGGAAACCGAATAAAGGAGGCAGGAGATATTAACAGTGACGATCCATGAGGCTCCTCACCCTAGGTGAAGTGGTATAGTATAATCTGAATTCAGAGTACAGTAAATTATATACACATGATATGTAGTTATGAAAGCCAGGAGGCAACTGCTAAAAACAGAGAACAGAGCAGACCGAAGACTAACATTCACGTTTACTGCAAAGAAAAGGCAGAGGGGGAAAACCCAAAACGGCTGACAGAGTAAGAATAAAATCTAAGACATCTCCAACAGCACTGCATTTATATGGCCTACGGGTATTATTAAAGAATGAAAACTAGATAATGTCAGTTGACATCTGTGAGTTCAAGGCCAGCCTGGTCTACATAATGAGTTCCAGGCCAGCTGGGGCTACAGGAAGACCCTCTCTCCAAAAGACCAGAAAAAAAAAAAAAAGAAAGAAAAAAAAATTAAAATAAACATTTTTAAAGAAGAAAAGAAAAACAGGGACAAAGGCATTTCATATTTACATTAAAGCAAAATAAATCTGGAATGACCATTTTAACAAAGATTTCAGAGCCTTAAGTGCTACCAGAGATTGAAAGTGATACTTCACAATGAGAAAGGGCAGATTTATCAACAGGGAATAACAATCCTAAATATATATTATGTAAAATTATAACTTTAAAGTCCATAAACTAGATGCAGCTAAAATTGAAAGACATCATTGAAAGAGCCACAGTTACGCTTCGGGATTTCAACAGGCTGCTCAATCACAGGGAGCAAGGAGGAAACCATGAGAACAGAGACGCGACGAGACACTTGATCTAACCATACACAAGACGCTCTTTCTAAAGCAACAAGATACCCATCTTTATCAAAGGCACAAAATAATCACCGAAATACACTATATTCTGAACAAAACAAATTTCTCAAAATTTTAAATATGTTGAAATCACAGTTTCTGAGCAACAGGGAATTAAGATACAATTCAGAACAAAATGATGTCTGAAAAGTCTGAGGCTGATAAACATACTTCTAATGGCACAGGGCTAAGTACAAAATCACACAGGGGAGGCTAAAATAGTTTGATGTGAATAAAGATGGATAATACATATAATTTATAGGATGTCTAGAATAATGCTCACTCGGAAATAAATAGCCTTAAATGCCTACATTGGAAAACAAGTCTAACCTGAGTAACCCACGCTTCGACCTTAGGAAATCTGAAGAAAGGTACAGGAGTCAGCAGAGGAGGAACAGAGCATGGACTGAAAGGAAAGCTGGAAACAAAAGCCAGTTCTCCGAAAATATCACTGAGCCGAGAAACCTGCAGGCAGACAGACACCAGAGACAAAAACACAAACCAACGTTAGCACGGAGGTCACTCCATAACCACAGACCCCACAGCCAAGTAAGAAAATAAAGGAGCAATCTTCTGCCACCAAAGACAACGAAGTAAATAAACTCCGTGAGGAAAAGAAAAAAAACAACCAAGCAAGGCACATATTTTATCTATTAACGATAATGCAATCAAGAGAAATTCTACCTGCAAGTGGCTCTACGGGGCGGGGGTACTACTAATTATACTGAACAGCTTGGGTAGTTAGTGAGTGCCAGTCAACTAGCCTGGGCTACAGACTGAGACCATATTTACAAAACAACAACAAAATCACACTTTAAGAAACCTATAGACCAACGTCTCTGCTGAACATACACACAAAAACTATTTCCAAATGTTAGCAAATTCAATCTCTAAATATACAAAAAAATAAATCATCACCAATTGGGACTTATATTAGTAAACTAATGGTGGTTTAATAACATCAAAAATTACCAAGGAAATTCATCACATTAACACTAAAAACAAAAAAAGCCAAGTGATCATCTCAATAAAGGCAAGAAAAAGTATTTGAAAAAATTGAGCACTTATGATTAAAATTTTTAACAAACTCAGAATAGAAGCAAACTTCCCGTACCACGTAAAACTCACATCACATGATGCAGTGAACTCACTTTACCTGATGAAGAAGGTTAGGGCATCTGTTCTTGGGATTCAAGTCCGTGCTATGCAGGTGGGCCCAGGAAGCACAGCCAGATAAAAACAATCTGAAGGCATCGAGGTCATAAAAAAGGAAGTAAATCTATCTTCACACACAGATGATCACACAGAAGACTCTGGAAACCAAAAATCAAACCAAAAAAGAAAACAAACAAGAAAAAAACACTACTGGACCTAATAGCCAAGGTTAGCAAGGTGAGAGGACATAATGTTAACATAACAAAAATCAGTCAATAATTATATTCATATGCAACAGTAATGAATATTTGGAAGCTAAAATATTTAACTTCATTTAGAAAAATTTAGAAAAATATGAAGCTCTAGAAGGTAAACTTGACCCCCCTGCAAAAAAATATGAGAACTCTTTTAAAAATTAGAAAACTTGAATTTTTAAGACTTAACCAAATGGTAGATACACTGTGCTCATGGGCTAAAAATTCAGTACTGTGAAGATGAAGATGTCCATTTTCCCCAAATGATCTATAAATTCATGCAACCTATGTGAAAAGCTTTTGTAAAAACTGAAGTATTTCAAAATACACAATGTATACTGACATAATTGATTTTTTTTTTTTTTTTTTTTTTGGTCTTTTGGAGACAGGGTCTCCTTGTGGCCCCAGCTGTCCTAGAACTCACTATGTAGACCAGGATGGCTTCAAACTCACAAAGATCTGCCTGCCTCTGCATCCCAAGTGCTGGGATTAAAGGTGTACGCCACTACACCCAGCGGCATAACTGATTTTTAAAGAACAGAGCTGATTATTTAACCAAAAGTCAACCAAAAAAAGACTATCTAACAAACAGTTCTGGAACAATTGTATCTCCATATACAAAAGAATGAACTCAATCTTTAACTCACTCAATATAAAAAATTTAATAAAAATAGACAATACATCCAAAATTACAGCACTTCTAGAAAAAGAAATGGGGTAGAGAATGTCAGTGGCTGGGTTTGAACAAAGATTTATTAAGTAGAAAACACAAAAGAGCACAATTTTTAAATATATGATAAGCAGTAATTTTCCAAAATTTGAAACACTGTTTTCAAAAAAATGTAAAGAAAATGAAAAGAGAAAAACCTAATGAGTAAAAACTATTTTCAAAATATATACCCAATAAAGACATTCTTTATTATAAAAAATCCTGGAGCTAACTACATACCGAGCCAAACCAGCCAATGAAAAGGAACAGAAGTCCCGACTGGCACTCCCAAAGAGACAGATGGAGCCTCAACACTGGGCACTGGAGAAATCAGGTGAAAACCGCACTGAGATGCAACTACACGCACCATGACAGCAAATACTGACCGTCCACATCAGCAACGATGCCAACGTGAAGCATCAACTACAAACATTGAGTGAAATATAAAATATTTCTTCCAGTTCAGCTGCTCCACTGGTCCATATTCACTCAAGTAAAGCAAAAGTACACGTCCCAAGAAACATTCACAAATATAAGTACAAAACAGCCATCTTTGTGGTCAGAGACCAAACATCTACCAATGACGGCGTGAATGGATAAACAAATTTCAGTAGAGCCCTACTGTGCAGCACTTACTACCCAGAAATAAAAACAATCGAATTAGCATATCCAGTCATTCCAATGATGCCTAACATGGATTGTGTTTAAGAAAGGGAGGGAGGGGGAGCATATTATATCATTTTTTCTATATAGCACTAGAAAATGCAAAGTAATTTAGAGTGATGAGGGCAAAGAAGCTCTCTATGGAACTAAAGCGAGGAATGGGTTACAAAGGCTCACGGGGAAATGTGGGGGATGACAGAAACATCTGTAGTTGTATTGTGCTGCTGGCTTCATGGCTACATAGAAAAGTCAACCTCATCAAATGGAATTCTAGAAAGATTGCTGAGAACAATCAGAAAAATCTAGAAGCCAATCTAAAGGAACCCCAACTACATAGGGACCATTAGTTTCCATAATATAGACACTTCTTCAGAGGCTGGATGGGGTATTTTACCCTTGTAACCCCAGCCCGGGGGAGGCAGAAGCAGGAAGACCACTACAAGCCCCAAGGCAGTGATCACTACAGAGCAAGACCCTGTCTCAAACAACCCCTGAAAAAAAACCTATAAAAACATAATAATTACTGGTTTTTAAATTTTTAAACAGAAACAAACCTAAGTAGTTGGTGGTTGCCTCTGCAGAATGCTGAGGAACCAATTCATTTTTAACCATGAATAAAATGAAATCATGAGAAATATTAGCCTGACTTTTCTGTAGAGCTACATTAGGGTAAGCAAGTGAGTATATTTCAAAAAAGTAAAAAGCTTTTCAGAGGATTCCAACTAAAAGGTGAAGAACGAGGAGGAGAATTAAAATGTCCCCGTTTTACAGTGCTAGTTACGTAATGGAGCTATTCAGAGTCTGGCCAGCCCTGGCCCAGCTCCGTTTCTGAATGACCAAAGGGTTAAAAATGACTTTCACATTTGCAAAGTGACACAGAAGGAAACCAGGTATGTAACAGAGATCCACAAGGTCCACCAGAGCTGAAATACTTATTACAGATCATTGTCTGCTTCTGATCCAGTCCTAACCTAGCCCCAAATCCCACTCTGCAGGGCACTGACTGATAAACTTTTTAATGGATGGATCAAGCTAATCCGCAGATTAACAACAGTGAAGGCAGCAAACACGAGACCCCTCTGCTGCAGAGGGCCGAATGCACAGCAGCTATGCAGCAGCCTTGCCAAGATTCTGAATGCTGATGAAGTATCTAGATTAATTTCCAGTTATCAACAGAAACTGGGAATTAAGAAACACACTCAAAAACATCATGAGGATACAGTCAGCAAGATCCAAGACAGGAGAACCTGCAAGATAAGAGAATGGGCTCTGTAAACAATTCAAAAGGAGGAAATAAAGGAAGGGTGAGGGAAAGCACCAGGGGAAAGAGGAAAGGCACTCTTAAGGCCAGGCATGTGAAGAGTTAACATTGGCCTGCACTGGTGCAGACATGCAGGGAATGAACTCTGTCTTCACACTTGTTTTAGAAAAGTTAAAAGTAAGAGTTAAGGCCTGGGGTGGTGGCGCACGCCTTTAATCCCAGCACTCAGGAGGCAGAGGCAGGTGGATTTCTGTGAGTTCAAGGCCAGCCCGGTCTACATAGTGAGTTCCAGGACAGCTGGGGCTACAGGGAGACCCTGTCTCAAAAAGACCAAAATAAAAAAAACAGTAAGCGTTATGACTGTCCCTTCTTCTCTGTGGAAAAGGCCCTGGATGGAGGAAGCGTTATGACTGTCCCTTCTTCTCTGTGGAAAAGGCCCTGGATGGAGGAAGCTGTGGGCCTGAACTCAAGCCCTGGGACAACTTGAGAACGGTACTTAAAAGACAAGAGAGCCCTCTATCTGCCCTTTGCTGTGTCATGCTGACATACACCCAAGTAGCTCTGGCCACACGTTAGGGTAACTGCCAGGCTTCCTAATGAGACAAGGATATTCAGCCAGCTCTGTCTCCTGACTGTAGACCTTTAATGAATCTCAATGAAGTTTAGCATTAGATTAGGGCCACTGGAGTCTTTGAGTCTGGTGCTCAACTTGGACAAATACCCAGGGCTGTGATGGCGCACCATGTCCACCGTCCACCAAGCCTAGAGCGGCTGTTGTAAAGATGTGGGGACAGGGGGTGGGAAGTCACAGGACACCACTGGGAACGCTGAAGGGCCGATCAGGAAGCATTTGGTTAAGGAAGTGCCGTTTATTTTTTATGTAATGGCACCAGCTTGGAGCTTTGTTTTGTTTTGCTTTCCAGAAGGATGCAAGAGATCCTTTATTTATAGATATAAACTGATATATTTACCAGTGACATACAACACCTATAATCTGTTTCCAAACAAATCAGGAGTGGCTGAGGTGGAACAAAGGTCAGGGGACAGTGGGAGAAATGGCCAGGAGCTGACTGAGGGTTCTGTAAGTACTTGAGGGTACATTATACAGTCTTCTGTCTCCATAACTGGGGGGGGGGGAAAAATAGGCAGAGAAATTAGACAAGGAAGGAGTCTGTAGAAATGTCCATATGAAAGTTTAGTAGTGACTCTGTGTGTCCCTAGAACCGCCTGTGTCTGCTTCAACTGTCCCAATTTGCATTTCATCAATTTTTTGATATTATAAATCTGAATGCTAAACGTAGCAAATGCTTCTGAATAATTTCTATTTCTAAAACCTCAAAAATAAAAGTATTTTACGTAGGAATTATATACCGTTTGTTTGTGAGCTGTAGTTTTTTGTTTTATTGTTTTTATTTATTTTATTTTATTTTTTTTTTGAGACAGGATCCGATGTAGCCCTGGCTAGCTTCAAATGCATCTGAAGCTTGCCTTGGCTTCCTGATCCTCTTGCCTCTCCCTCCTGAGAGCTGGGATTAGAGGTGCCTGCCATCACATACAGCTGCACTATGTGTCTTACACTAAAATCAGCTAAGAACGTAGGAGAAAGAATGGGTCAAATCAAACTGTGATTTTCTTTTACTTGTTTTGTGTTCCTGGGGATTGAGCCTAGGCCCTCCCATGTGCTAGCAGGCATCCCACCACTGCGCTACATCTCCGATCTTCAATCCCGTCACTTGACACACTCTTCACCGTCCAGAGCACCGTGAACGCACCCCCTTCTTCCTAAGGTAACTCCCCCTCTACTGACTTTCTTCAATACAACTATCAAATATTTGTTGACTAGTCACTAGAATGAAGTGTTCTGGGGAGAACATGTGAGAACAGAAACAAAAACTGGATGCTGTCCCCTCCAAGATGCATTGTTCCTACTCCTGGACACACACAAATCCTTTCTAAAGGACTCACATATCAGCACAGTATTGGCTCTGTTCACAGCTGGCAACAGTGAAACCCGCTTGGCACTTTTTTTTTGCAAATTGCCTTAATTTATTTTTTAATTTTTATTGAGCTTTTGTACATTTCGTACAACAGTTCTTAATCAAATGTAAACCACCCCCCTCAACACCTCCCCCCACCGGCCAGACCTCATGCATTCCACCATATATGCTAAGTCCTATCCAGTCAAGCATTTGTACCCAGATGTCCTCCGGTGCAAATTTCATTCACTGGAGTCTAGTGAGCCTATCTAGAGATCGAGATCGTAGGTAAGGTCCACTCTTCCTCACCCAGCAGTAATCAGTCTCTAACAGTTCCCAGACTAGGCCCGCCGCCCATTTCCCTCCCTCCACTCTGGGCCCTTGTCTGATTGAGTTGGCGTGGGTCCTGTGCTCGATGCCATAAATTTTTTATTAGAATAGGACATTTTCAAACATACATATCATACTTCATCCTTAGTCATAAGTCGCACAGCCCTCCCCCATTCTCCCTCCCCTTGTCCCCACAATTGTCCCCCCTCCTCTTCCACATTCTCTATGTTCCCTCTGAACTGCACCCTCCTTTCTCAGTCCCTCTCAAAAAAATGAATGTCACTTTTCTAAATTTGCTTCCAGAAAAATTCACTAAAATAGCTTTTAAAATCAGTGATATGAAATAAAACAAGATTCTTGATCATATTAAGGGTAAACAAAAACTAAGGTCCCTGAGTCCTGACTAATGATCTGAAGTACGCATAGCATCAAGAAAGGACTGCCCGTGAGTCACGGGTGCAATGGGGCTCTGAATACTCCTAATTAGGAAATATCGGCCTTAGATGTCTGTTACAGTAAGTTGTTTTGGAAAGAGTCCTTAGGCAAAAAGATCACAGATTTTGTTATGTCTTCCACTGTCAATGACTTTTTGCTTTCCCTCTGATTAACATACTGTGGTTTCTGCAAGCAACAATAACAGAGCCAAAATGCATGGATGCTCTGTACCTTCTGGATTCTACTTCAAGTCTTTCAGTGGAGGCGCAAACCTGTAATGAAGAAAGCTGTGGAGTCAACAGAATGGCACATATAAAACCGGAAGACACTACAGTTACCAGAGGACCAGAGTCTGCTTCTGGAGTACAGTGAAAAAGTGGCCTGTTTCCTAACAGAAAACAGAGAATTGGATGCCCTTCCAAAGGCATCCAGAACACACTGAGGGCCATGCCCACAGCTTCGGTCACCCTCTTATGCAAAGGTAAGACATCCAGCTCCAATTCTCTCCCAGAATCCGGCTCTAGGCCCAAACTGTCAATGGAGCTTGAAAAACCTCCCCAAAGCATCTCAACCACAGGCCCAAAATTCAGTTGACTCATCTTTGTCCAACACCCCAAAACTCCTCTTCCTCCTGAAATCACTGCTCACAAAAATAGCGCTGTGCTTTCTGTTGTAGACTCCTGGCCTGGGAGAGAGAACCCTCCACAGCCTCCTTACAGAGCACCAATGACAAATCTAAGCACATTCCAGAAAGCCCAACTTAGGGAACCAATGAGTTCATTGTGCTTACTTACGGAGCCTCAGTGAGGGCTTACTGACAGCAGTGTCAGCAACCCCAAAGCAGCCGCATCAACCAGAAAGTCTCGCCCAGCTTGATAACATCCCCATAACTGCAGAGAGAGTCCCTCCTTGAGTTAACTTTCCGCAGTCTATAGGCCCTAGCACCTCCTGAGACCACAAGGCCATGTACATCAAGAGCAGAATGAGGTAACAATGGCCAGAACGAGTAAGAGAGAGCTACTGAAATCTCAGGTAAGGGTCCCATGACCCTCCCTACACCCTTCTTCTATAAGAGGGTGTCAACAGTCAGCAAAAGTCCAGTCCGAGGGTCTCAGAAGATAGACAGCTGGCTTTGTGGAGATGAGAGCTGTTGCTCAACACTGTCCCTGCCAGGAACTATGGATAATGTCTCCTCTTTCCATATATCATCAACTGTTTTCCTCTAAATAATTCCCAGGCCAGGCTTTCTAAGCCAAAAGGCAGTATTAAGGCTGTGGTGTTGGTACCTATACATTAAGAGACAGAGAAAGAGACAAGTCTTTTCTTGGAAAAATTCAAAATACAGCAACACAAATAACGAATTCGGTTTTTGTGATACAAGTCTATTAAGAAGAATGGAATTTTGTCTTTGTGGGAAAACACTTAAGAAGGAAGGTAATGTTGCTTAGTATCAAAATCAATTACAAATATTCTTCTGTTAATATGTGAGGAGATTCTACTTATTTCATTTTTGAGTGATGTCTTTTTACACAGATAGGTAACTATAAACACTGACAGCACTGCTCCACAAGCCTTAACTGCACATACCCATCAGAGGGAAGCAGGTACAGAATTCTGCTCTTGCTATCTGTCTATCAAGATGTCATTTACAATGCAGATGAGTGGCTTCCAATGAAGGTTCTGGGAGAGGGCAGGGCTGCTCACTGCACACTTGAGCTTGAAATGTGGACATTTCCTTGGCTCTTCCAAAGCAATTCAAAGAGGAAATGCTTCTGGAACTGCAGTTTCCACAGGTTGGGTTTGGCACACGAAGAGCAGTGAGCGGTTCAACATTACAAACCAACCAACCCCACAGTACGCCAGGTGTGGTGGCCCGCACCTGTGATGCCAGCACTCAGAAGGCAGAGGAAGGAAGACCATTTGTCCCAGAACAGTCTGGGCTATGTATAATGAGACCCTCTCCTACACACACACACACACACACACACACACACACACACACACACACACACACATTTTAAAACAAAAAGCACCAATAAATCACAATAACCTGTCACCTATAAGCTGCCCAACTTGGACAGTAGGGAAACTGAAGATTGTCTAGCTTTAGTTTCTTACAAAATTCATGGAACTGACAAAAGCTGGGTCTTCAGGGACATAAAGCTCACCAATGACACTCCTGGTTCACAATATGTACAAGAACCAACTCTTTCATCAGCACATGTTGATGAACACACAAAACCAAATACAAGGAAGACTAAATAACCAACCCATACAAGGCTCTAAACAGTTGCATGACTAGTGTACCTTAGACTTTTCCACACACATCTTTACCCACAGAGCTTTCGTCTCGGAGGACTCCGTGTATGCTTATGAGTCTGTGTTTCTTAATTCCCTGTAACTCTGCTGAACTGTGACTGTTCTCTACGGGCTATTCAGAAGAGCTTAATTTTTCATTTGCTTCTAACTGGTTCCTGAGTCCTCTAATACACAATAACTGAGTAGTTCTGGAAACATCTATTGACTAATCAAGAATCATTTGAAATTTGAATCTGGCCTTGGTTTAGCATCCCACAGCCTCAACTCTTTGAGCAGCTGTTTTGACTTAACAGTTAATTGTCTCAGTTTATTTTCAATGGACACCCTTCAGCTGGCAAAACCAAACCAATTTTAACATAATCACTATTGATAAGTGACTTTTTTTTTTTTTGGCTTGGTTCACAAATGTGTCACCCAAACTTATTTTATGTATAGTATCATTTTTAGATTTTTACTTTTGAGAAGAACGTCTGCTGTGGGGAGACTCTGTTCCAAATGGTCCAACATTTTGATGGCTGCTTTTCCGTGCTGTGGGAACATTGTGACGAATGCTGACGCTGTGACGGCAGCACTGTGCAGTGAGGTTGCTCTGCGTGCCACTAGATAAAGCGATCACTCCACTCCTGCCCATTCTAACAGAGTACACCGTGGTGATGAAAAATAAAGTGAAATAAAAACAGTGAGTTGTATCCACTCAGAACACTGCTGAGAGGTTACAGCGGTGATTCAGGGGTCCTGAGACCACAGCCTGTGGCAGGTCAGAAGGGACTCTACTGGGAGGCAGCCACAAGCATGGCTATCACCTAATAACAGCAATCACTGAAGAGAAAGACAGACAAGGAGGAGCCTAGAGGAGCATACACATAAGCTGTGACTTTTCTCTCCTGTGGAACACAATCCTTTCCCCAACAACACATGTACATGCAATACTTATGCCCAGGACAGTCCACTCAGGAGTCACAGTCAAGAGATTTTATTTTAGTTTTAACTATCAAAATGGCAGGCTCCTAGAAGAAAGGTCCATGTTCAGGATCCCAAGTGGGAAAAATGGTTTTACCAACTTCTGGAAAATTATACAAGCCCCATTTGCCCTCCCTTCCATGATGAACCTTACCCTCTGGAATCATAAACCCAAATAAGTTCATTCTTCTATAAGCTGCCTTGGTTATAGTGTTTTCTCACAGCAACAGAAAAGTAACTAATACACCACCCAGGCCCACTGCCCACCTTCTAACTACAGCAGACACAGGTCTCCAGTCAGAGATCTGCTCAATCAACTCTTTCCTGTGGGAATCACATATACTCTGTTGCAAATGCTTGGCTCTGCAAGGTGGACACACAGCCAGGGCTGAGTCAGGATTGCTGCTTCCAGTAGGACTCCACTGGCACTGGGATCTGCATTCCATGTACTTTTCATGTTACAAATTCTTCTTTGACGCTCTTCCATGGCTGTTTAAACTTATCTTAGATTATCAGCTATAGGAAGGCAGTAGCCAGACTTGGTCTGCTGTGGTTTGCAGCTCTGTGACGCAAGGTGCTTTTTAGGTGTACGCACATAGGTGTGTGTGCATGTGTGCAGGTACATGTGGAGGTCTGAGGTCAACTTTGGGTATGGCTCTTCAGGAATGGTCTGCATCAGTTGAGACAGGGCCTCTCACTAGCCAGGAGCTAGCCCAGTTTGGCTGGGTGGGCTGGCCTGTTCTGCCTATCTTGGCCTCCATGGCTTCTGTGCAGATTCTGAGAACTGCACTCCGGCCCTCATGCCCATGAAGCAGGCACTTTACCAACTGCGCTCTCTCCTCAGCCCCTCAGGGTATTTCTAAATTAACGAAGTCTTACTTTGTGGTAGTCCTTTGCAATCACACACCTACAGAGAATATATAGCACACAGACTGCTAATGATTCTTCTGTCTGCTTAATGAAATACAACAAAAGCTGAGAACGATTCAGGACGTTTTATGGTTTCCTTTCATTTTAGAGGGAATGGAGTAAGGGCCATGTACACGTTACAAAGGTTTAAGAAAATTCTATAAAAACAATTCTTTTGCTAAAGAAAGGTAACCTGCTCACACACTAACAGCAAATGATGAAAACCCATCTCTAGAGAAACTATTCTTTCAAGTATGCTGTATGCCTGTTAAAATCCTGACCATGCAGAAGAGGGACTCCGCAAGCTCTGCTAGTCCTCTGCTATGCCCATCATTAAAGGAGAGGTTGGATGGGAAAGCGGAGAAGGGATTCTAGATTTTTTCCCTCAACAGCAAATACAACACACACCCAAAACACTGGGGAGCCACTGTCTCCCCCTTGTGCATATTGTGTGCGCGGCAGCTAGTCGACAGTTTGTATCAGACATATGAGTGCACAGCTGAGACATCTGTCAAAACAACATGCACCTAAGATATATTCCACTGTTTTCTAGATTTTGTATTAAACCTTAAAAGCCAGTAATGAACTCTCAGTAATGAAGTAACGTCTGATGAGGTACTTAGAGTTAAGTACGATGGTGTCTATAACTGAAATACAATCCAAAGGAAAAATATGTACCGATGGATAGGCAGAAATGGAGGGATCAAGAAATACAAGGCTCTAACTAGGGCAGTAAAATGTCAGTGACAGAGTTATCCTGGTGGATGTTCACATGTTCACTGAAAAATTCTTTGACCACTACTATTTGAGCTTTTCTTAATTTTTCAGGAAAATATAAAGTAGCTTACTATGGCACCATCTGCAAGACAAAAGGCAGACCTTGCAGAATGCAGAAGAAACACTATCCCCTGCCTCACTCTTAGTGTATCTGGACCCCACAGCCATCAGCAAGGTAGTGCTTCTCACAAAGACACAGACAACCCACACTCATTGAACTCCTCTCTTTTCTCACTTCATTTGGAAGATCTCTTTGCTAGTATTTTATCTATTATATTTCTGCTACATTGAAAACAGGGGTGATGATTTCTGGGGTGCAGCAAAGGAACATGAGCCTCCCCATCAAAGGTATCGGGGTGCTCCCTCTCTCATTACAATGGGAAACTGTGATAGCTTTTTATGGGCAGGCCCACCCAGGGAGCAGATCCCAAAGAAGTAAAGGACATGATCCCTGGGCTTAAACTCTGGCCAAAGGGATTAGGAAAGGGTAGAGGAGGAAGGAAACTATAAATATCCTAGACCAGAAGCTTTTAATATGAGCCCCTGAATCCCTAAGGGTGTACACATGGGTTTCAAAGATTCTGTAATTCCCATCAAAATATATAGAAACATTTAAACTGTATGTGTGTGTGAGAGACAGAGAGACAGAGACAGAGACAGACAGAGAGACAGACAGAGACAGAGAGGATTTACACCAATCATCAAATAAACAAGAAGTGACATAGAGCATCATTAACTGAAAAGGCATCTGTAGATGGTGGTACATCACACAATAGACATTGAGCAGGGCAGGGGGGTAGGATGGTAATAAGCCAGTTGAACTAAATTATTGTGAAGAAACCTGCCACACAGGCTCTTCCTTTATTTCCTCTCTACCCAGTCATTCAAGATCATAGAGTGAATTATGAACTACAATGGTGACAGAGTCAATTAAATATGTGAAGCTAAGTGATCATGATCAAGTCGCAAAAGATAGGCTACCATCAAAATATGAAACGTCCCCCAGGTGTGTATGTGTCACTTGGCCCCAGCTGGTGGTGCTGTTTTCAGAAGGTGGGGCCCAGGTGGTGAAGGTGAGTCACTAGGGGCAGGTCTTGAGGGCCCAGCACAGCTTTCTGTGCCCTGGTGGGGAAGAGCCAGTGGCCTCAAGCAGACAGAGACCCTTCAGCTGTGCCTTCCCCACCACGAACTAAATCCCCAGAAACTGACACCAACCAGGAGGCAAAATGAACTTCTTCTTCCTTAAGTGTCTTCAGTCAGGAATTTGTCACAGTGAAGAGAAAGTAACTACAATGTGTCAGTCCCAAGTGCCTGGCATGTGTGAAAGACTGCCTAAAAGGCCTAGGCACAAAACCCTGGAGGGTACACACACACACACACACACACACACACACACACACACACACACACACGCACCCACACGCGCGCACAAGTATGTACACAGAAGAGACAGAGAGACAGACAGACTACACAAAGGCAAACCAGTGTTTTCTGGCTGCCTGTGGTCAGCACCATGAGTGCTCACTCAGTGTCCCCTAGCTTTGTCACTCTAAGGAAAACACCACCATGGTGGATATAAACACGAAATTGTTGCAGAGGAAAAGTTAACACCAAAAGATGATGCAATGAAAGCACTTGCAAATTTCTATTAACTATCAAAGAATGAGAGGCCGAGCTTGACAGTCTGAGAAGTTTTTCATTCACACAGGTTAAATTTAAACAAATCATTCTGGGACACAGTGACCACAGACATGGACTTTCGCAGTCTGAAATTACAGATTAATAATCTTTCCCCCCACAAAACCCAGCAAGAAAAACTGAGAGGTCAGTGGCACAGCACCTAAAGGAGAGGGAGCATGCATGGTGGGCAGGCCACTTTCCTCCAGTCCAGCTCTGCTGTTGCCACCTCACACCTGGACAGCGACAGCCAGATTCTCATCAACAGATGGAGAACATCTTACAGATGGTAAAGGATTTCTTTAATGGGAAGTGATACAAAGTAACAGAACAGTTTGTTTTAATGAATGAGATCCAGGCACAGTCCTTCCTAGAGGAGACAATATTCAATTCATCACTGAGGAAACAGCAAGACTTCATCTGCCCTCACCAACTGCTCAGCTCAGCTCAGATACCAGACCCAGACTCATCTCTCTGAGGCCAAGTACCTGGATTTCCTGTGTGAATTAGGCACAAGCTATTTTTATATAAATTTCAATCTACTTTGGTTCTCCACAGAAATACCTTCATGTATATACTTTTTTTCTAGGCTAGATCAATTAATGGTTTCAAAACTGTAATGGCGGAATTGGCATTTTGCTTTGGAGGGTGTAGAGTTCTTTGAAATGAGCACATATGCACCAACGTATATAACCAAGTAAAGAAACAGAAGAGTTCCCTTACTCCAAAACTCACACTGTCCCTCAACAGTTGTAGGATCTGCCCTTCCCTGAGGAACTGCCAACCGCAGGAAACCGCTCTCCACTTCTTTGGAAACACAGTTTGGTCTTTTAGAGACTGCCGTACAGATATATGACTGGTTTCCTCCAGGTAAGGCTTTCAAGATTTTCAAGACAGTGGAAGCAGCAACCTTTATTATGTTCTGTGGCTCAACAGTATTCAGTCGAGTGGAGGCAGCAGTTTACCCACTGATCCACAAAGATACAGGCATGGTTTTCAGTTTGGGGTGGAAAGGGAACTGCAGTGAAGATTCTTATACAAACTTTGTGTGACCTAAGTTTGCATTTCCTGTACCTTAACTTCCTTACAGGCACTGCTAAAATATTTTCCAAAATGGCAGTATCATTCAGCAATCCCATATGCTGGTTTGCTTTCTGTTGCTGTGAAAAACACCAAAACCAACTAGGGGGGGCAAGAGTTCATCTCATGCTTCCAAGTCACAGTTCATCAAGGGACATCAGGGCAGGAACTCAGGGTAGGAATCTAGAGACAAGAACTGAAGAGGAATCATCGGAAAAGGAATGCTGTGTCCTGGCCTGCTCCTCCTGCTTTCTTACAGTGCCCAGGCCCACCTGCCCAGGATGGCACTGCCCACAGTGGGCTGGGCCCTCTCATGTGAATTAGCAATCAAGAAAATGCCTCACAGACATGCCTACAGACCAATCTGATAGAGGAAATGCCTCAAATGAGTTTCCCTCTTCACAAATGTGTCAACACATAGTAACAACCAGCATTAGCCAGTACATGAACCAAGACCATATGAGAGTTCTCGTTGCTTCGCAGTGTGCCCTGCACCTGACTGTGTGCACTTCAGCTAGTCTGAAGGTAGGTTTAGGAATCTCTAAAGATAACGATGGTTTACTTAAAGAACACTTTTCACATGCTTATTTACTATTTTGATATCTTCTTCAATAGTATCTGTTCACGTCCCTCACCCATTCTTCAAACTGTGGGATTTCCCTGATACGTTGAAAGGTCTTTTTATATTCCAGACAAAAGTCAGCAACCTGTAGTTTGTGTTCCCTAAATCGGATCAGCAGCAGATCAAGCATGCTCACTTTCGATGACATCTACCTTTCCTCCTGTACTACTTGCATTTCAGGTCCAGGAACTCTCCAGTTACCCACAGCTCAAAAAAATATTCTCCTCCACTGCATTCAGCTAGTGTTACAATCCTGACATGCTATAATTGACCCTTATTGGGTTGATTACTGTATAAATGGGAAGCGGGATCGAGTCCATTGGGTTTTTTTCCTTGTCCATATGGATATCTACTACAATCCGATGAAAACACTGCTTTCTGCCTTGAATGGATTTCTGCACCTTTGACAAAGGTGCACTGGCCACATCAGACTTATCCCTGTTTCCAGTGACTGTGCATGTCTTCTCTTCCACACTGCCTGGTGCTTTCTATCACCATGAAGCAGGAAGGAGTCATCAACTGCATTCACTGTAAACTGTGTTAACTCTACTTCCTTTGTATTTCTATAAAAACTTTAGAACCAACTTGTTCATTGTTTCTAGGGGAAAAAAATCCTACTAAAATTTATATAACAATTTCTTTACATCTACCCATGAATCTGAGGACAACTGGCATCTTTCCTATTTGGAGTCTTCCACGTCATGAATGCTATATGATGCATTTATTTAGGTCTTCTTTAATTTCTTCTGTTTGTTAGTTAGGTTTTAAGATAGATATACTGGGGGTGGAGAGATGGCTCAGCGGTTAAGAGCACTGGCTGTTCTTGCAGAAGATCCAGGTTGGAATCCCAGCACCCACATGGCAGCTAACAACTGTCTGTAACTCCAGTTCCAGGGGATCCGACAGCCTCTTCTGTCCTCTGCGGGCATTGCATGACACGGGTGCCCTTACCTACATGTAGGCAATACACGCATACACATAAAATAAAAATAATAAATTTTTTTATTTTTTAAAAATGAAAAAAGATACATGTACTGCACATTATTTGCTAGATTTTTACCTAAGTATTTACTTTTCTTACAACTACTGTTTAAAATAAAAAATTCAATTTCCATGTCTATATTGCTGCTATATCCAAATACGATTACTTTTGGGGCTTAAGTGGTCTCCTTGCTTAACCCAGAGTTCTGTGAGTTTTACTATAGATTTCATGGGTGCACTTATGTAGATAATCACGGGATCGTTAAACACTTTAATCTTCAGTTGCATATAACTGGGTCCTGACATGTCTGATTTGGCTGCTTTGGGACTAAGATACTGAGACAGTTACCAGCCTTAGATGCGATGCCTAAATACAGAGTTGACTCTCAAGCACGGGGTGTAGATGCCTAGTTGGTGTCAATTACACTCGCTCTACTAATTCCCTGTCGTGGCTAGCTTCAGCTCCTGACTTGACACAAACCTAGAGTCACCTGGGAAGAGACAATCTCAGCTGAAGAACTGCTCAGATCAGAGTGGCCTGTGGACATGTCTGTGAGGCATTTTCTTCATTGCTATTTGCTGTGGGAGGGCCCTGCCCCTTGTGGGCAGTGACATCCCTAGGCAGATGGGCCTGGGCTGGGTAAAAACGGCAGCTGAGGGAGCCAGAGGGAGCAAGTCAGTGAGCGGTGCTCCTAGTGGTCTCGGCTTCCGTTCTGGTCTTGAGTTCCTGTCCTGGTTTTGCTCAGTGATGGACTATCACTTAGAGGTTTAATATGAACTAAACCCTTTCCTCCCAAAATTACCATTGGTCATGGAGCTTGTCACAGCAACAGAGAAGCAAACTAAACCGCTCCCCCTTCTTTCTTTCCCCTGAGAATGTGCATTATCATGAGCTTTGCATGTCATAGGTGCAAGCCCATCCAAGCAATGACCCACTCAACATTCACATAGCATGCACTTGAGAAATTGATGAGACGCTTACTGTTTGTTTCTTTTCAAACAATACGCCCAATTTACTGTAATCTATTCAGCATAAAACCGATTTAGCAACAATCCTTACTAAAAATCAAGTCTATATAACATAAAACCGATTTAGCAACAATCCTTACTAAAAATCAAGTCTATATAACATAAAACCGATTTAGCAACAATCCTTACTAAAAATCAAGTCTATATAACATAAAACCGATTTAGCAACAATCCTTACTAAAAATCAAGTCTATATAACATAAAGAGTCTATGTGACATACATGAGGAAGTAACATTAAAGTGAAGTTAATCAACTAGGCCATTTCTTAGAAAAGATTTAGCACAGTCAGCAAAAACAGGGTGACAAGTGAGGAAAACAGCTTTTCTCAAGCCAGCAGGCCAAGAGAGCCATGTACGAAAAGCAACGAGCAACATCGTTCTCCCAAACAAGCTGCACGGCGATGCTCACTCCAGTCCACTAATCAAGACAATGAATACCTTAGGGCATTCATACAAACCCAAAAGGCTGGAATGCAGGCAACACTTGAGGAGCATCATGACAGACTTCAGAATAAAAGTACACCCCTGGCGTCTGCAGATCCAGTCATAAACCCTTTCTATTTACAGCTAATCGGTATTAGGTGCTACAGACATACACCAGGAAGGTAAATGACAGAGCCAAAAACGTGACTGGAAAAGGATCTGACACGTGTACAGGAGACAAGGAGACAGTGGGCGAGAAGTCTCACGATGTTCACAAAACGAGGGAGGTCAGCACTTCCTTCTTCCCTGTGTAATCCAGTTCACTTCAAAAAGTGATCTGCTAGAGTCTGCCAAGTTGGTTTACCCACCAAACATTACTGGCCACCATGATGCCATTTTCTGGTGTTTGAACCTGTACTTCAATATAAGCAACACAAAATGTGGTTTTTATAATGTCTTACAGACCACAAAACCTTCTAGAACATCCATTAATCCCTAAATTTCTACACATAAAGGTGCACTGCCCATAACAATGACTTCCCTTTGTCATGAACTTTATCCTCCTACAAGTGAGGTCACCACATGCTGAGGTGCTCACCCTGTGGCTCCAAGCTCACTGTCTACATGAAGATTTTAAATTTCTAAAATTGTTTCTGCTTCTCCAAGTCGATGAATATATGCATCTGACAAGAGGATTTTTAACTATCTAAGAATAGATTTGTATGGCGGAGGTGTGTAGGCACTTGGTATTTGGCCATGGGGCTCCAAATAATAAAGGGACTTATTAAATATTTTGTAGCATCTATCCCTAATTAAAAGGGCTTTTTCCATCTCTAATAAAAAAGAGAAAGGCCCCAGACCATTCTCATTAACCTGGAAAAGACCTTACATAGTATGACCCATTAATAAACAGCTTAAATCAAACTACTGCTCATATGTGAAAGACTGCAGTACTCTGCTACCAACCCAAACACTTGCCAGGCAAAGATTACACAGAAAGAATAAAAACTTCCATATCCTTACAGTAGAAATATTTCAACTCGACGAATCCCTTCTTTTCCAGTAAAGCAAAACACGGAGTTTCATAAAATATTATGAATATGTAAAAGTCAAAAGTTAAAAAGAAAAAAAAAAAAGACTGGAAATCCAGAAGAAGGTAAAAGGACACGAGAACAAACTGAAACGGGAAAGAAGCCGATTGCAGAGAACAGAAGGTGGAGACAGGAAGGGGGCAGTCAACCAAAAACAAGGGCAAAGCAGAGCTGGTAGGAAGAAAAGCCGCAAAGAACTCAGGCACCCTGTGCTGCCACAGCTCCTAACAAACAGCTCAAACTTCATGTGAGAAGGCTGTGGATGAGTCCTAGGCACAGTTGTGTGTGAAACTGGTGACGAAAACCCATTAAAGTAAGATGATCAAATTAAAGAAAATCAAACGCTGAAACACCTGCATTGTTCCCTCCTCTATCACTCATCCTTAGAAACCCATTATTAAAAACTTAAAGTTCATGGAATGTTAAACTTATTATTATTACACTCCAGGTAGAATATCTGAACAAAAAGCATCAGTAACACTCTGAAAATTAATCATGTGAAAAATAACAAAGGAGCAAAATATGTACCTGCAAGTCCATGCACTTATACAGACCCTCACTACGTCAAGCGCCATGTAGCTCCCACTGACACTTCAGAAACACGAAGGAGCCTGGCTTCAGCAGCATGTGCCCTCAGAGCTCCTCCCCTACTGGGCATTTGTTACAGACAGCACCCCAAGAGCCAGCACCAGTGCTCTGAGTATTCTGGCCTTCTGTGGCTTTGCTGCTTCCTCCACAGTTAACTGAGAATTAAGGCAGAAAAGTGGGGAGGGGAGGGGAGGAGAGGGGAGGGGAGGGGAGGGGAGGGGAAGAAAGAATGAACAAACAAACAAGCTCAACATCAGAAATAAAGATGAGAAACAAGTTATGGGAATCAGAAAAGGGTTCAAGCCATTCGTCTCTTTGGAAGTGAAATTGGGTGTTTGACAGGGTAAGCACAGAGGCCGCCCAGAAAGGATCAATGATTGTGCACATTTCGGAGTAAGGTCAATACAAATAATGGTACTTGAATTCTCAACAGTCAACAATCACAAAAAAGGGTGCTGCTGGTTCAGATGACATGTGTGTGGAACACTTAAGTCATGGTCCAGTTAAGCCATCTCCTGTCATGCAAGTCCCATGTTAGCTCTTCTGGATACCTGTCATTTCCAGGAAAGCAACTCTAAGTCTCACATGTGTAAACAGCACTGTGATCACAGACAACAGAGTCAAGCCAAAATTATTTAGCCATGAACTAAGAATTAGCTGGCAGGACTCCAGAGAAGAGACCTGGGGGAGGCCTGTTTCCTTCACTGCACACAGTGTGTGGCCCATAGGGTCTTCTCTGCCTGCTGCCTGAGTGAAGAAACACAGATTCCTGAAGTGACTATGTAAACCAATGAGTACCACAACCACCAATGTGATAAAGAAATCCATTCTTGCATTCTTTGTGCTCACAAGCCAAAAGACAAGTATGAGGCGGCAAGGGGGGCGGGTAGCAGAGATGAGAAGATGAGAACAGGATGGATAGGAGAACATGAAAAACACCATCACAGGCACACTATACACAAATGGTATTTAACAAGGTTTAAAAAAAACTCCCAGTCACTACTCATCAAAGAAGCTTCTTCTGCACCAGAGAGAGACTATCACAGAGTTCCACAATTGATCACACACAGACAATGTGAACTGCCCAAGCCTAAGTGGCACATCTAGGATGCAACCTCTATACCTAAGGCTCACGGAACATAGAACAAGGGGTAAAGAGGACACTAATGCATCTCTCAAGTCTCATTAATGATGCTGCCTCATAAACAGACAGCCAAGAACACAAAAGGTCACAAATGATCACAGCAGATTAAGAGTCTGCAGAATATGTGTCCTTGGACAGAACTCCTATATTAAATTCCACCCACCCAGGGCTCAGGGACCATTGCAGAGGAGGGGGTAGAAAGATTGTAAGAATCAGGAAGGAGGTGCATGACCATATGGAAACAGAGTCCTGGAACCTTGCTCATACAAACCTACAGCAACGGTGTCAGTATGTACAAACTCAAGCAGACAAAAACCCAGCACAGAACTGTGGAAACTCAAGAAGACAAAACCCAGCACAGAACTGTTGAAATGGGCAGCAGGCCTCAATCTTAGGTGAAGAATTACTGGCAGCGGATTACTGCTGGGTCAGGAAGAGCTGATCTTCTTTAAAGGAGAGACTCTATATAGACAGACTAGACCTCAGTGAATGAACTTGCACTGAGGGACATCTGGGGACACTAACTTGGCATAATAGGCCTTAACACAAATGATAGAATGTATGAATTCCAGGGATGGGGGGAGCTATGGGAGAGTGCCAGTGATAAAGGGGATATAAAGATGATTAAGATGTTCTGTATGAAACACACAAGAATTCAATAAAAAATTTATAAGATAAACTACCCAAAGTCATATTATCTCATAATTAATAGATATTTTAGGTTAGCCTTAAAAAGTCTCCAAAATATACATTACAAATCACTAAGGTGCATATGTTGTTTAAAAACTGAAACCAGGAATTCTTACAAATGATCTTATTTTTTATATATCTGAATTTTTTTTGGTTTTTTGTATTTTATATTTCATTTTCCTTTATTTATTTTTTAAAATTTTATTTATCATTTTTATTTTATGTGTATGAGGGTTATGCCTGCATGTAGATAAGCACACCCATGTCGTGCAATGCCTGCAGAGGTCAGAAGAGGCTGTTGGATCCCCTACGACTGGAGTTATAGACAGCTGTTAGCTGCCATGTGGGTGCTGGGATTCAAATCAGGATCTTCAGCAAGAACAACCAGAGTTCTTAACTGCTGAGCCATTTCTCCAACCCCCCCCATCCCTTTTTTTTTAATTGAAAATAAAGCTGGACCTGTGGTCCTCTCCTGTGGGTTGGCATCCTGGTCCTCTACTGTAAGCTGAAGATGTGGTTACATAATAATGTTGACTCTCAGTCCCAAGAGGGACTGTGCTGGATCAGGTGCTCACTCACTGTTGAAGATTAATGCATCTTTCAACTCTCACTGGAGAAGTTTCCTTATGCAGCAGATGGTGACTGACACAAAAACTTACAGCGTTCTAATGTGCAGGGAAAAGGGGGCTGCAGAGGGCTTATCTCTGAGTGGAATGCCCCTGTCAGGCTTCTAGAGCTCAGGGCTCGGGGATCATGACAGAAGAGGAGGTGGAAAAATTTTAAGAGCCAGAGGTAGTGGCTGGCCATGGGGGGCTGGAGTTCTCCAGACAGCAGATTGGTTACTTATGTGAACTCACAGCAATGGTGACAGTGTGCATAAGTCCTATGCAAGCTCCAGTGGATGGACCCACACTAGAGAACATTTGGAGATTTAAGTTAGACTCTATAGATTTCATTATACAGAGACCATACACTGAAATATGTGTGTGTGGGGGGGGTGTAATGTGAGGAGGTGTGGATGGGAGAGGGGATATAAATGTCATCAAAGTATATTGTATGGAACTCTCAAAAATTCAATAAAAAATGTAAAAAAAAAAATCCTCTTTTGTAAATAAACCCCCATTCTACGCTCTGTTACCAAGCTCAATAAACTTGTTAGGATTTACAAATGATCTTATCTTAAACCAGCTTTCATAGTGAACTTATAGAAAAAAATGGACATTCCTCAGAGACTATTTCATCAGATAAAGTAAATGAGGTCTTAACTATTTGCACTACTGCCCTTTTTAAAAATCAAAACATACTATTCTGCTCTGTCAGAGTGAGAAAAGGTAAGAACCAATGGAGGCCCCCATGCTGATTCCACAGTGATGACGACAGAAAAGTGGTGTTAGAGGAAGTGGGGACACAGTGCTCTGGCTCTGCAGAACACAGAGGCCGCCAACAATCCCACCTGTATCCAGTCACATATATTTAGGGTCAGATTACACAAATTTGCCCCCCCCACCAATCACGCTGGAGAAGCAGTTTTTTCTTTGACGCAACAAGACCATTTACAGATGGAGGCTTGTGATTATCCACCACCTGCCCCTACTGTGCCTGTGCCTTCAGCAAGCAACCCAATTCAACTACCACAACTCAACCAGAGGCAAGAAAGGGAGAAACACACACACACACACACACACACACATACACACACAAACACACACACACACAAACACACACACACACACACACACGGGGGGGGGCAATCTCTCTTCCTTCACACAGCAGCTATTACTCCCACTTTAAAGGAAAGGGAAGGAAAACAGGAACTGAGAGAGGGACTGAATAACCCACGCAACACCATGGCACAAAGGATTAAACAACAGCACTAAGGTTTGAACCAAGCAATCAAGTTTTGTGTTTTTTGTTTTTTAAAGACAAAGTCTCATTGTGCAGTCAGACTGGCCTCAAATCATAATCCTCCTGACTCAGCCGTCCGAGAGTGGGGATCACAGGTATGTGACTCCATGCATGGCCTTCAAACTCTTCTCAGTCCTTTCCCCCATCATTCTCTTATGCAAATCCTCCCCACTCTGACCAGTCCACTCTGACCAGCTCACAATTCTCCAAAGGGCTTTTCAAAGAAGCTCAACACCATTGCTTAAGGATGTGGTTTTGTTTTACTAACTCTCCTACAATTACCTTTGAAGCCATCTACCATATCCTTTTAAGGCATATAACTTTCCAAGGGCACCTCTTTGGCACATCCCAACAACCATGATGATCCTGAGATGACTGTTCCTCTCCGTACTGTTGTACTAGCAATGATACTTTACGTTTCTTTGGGTTTGCAGTGGGATTCTCAAGGGCAGACATAAATGACATCCTTCTATCCATAGTTCAAAGGACATTTTCAATTATTTGAATGAGGTAATAAAAAATATGAATAATGATGCTGGAGAGATGGCTCAGCGGTTAAGAGCACTGACTACTCTTGCAGAGGACCTAGGTTCAATTCCCAACACCCACATGGAAGCTACGAACCGTCCTTAACTCCAGTTCCAGAGGAATTCGAAGTCCTCTTCTGACCTCTGTGGCATTGCACAACACAGGAACACTCACATACATGCAGGCAATGCACTCACAGACATAAAATAAAATTAAGAAAAAGAAAAATATTGAATAAGTAATATTCAGATATAAACTCTGTTTTCTTAAAGTGCAAACACAAAAGGCTTTTACTCATACAAGTAAGCTAAGACCTTAAGTCACAAGCATAATAAACTTTTTCAATTGTAGAAACATCTCTAAGTTGTTATACTGATATGTGTCCATATCATACAATCTGTGAAATAACATGAGAAACTGCCAATCACTCTACTCAATTTTCTTTAAAGTCAGGTTTCTGTAAGGCCAGACCTAAATTTGAGTATCTTTACCTTTACTATTTTTTTGTTGTTGCTATTTTTTAAAGAAATCCAAATTCAAAGTTATTCTCCCTTGTTCAAACTGAACAGTATTTTGCTTATCAGAAAAGTTATATGCAAGGTATACAACTGAATCCTATAACATGCTAGAATTTGAAATTATTTTTTTAGAATCAGCCATTTATGTATATGATTCATACATGTATGCATGTATATATAAATATATATAATGCTCATTTCAAAGTTTGCATAAAGTTATGGTTATATAAAGAAGACCTTACAAAATTTAACATCAAACCCATCTTAACACTGTCTAACCTTTGTCAACTGACTGCTTTATTTTTCTTTCTTTTTTTTTAAGTTTTCTTTTTTTTTTTTTTAATAACCACATGATTAGAAGAAGCATTTCATTACAGCTTTAACATATTGAATAACAATTTCCAGAGCAAGGATACATCTCTTTCAAAAGTGGCTATAAATTTTTAGGTTCACAGTTAAATTAATACAGTTATGCAGTATTGAACTCAGTACAGACCCTGTGAGACATAAAACTGAATGAGTTCTTAACTTTTGAAAAAGATCTGCATTTCATTTTAAAATATGCTGTTTCCTGCAGAAAGACTCATCTTTAATGCTAATGCTTAGATGTTTGCACATGTGTCTCTAATCTCTACGTATCTGATTATTACTAGTCACACTGAGTATGGATATAAAGTCATCAGGTAGATTTCAATGGTAATGTTTATCACCTCTACTAATCAACATGGAGTAAATTTTTATGCTTCCTCCTCAAATATGTCATTTTTATAATCTGTTAATTTTTTTGTGTGTATATCATTCAGAACATCCCAAACAATCTTATTCATTTATATACCCACTTTCCAAATGGTACCCTCCCATAGCCTCCCTGACCCCCACTGGAGCCTATATACTCTGTCATCTCTGTTAATGTCCACTGTGTTGTCGGCACCCCCAACCATTCCCCAGTGCTTGTCCATTTGCTAAATCACTCAGCCTATCTAGAGAGCCTTGTTTTAGGAAGATCAGTTATTCCTTATCTAGCAGCAATCAGTTGTCAATATTCCTTTAGATAAGATTGAGGTTGGCTGTTCATTTTCCAAGTTCGATGCTAGGTTACTGTCTGGGAGTCCCTTGGGCCACCCTGGCCAATAACTCAAAGGAAGGTATCTCCTATCTGGCATTGTTTCTTCTTATATAGCCTTTAGCTATACATACGGACTCTTAAAAATTATATTGACCCCTTTAATCTTTGGTTATACTTTCCTTTTGGGTGCTTAAGACCCTACAGTTGGCCCAGATAAACCAATTTATTTTTACTCTTAAAGCCATTTGAGGATCTGTTCCAGTGGGGTCACATGGGCTTGGGAAGAGCCCTTGGCTCCTTTCTTTTACCAGTTCCATCTATATGACGCTAAGTCAAAGGCCCTTCTCGACCATGGCTGGCTTCACTTGGAATCATAGAGGAACTGTTTCCTCTGTGTTGACCCTCCTCTTTGTAGACTGGACCCTGGTTCAAGTCCATCTGGTGGGGTCTCCACGGCCTCCTTGATCAAGAGGATAAGTGACTCATCACAGTTACAGGACATTTTGAGAGATGCTCATAGTCCCCTGGAACTTAGTCGACCCAGAAGGGAAGGGAGCAAAAACTGTCCTTTATGTCCCTCTGTCCAAATTAGTATAGGCCTCATAGTATGTCTGTTTAAACATCCAAGAAGGTCAGTTCCACCAGTCTGGTGCTTTTAATTACCATGAGCCATGTATATAAAGCTTGGGAAAAGACCAAATGTTCTCAGATAAACCTTGCCTAGACATACATTCTTTGATCTAGTTGTATGTGTAATTGGTCAGTAGGTTGTTGGACTAATATGGTTCCCTCTGTTTTTTTAAAAACTAGCTAGGCATTATTTATCTTTCGCATTGTCTAACCCTTCCACCATGGTTTCCCCATTTAAGGTGCCCCCATTTTTCCCATTTCTCCCTTAATAATACCGTTCTCCTATGGTCCTACCTCTTTTGAGCTCCTTCTTCTCCTTGATCCTCAAGATTCCTTGTATATCCCTCCCTTCTCCCTCCCTTAAAATAATCCCATTTTTATCCATATCTCCCATATTAACATCTCCCTTATTAACGCCTGTATCCTACTGGTCTTCTCTTTCAGATTCTTTCTTTTCCTTTACCTCCCTGTTTCCTTTTCATTATCCTGGTTCCTGTAGTTATGTCTGGATACATAATCACTCATCAGGATTTGGTGCTAGGATCCACATGTGAGGGAGAACATACATCGTTTTTTTGTTTTTCTGAGTCTATGTTACTTCACTTATATGAGTGACTCCTTTTGTAAGACATTTATTATGTCAGCATTTGGAAGTTCTGAAACAGGATAATTACTTCACAGGTACGAACCACTAGTGCCATCCACTGTTTCTATGAAGATCTTTCCCACATACAGTTTTATATGCAGTAAAAAGAAACAGTATTTTGAAATTTCACTTGTACAATGTTTAACTGGAAAAAAATGTAATTTGGGATTCCACTGAAGACATCAAAAAAGTTGTACATTTCAAGCCGGGTGTGGTGGTGCACGCCTGTAATCCCAGCACTTGGGAGGCAGAGGCTGGCAGATCTCTGCGAGTTCAAGGCCAGCCTGGTCTACATAGTTCCAGGACA
>NW_008331547.1:1940537-1949258 GCF_000622305.1 Nannospalax galili
AAAAGAGTTGCATTTCAAGACAACTTGCTTTGGGTTGAAAGAGTAAAAATGCTGCAACTTGGGCGGGGCATGGTGGCGCACGACTTCCCAGCACTCGGGAGGTAAAGGCAGGGGGATCTCTGTCAGTTCAAGGCCAGCCTGGTCTACATAGTGAGTTCTAGGACAGCTGGGGCTACAGGGAAACCCTGTCTCAAAAAGACCAAAAAAAAAAAAAAAAGATTGCCTTAAATACTTCAGTTTCATACATTTAATTGTTGAAGTTTTATTTCATTCATGGTCCAAATTAACATATTCTTTTTTAACAAAACAAGCATCCATAGCAAGAGAAGGACTTAAAACTATGTTCCAACTCTGCCAGAAAGGAGTTTCTGTGCTTTACCTTGGTATTTCTGAAATGCTCAACAAAAATCCTATGGATTGAGCACCCAAAGAAGGGCACACACTGAGAGCCCAGGAAACCAGGCAGAGTGCTGCAGCCTTTAATACGAGCACTCAGGGGAAGCCTCAAGGTGAGGTTTGTGAGTTCCAGGCCATCCTGGTCTACACAGCGAGTTCTATATAGAGAGACCCTGTCTGCAAAAAACAAAACAAAGCTTTAGAGACTGAAATGAATTGCGTGGTGGTATTCTTTTTACTGTCTATCAAGCATTTACTTAGAACTAAACACATATGTTCCAGGCATGGTATGATGGTATACATTTAGAACCCCAGTACCAGGGGGGCAGACATAGGAAGATCACCAGTTTTAGAACACCCTGGCTCAAAAAACTAATACGCAAACCCTGAGTCCATGAAATGGAACCTGAAGAACTGATGCCAAGTAGGATGAGGCCCAGGCCTCAAACCTCGCTCTAGAGCTTTCTTGCCTACATAGCAAAAAGGATGAAGACAATGCTGGGAAAGGGAAAGTGCAAAAAACGTTGGTAGAGTACGGGCTACAGCAGCCTCAAAATTCTGCAAGAAAATCTCATTAACATGTCAAGTACACACATAGTAGACAGCACGGAATCCATGTCAGAAAAGAGATGGATTCTGAGAGGCGGTTAACGTATCTGAGCCTCCAGATAGAATACAACAGTGTCTGTGACTCCAAACTGTAATGACAGACTCACTGCAGTGAGCAGGGCCACCTTCTCCAGAACAGACTGCTGTCACATTCTGGGACTGTGACCAGAACTCCCTGTTGTGCACAACTTACACAGCACCAGGAACAGCAGCTCTGTCTCATCAGGGGAGCGCCAACTTACAGCCACAGCTTTTAGTCGGTAAGTTTCACAGGTGTGCCATGTTAGAATGACTACAAATTTCACTTCTGAAAGAACCAAATGTAGGTAGAATGCAGACTGTGATTGGGTTAAACCGCTTTAAGAGCAATCAAGAGCTCGGCCTGTATTAGATCAGAAAGGCTCCCTCCCAGCAGAAATGACAGCATCCATCTTAACCATCTCATCTCTGGTCCACATCTGAGGCCTGGCCAATTAGCCTCAAAAGAAAGGGGCAGAAGGGAGGGGCAGAAGGGAGTGTTCAACTGTGACAGTGATGGTTCACTACCATGATGCTTGATCTTGACTGTCAATTTGGCTGGATCCAGACATGGGTATGAGGTTAGTAAAACACACTGAGTGTGCCTGACAACCTTTCCACAGGCAATGAATAGGAAAGACAGTACAGGGGATGAGATGCGACCTGAATATGGTATAGCATCTAAACATGATGGGCCAAGATGGAACGGGGGGCATGAAGAGGCAAGCAAGCTGTCTCTACGCTCCTGGCCTCTTAACACCCAAACCCTTGATCCAGGGCACCCTGGACTAAGAGATCTGAAACTATGAAACAAAATCTCAAGCATTCCTCCCCTCAAAGTACTTCAAACCTGTCACAACAACATAAAAGCCTAACTTAACTTCTAGCCACTTTGGCTATCTTATGGCACAAAAATGAGAGATGCAGTATCTCACTGGTAAAATCAAGGTTGCACCACAGGTTGAAAGAATCTTACAAGACAGAAGAAGCCGACTACAGAATTTAAGCTATCTAGAGTGACCAACTACTGTTTTCATCTCCAGTCTTTTGTAAACTAAGATTTCTGTACAATGAGAATAAATTATATGATACTCAGCTAAATCATAGGGAAATTCCTGAAGATGCTCAAAGGTGTCAGCTCTTGACTTCTCTGCCTTTGGCCAGCAGTCAACAGGTAATGATGAGATGCTGGTCCATAGAAGCCATAGCAGGCAGCATCATTCTGAGCACAGGATCTTGCCTTGGAATCTGAACTGGCCTCCTGCCAGTTGGTGGAGGACTGTTGCTGGCCAGGATGCAGTCCATACATACACTTCTGTCTCACCTCACTCAGGTCAACCTTCCTGTCGAGGTCTGATTCAATCATCCTATTTGAGAGGACTTTGCCAAGCTCATAGGAACAGCTGGACTGTGCCAGCCTGCTGAACCAATTCCTACTGCAGATTTGGGAGTAGGACTTGCTTTCATTACCACCTGACAGCTAAACTGAGAGAGCAAAGAAGTTCAGAAACAAAGACCTGAGGGAAAGGTGGGGATACAGGGAGGAGAGAGAGACACAAAATAAGTGAGTCAGGTTGAACTGCAACCATTAGTTTTCAATTTGTTTTGAAAAGGGGGAAGTACTGAGGCTGGAGAGATGGCTCAACAGGCAAGACCGCTGGCTGCTCTTACAGTGAACCCGGGGTCTATTCCCAGCACCCACATGGTGGCTAGCAATCATCCATAACTCCAGTTCCAGGGGATCTAATGCCCTCTTCTGGCCCCTGTGGGCACATGGCACACATGCAGACAACACACACACATAAAATAAAGGAGGCAATATTATCCTGTGTTACTTATACTGGTGATTGGCTATGAGTTTGCTGGGAGGTTTCTGCACTTTATTTGCTCTTGAACTGCTGCTTCTTTGGACAACGGTGCCGGGATCATAAGCTGTCTCAGAGCACAGCACAGAGGGTGAACTCCTCTGAAGTAAGCAGATTCAGGACAGGGCCAGGTTCATGTAGTCAGAAGAGCTAAGCCTCCATCAGGTATGAATTAAACATGAATATAAGTTTCTCTGATTCCTAACAGCGTGCTAGACATAAAGGAGTTAAGAAGTTGGTCTGAATACACTAAGATATATAGTCTTTTCAAAAGGATTCTAAAAGGTACCAAAATATTAAAAAGAATCAACCTCATGTGACTCTAAGTGCGATAGCACATCTATTCAAACTGCTCTGAGATGTCTCTGGAACGTCATGTGAAAGGTGCTTTGAGACAAGCCCTTACAGTGTAGCCCAGACTGGCCTCAAACTCACAATCCTTCCGCCTGTCTCCTGGTGCTGAAATTACAGGCATGACCTGTCATGATTGGTAGAAATTTTCTTTTATTTTTTTCCTTTTTATTATTTGGTTCTTGGAGACACTGTCTAGGCTAAGTAGCCCAGGCTGGCCTGGAACTCTTTACATAGATCAGGCTGGCTTCAACTTTGTGCTGATCTTCCTGCCTCTTTCCCTGGAGTGATGGGATTATAGCATCTGCCATGACACTTGGCTACAGATTTCTCACTGAACTAAAAAGCACGCATGTATAAAATATGATTTTTCAAAAGCTATGACTTGAAATTGAGATGGAGACAGCACAGAAGGTTAGTTTTTCCACACAATCACTGAGAACACTGGTCAAGGGGAAGCAGCCCATTCTGTTACTCCACTGCAGAGAGGGACCACAGAAGGATATCTGAGCCCTGAGGAGTCACTGCTGCCACCCTCATCACTGGATAGACAGATAGGTGGACACCTAAAGCACTTTCCCAAATAAAGGCCCAGATGCTCACTAGGGCAGCAAGGTGGCTCCACCCACAGCTGCATGCTTCCTCATGTTGCTCAAGGTAGTTGATTTACTTGTTCTTTAGGGGGGTCAGGGGAGGTTGGTTTGGTCTCTGGGTAACTCCAGCTGACCTGGAACTCACTACATAGACCAGGCTGGCCTTGATCACACAGTGATCCACCTGCTTCTGCCTCCCAAGTGCTGGGATTAAAGGCTTGTGCCACCACACAGCACAGTTTGTTTTTTTGTATGTCTATGATCTGGTAATATCATGAGCACAAAATAATTTTCTTTTCAAATGTACTGTGGCTATATCCACTTAATAATTTCCATGTTCTAAACTGAGAACCAGAGGCTAACAAAATGTCTCGCAGTAATCCTACTTTTCTACATACTGTTTCATTGATGTGGGTAACTCTGTAATCACTCTCTTCCATTCCCTCACGGACCAAGTATCTGAAAGTGAAAACTTCTGAGTTAGAATGTTTTCCTACAACTTAGCTGTTGGCCAGGGAGTAACAGATACTTTCTTAAAATGATAACAAATCCAAGTATATAATCTCACAGAAAATTAAATTTCCCTCAAAGGTCTCCAGCTACTATCTTTCTTCTGTCTGATGGAAAAAAACAACAGACAAGATAACTGTTGAAAGTGTCCGCAGTGTCACCAGGCGACATTTCCTAAGATGTGCTCAACTCAGGGAGGGCTGGAAACCTTCAAAGGAGGGCCAATCTGATGGCAGGGTCTGAAAAATCATACAACATATCAGAAGTGCTGAACAGCAGTCAGCTCTTGGCTTTGGAAGATGAACACAGTCATGGGCCTGCCAAAAATGAAGACTTTCAGACTCACAGAGATTGAGAAGCAGAGCATGGATTTTCCCCAAAGTCCGACTTTCTACTTTTCGTGCCCTGTGCCATCCCCTAGCCTTGCCTCCACACTCCATCCCACTGCAAAGAAAAATAAAGGCATGAACCTAGTAGGACCCAGACAAAAACACCACGGTTTTTTTAGCACGCATCTTTAAGGAAGGCATATTGTGGTTCCTTATGATGTCCACCACAGTGCTAGGTGGACGCTTTCTTTGTACAGAGACAGGGGCCCCCAATATGTACCCCGAGGAGACCCGGAAATTGCTATGTAGACGAGGCTGGCCTCAAAGTTAGATACTTGCCTGTCTATGCCTCCTGAGTGCTGTGAATAAAGGTGTGGACCACCAGCCCCGACCATTTCTTCTTTAGCTCTATACAAATATCCTATACAAATATCCTGTTGCATTTCAGAATGATGACATCACCCTGCTGAGCTAAGAGGAGAGTAATTTCTATCTTCACTGCACAAATTCATTTCTGACCAAGTACTTAACTTGAATCAAACCTGTTTAGGATACTGCTTCTGGTTCACCAGGATCACAAAGGACAGAACAAGAGCCGAATTGGAACCCCAACAAAAGAACGACAGAGGTAGGAGGAGGTGAAGCCAGACAGGAGAGAGGGCTGGGGGTGGGGGGGGGTGTAACCAGGAAACCGGACAGATCCAGGTGGGGTAGTCTGGTGGAGAGCAACACTAACTCTGGTCACCAGCATCGCAAGGAGACTTCAGTGCTGTAGGAAGTCTTTTCCTGTGGAGGTGTAGACAGCAGCTCCATCTAATCTTAGGGCAGCTTCCTAGGCTCACTTACCGAGCATGCATGGGTGATGGGTCACCTGAGGAGTGCGGCAACACTAAAGCAGCCGCACGGAAAGCTCCCACCAGCCCTTCCACCACAGCTGCACAGATGAAGTGTCACCTCTACACTCAGCCTCATCCCTATCCCTCACTTCAGTTAACTTTCTGCCCTCTTTACATTGGAGTGCCTCCCAGGACTATGGAGCCATGTGCAATACACAGAATTGCATATAGCAGGATGGGAGGTGAAGGAGAGCAAGGCCAGACTCTCAGGGGAGAGCCCAATGACCCTACCTCCACTTTCTATGAGGGAGTACCAAGCCTGACCTTACCAGTCTCTTGCAGGTCGTCACAGCTACTCTGATGAAAAGGAGAGCTGTCAGGGGAGGAGGTCAGCACTGCACAACAGGCAGAGCCACTGCTCAGGTGCACAAGCTCCTGTAAACAGCCCTAATGGAACTCACTGGGTCACACACACACAGAAAGACACAGAAGTGAGGGGGGTAGTGGGAGAGAGGGTGGGAGGGACAAAGAGGATTACAAGGGTGAATATGATCAAAACATGTTATATACATGAATAAAAATGTCAGAATAGCTGGGTTTAATCCCAGCACTCGGGAGGCAGAGGCAGGAGGATCTCTGTGAGTTTGAGAATGTCAGAATAAACCCATTGCTGTATGATTAATATATGCTAATTTAAAGCGTTTAAAGAGGGAGAGGAATAGTGGTTCCTTCCCGTAACTCACACCTGATACGTGCCTACCCTTCACTATGCCCCATCACATGCAGGAGTTGACCTGTTTTCTCAGACCTGAGTCAGTTGGGACTTGGAGAGGAAAACAAAACCATCTGAGGTTTTCATGACCCTCTTCCTGGACTCCGGCTCTGGGGAACACAAAGATGTCATTCCTCTCCAAGGCAGACTATTCAGCTGAGCTCATGACATCATCTGGAATTCTCCTGCCACTATGTTTCAAATCCCTGCTCCTCCGATTCTAAACAAGCTTAGATTAAAAAGGAAAAACAAAAAAAGGAAATTCTTCTACTCTCTATGGACCACCTCTTATTTCATGGTTGAATTCCTTCTAAGAGCAATCTCCCACTGCGAAACTCTGTAATTCTAACCTGGTCTCTCATCTTCACAAGGTACAGAAATCGTTTGAATGTATGTATCATTTCTCTGTCCGAGACCCTCTTCTGATTCCTCCCATGTTGTGGGTGACTGTTGGGGAACCCTGCTGTTAAGGTTGGCTCCTTTCTCAGCAGGGGCTTCCTGCCTGACTTACTTGGAAAGTGCCGCCAAGCATGGATGCTTGGCCTCATTTAAAACATGACCTTTGGCATAGTTACCTGGAGTAAAAACTATCCCCAGGTTTCTTCTATATGATGATTAGGCATTGACCGATAGTCAGATGATAGGATCCCACTACCACATGTAAATAAAGCATACTGTGAGCACCTATCAGCTGAAGCTTTGGCTGCTGCCTCCACACTATATTTTCCCTGACCCCCACTGAATAAACGGAGCTGTTTCACTGAGTCTGGAGCTGTTTGCATCACTGAACCTGCCTCCCTGGAAGGGCTTTCTTCTGTCAGTGTTCACTGGCCGTCCTGACCCTGTTCGTCGCCTCTGCTCCCTTTGTCCTCGTGGACCGGTGGCCAACGACCCACAAGGAAAGGGAGAGACCCCACAGGTGACTCCACTGTCCCCTCTTGGTATGCCAGACCAACACCATTTTCAGTGACCTCATCCACTCTGAGCCTCTGTTGGCCTTGTAATCATAGCTCCAACCTGTGTGTCTGTCTGTCTGTCTACGCTAGGAATCAAACCCAAGGCCTCAGGCCCATGCATGTTAGGAAAGCACTCTACCAACATTCCCAGCTCCCAACCTGCCTTTTGTTGAGGAAGGGTCTCACTGTAGTCCTGCTGACCTGAAGCTCATGACAATCAGTCTACATGATCTTTCCATCACCTGGGATGACAGGTACGCACCAACATGCCTAGGCTTTCTGATCTTTCTTTTGAGAGTTCTCCCGGCATCTCTCCATCCTCCTGCTTCAACCCACATTGCAAACAACAGCCAGGACAATCTTCCCAGTATGTCTCTATGACCATGCCTCCCACATGCACCACATTTCAGCAGCTCTCCCTATTCTATCAGCTAAAGTAACTAGCACGTCTCACCCAGGGCATCAGATTCTTCAAACACATGATCATTTGTCTCCCTATTCCAAAGTATGGCAGAATCGCCAGGTAGCTGAACAAATCTGCACAGCTCACAGACAGCGCACCTGCTCCACACCCACACTACTGTTGCTATCTCCCTCTAAGTTTCTCTCCTAGCTTTCTGTACTAAGCAGGAATAACGGTCCTCCAAAGCTGTCCACAGGGTAACCTCTAGAGCACTGCAAGGCAAAGTGGGATTCAAACTGGAAAGGAAATCGAAGTTGCCGATGAGCTGATAGTAAAATAAAGAGATTGTCTTAGATTACCCCAGTGGGCCCTCGGTCATCACTTAAAAGTAGAGTCAGACAAAGACTCAGGGGAAAGAGTCAGAGGGAAGGAGTCAGACAGAAGGAGCCAAGCAGAGACAGAGAAGTGACTGCTATCAAGGCAAGGGTGCCACAAGCTGAGGTCTTAAGATGGACGGTCTCCAGAGGCTGAAAGGCCAAGGCAGAGGGGCCAAAGTGCCCACAACTGTCCCGCCAGCCCGGACTCTGACATCATAAGGCCTGTTAGATTCTGGCCTTCAGAAGAGGAAGATAATAAATTCACACTGCTTTAAGAAATCAGGTTTGTGCTAAGCTCGAGAAATCAAATACCTGTCCCTATGCAGTTGTCCAAATTCTGCACTCAGGGCTCATTTCAAATGTCCACACAGTGCAAAGATAATTCTGCTCTGACAAAGACCTTGTAGCTGACCACACTAGGCCTGACTCCTTGCTCCTCTGGACCATAAATGCATCTAAGCAGGGAGTCAAGGAGGAAGACTTCAACACAGTCCCTTCCTAAGGGAGTTCTATGAAGTCACTGGACCTACCTATTTGGTTCCTCATCTACATAGATAGATTAGATAGAGAGATAGAAGATGATGATGATGATAGATAGATAGATAGATAGATAGATAGATAGATAGATAGATGATAGATAGACAGATAGATAGATAGATTGATAGATAGATGATAGATAGATAGATAGATAGATAGATAGATAGAT
>NW_008331547.1:1949330-1968308 GCF_000622305.1 Nannospalax galili
TAGATGATAGAGCTAGAGAGATAGAGAGATAGATAGATAGAGATAGAGAGATAGATACACACACACACACACATACACACACATACATACACAAAACAAACAAAAAAACACTACAGCTCTCATACGAATTAAATGTGGGAAAGAAACTGCCCTTCACAGAAGGAACACACATCAGTAATTGTCATTGGCTTTGTCCTCGCCTCATCTGGTGATCATGTCTGTGGTGCTGTTTCATTACCGAACTAGACAAGAATGACTGCTCATGTTTATTTCCTCTACAAAGAAACCTGCACATGGGGACCGTCTAGAGTTAACAGCCATTTGGATAGGTGGCTGCCAATTTCAAAAAGTTCACTTCAAAAAAACAAGAAGTTTTTAAAAAGATGAGTTCAGCCCGGTGTGGTGGCGCACGCCTGTAGTCCCAGCACTTGGGAGGCAGAGGCAGGCGGATTGCTGTGAGTTCAAGGCCAGCCTGGTCCACATAGTGAGTTCTAGGACAGCTCAGACTACAGGGAGACCCTGTCTCAAAAAGACCAAAAAAAAAAAAAAAACAAGAGTTCAAATTGAATCGCCCTGCATGGGTGACGCTGCTACTCCCAGACATCTTGGGTTATTTAATACCTTCCCAGGACATATTGGTCAGGGAGGCCCCAAAGGTCTCCAAACAGCACAGGTTACCTACCACAAGTACATGGGGAGACCCTATTACTGAAGACATCACCACATACTTCAGCTGTAGGACACAAGATACGCCTACTTGTTGCAATGGTGGCATGACTGCTATGGGGTAGCTAACTGAACTGAGGCTGAGTCTGATCCCTTCTCCAGAGTAGGACATTTCATGTGTGATACTGTAACCCTGGTAAAAGCTAGATTTCCTTCTTTTCTCTTTTTGGTCTTTTAGAGACAGGGTTTCCCTGTAGCCCCAGCTGTCCTGGAACTCACTATGTAGACCAGGCTGGCCTTGTACTCACAGAGATCCGCCTGCCTCTGCCTCCCAAGTGCTGGGATTAAAGGCGTGTGCCACCACGCCGGGCTCCTTTGATTTTTTAAAATATTTTATTTATTATTTTTATATTTTTATGTGTATGCATGCATTGCCTACATGTAGGTAAGTGCACCCATGTCACGCAATGACTGCGGAGGACAGAAGAGGCTGTCAGATCCCCTGGAACTGAGTTATGGACAGTTGTTAGCTGCTACATGGGTGCTGGGATGCGAACCCAGGTCTTCTGCAAGAACATTCAGTGTCTTAACCACTGAGTCATCTCTCCAGGCCCGATTTTTTTTTTAATTATATGTCTGTGTATGAGTCTGTACACCTGAGTACAGAGGTCAGGATGTGGAGTCCCCTGGAACTGGAGTGCAGGTAGTTGTGAGACACCCAAAATGGGTGCTGGAAACTGAACCTGGGTTCTCTGCAAGAACAGCACACGTACGCTGAGCCACCTCCCCGGCCCTCCTTTGATAATTTTAAGTTAATGTAACAGAACTAACAAGTGTACAGAGCCGAATGGTCATGTGGTAAATCATACAGGGAAACTTGCTGTAAATGGGGCTCTCTTCCTGAGAAAATGGATTGTGCATATGGAAGTTATAATTCCATATTTAATTTGCATGCAACAAAGCACTGAAGTGGATGGATTTTGATAAAGAGGATAATTATCACTCCAAAATGATCATGGGTATAACCATTTAAAATATTTTAAAGTAAGTAAAGCTTTACACTCCACCAGCAGTAAAGGGGTAGGGGAGGGTGAAAAATCTAAGGAAAGGTGTCCTAAGACAACACTGTGGAATGGTCCTCACAGTGCCACTTTTATCTGCGAGCACAAAATAAGCCTGCAGTTGATTCAGGACAAGGACTACTAGCAGCTCAGAGAATCGCAGTTTCACATGAGATGATGTACCTGCGCTTGCTTACTATGTACAAAAGGATAGTTCTAGAGTCCCTAAAGGAGGGACAGGAGAGGCTACAAAGCTGATGACAAACACCCCGTGAGCTTCAGGCAGTTCGCAGAACAGTCCCATCTGCAGCACCACTAAAGCCGTAGGAGAAACCTTCAGATGACATCTGAGAGAAAAGCTAATGTAAATGTAATTTTGGTTGCCTAAAGCAATTCTTTAAATTTGCAACAGTAAACATTGTAAAATAATTAATGTATAGCAACAAAAATGGTAATGATTTTAAAATAAAACATTTAGGGGCTGGGGAGATGACTCATGGGTGAAGTGCTTTCTGGGCAAGTGTTAGGATTCAAGCCTGATGCCCAGCATCCAAACAGAAGCTAAGGGCACATGCCTGCACTACCAGCACTGGGGAGGCAGAGACAGCAGGATCTCTGAATCACAGAGCTCCAGGTTCTATGACAGATTGTCTCAAAAAATAAAATGGAGAGCAACAGAGGAAGACACCAGACAATGACCTGTGGTCTCCACACGCAAATATACACATATGCCTGAAGATACACACACACACACACACACCGAACACATAGGCACAAAATAACTAACATATTCTTAGGGTACTAGAGAGATAGCTCAGTTGGTGAACTTCCTGCTTTGTACGCACAGAAATTTTAGTTTGATCTCCACATCAAATAGCCTCCCAGAAATCATATTAAAAACCCAGGCACAGTGGCATGGGTTTGTAATCCCAGCTCTCGGAGGCGGTGGATCCCTGGGGTCTGCTGACCAGTGAGACATGCCTACTTGTACAAATGAGAAACACTGTCTTCTAAGGAACAACACCCAAGTTGTTCTCTGTCCTCAATCATACACCACACACACACACACACACACACACACACACACACACACACACACCTTTGAGGAACAGCACTCCAAGGTTATTCCCTGGCCCTGAACACAAACACTCATACACACAACACAAAACCACTTATTCAACAACTTTTTCCTGGTCTTAGGTGTTGGAACTTGGAGGTAGAAATGTAGTAATAATCTAAATAACCAAAGCATTCAAGGAGTTCACAGTCTGATGGAAGATAAAAAATAGCACAGGATAAGAAATATCAAGATCAGCTAATTAGCGAAAGCTAAGGATATGCAGTGGAGAGAGGGAGGGAGGGAGGCAGGGAAGGAGGCAGGGAAGGAGGGAGAAAGGGAGGCAGGGAGGGAAGGAGGGAGGAAGGGAGGGAGGCAGGGAAGAAGGCAGGGAGGGAGGGAGGGAGGCAGGGAGAGAAAGAGATAGAGAGAGAGAATAAAGAATGGCCACTGTAGTCACTGTGTGGGAGAATCTACATGCTTATGTGGGTATCACATGTGATAAAGATGAATCCAGGTCTCCAAAACACAATAAAGAGGAAACAATTAACTGAAGCAAAACGGGCCGAAACTAGGTTTTGTGGCATAAATTGGGACTCTCAGTTCTTTGGAGGTTACAACAGTAGGATCTCCATGAGGGCTGGGAGGGAGGGAGGGAGGGAGGGAGGGATGCCTCTAGTCTTGCAGATGAAAAAGCAGTAACTTCGAGGGTGGGGGGTGGGGCAGGGCATTTAACTGAGTCCAGAGGATCACAGACTGGAAGACTAGAGGAAAGGGCAGGCAGGCCAGGAAAAACTGTGAGCTTGCCAAGAGATCAAGAGAGATGGCCAGACTTGAGAATTTCCAGTGGTTCAGGATGACTGGTCACTGGAGTAGAAGGTAGGCAGTAACCACAGGAGTACACAGGGACCAGAAAAAAAAGTTTAAGCAGATACTTAACAGGTCCAAAGTGGTCACCTGGAAGAGACCAATGAGCTTGACAGGCCCTGACATAATGCCAGACTTAAAGAACTCTGACTACCCAAAGGGGATTAATCAGACCTACACAAACCAAAGGGGGTGGTGGTGGAGCAGCAGTGTGATCACCACATACCTACTGCTCAGGAGAAAGAACGGTTAGCCAGCAAACATCAAGAACCACAGTGCAGGGCCGGAGACTTGGCTCAGTGGTTAAGAGCACTTGGCTGCTCTTGGAGAGGACCAGGGTTCAATTCCCAGCACCCACATGGCAGCTAACAACTGTCCATAACTGAAGTTCCAGGGGAATCCTACGCCCTCTCCTGACCTCTGCAGGCATTGCAGGAAACAGGTACATTTACATGCATGCAGGTAGTACCCTCATACACATAAAATAAAAATGATAAAAGTATATTTTTAAAAGAGTTACAGTGCAATGGACAAGGCAATCTGTACTGTGGAACTGAGCGTGATGTTATTAAACCTCCAAAGTGTATAGCTCACTTGTTCAACAGGAAGTATTTATTAAATCAATTCTATGCGTAGTCCTGTGTGCTAGAGATAGAATGGTAAATACCACAATCAAAAGTCCCTGGCTTGAGGCTGGAGACATGGCTCAGCAGTTAAGAACACTGGTTTGGGGACTAGATAGATGGCTCGGTGGTTAAGAACACTGGTCATTCTTGCAGAAGACCTGGGTTCGATTCCCAGCACCCACATGGCAGCTAATAACTGTCCGTAACTCTAGTCCCAGTGGATCCGACAGCCTTGTCTGACCTCCGCGGGCATTGCATGACACAGGTGCACTTACTTACATGCAGGCAATACACGCATACACATAAAATTAAAATAAATAAAATTAACAAAAAAAAGAACACTGGTTGTTCTTGAGAAAGACCCGGGTTTGAATCCCAGCACCCACATAGCAGCTAACAACTGCCTGTAATGAACATACATCAGGAGAGAACACAGAAAAGAACATGTGATATGTATTGGTATTTGGGTGTTAAAAAATAAGAACATTACAAGGGGGGACACAGCACTCTGCTGTCTGAGGGACAAGGGAAGAAGAGCTGAGAAGAAGGAAATGGCAAACAGCCTTGGGGTGAGAATGTGACTCATCAGTCATTCCTGCTAAAGGGTTGCTCATCTCTAGTTTCTGGGTTTACACCCAAGTTTCCACATCTTCACCCCAAAGGCCAGAAGTTGTTACATGGCAGATTCCCCAGTCAGCTCTCTAGTTTCTGGGTTTACACCCAAGTTTCCACATCTTCACCCCAAAGGCCAGAAGTTGTTACATGGCAGATTCCCCAGTCAGCTCAAGGCCACCCAAAGGAGACATTAATGAAAACCCAGAAGACCTCCTCTACCTTCTGTGGCCTACAGCCACAGTGGGAAAGATGAACCAGGGGAGGAGACGAGGCAGCGGTGAGCAGTGCAACATGGGCAAGAGCAGCAGGAAACAGGCAGCTGGAGCCAGCAGGAGAAAGACGGGAGCGGCTACAAAGAGTACAGAAGACAGTCAGAAAACAGGGGCTAAGTGCATGTGGGGGGCCTCCAGGGCGGAAAGGTTCTCCCTGCAGTTAAAGGTACTTAAGCCCTCCATCACCCCATTAACTTCAGGAAAAGTATGCTTCTTATGTGATGTCATAATTTAAAGATACCAAATAGAATAAATGCAAACAAAGTATGAATAGGAAGAGAAAGAGCCAGGACTGGAGGCTTCCAACCAAGGTGTGCACTCACTAGTCAGTCACGAGCTGTCTTCAGAACATTCTAAAATGCGCACTTCAGATAGCTCATAATCAACGTGGGGGCAGGAGGGTATTTCTGCAACTGTCATTGTAATCTTATTGTAAAACTAGTCAAAGACAGTGAGTTACAAGTCATTCCTGGAACTTACTAATAGCCCAGACCAGCCTCAAATGTACAATCCTAGACTACCTGGGATTACACCTGTAAGCCACCACATCCAACCACAATGCTCTTTTTTAAAAATTATTATTATTATTATTTTGTCTTTTTTTTTTGAGACAGCATCTCCCTGTAGCCCCAGCTGTCCTGGAACTCATTATATAGACCAGGCCGGCCTCAAACTCACAAAGATCAGCCTGCCCCTGCCTCCCAAGTGCTGGGATTAAAGGTGTGCGCCACCACACCTGGCCTTCTTTAATATTTTTAACAAAAAATAACTGAGAAATGAAATCCATATTTATTATCAAACACAAGAAAAATAGTACCAATCAAAGACATAAAATCCTGCCTCAAACATGCATATAATTTGAAGACAAGAAAGGTCTTAGAAGAAACTATACCCAAGAACTTTAGAATTAGTACTTAGTGATTTTTCTTTCCCAAGACAATATTCAACTATGACTCGGCACCCTATGTCACGAAAACACAAGTTGAACTTGTAGAGTCTACTGAATTCATAACCAACTTTGACAGACTCACCCAGTGTTGATGGAAATTATTTCGATCAGTGGATTCTTCCTGATCTTTGGCAAATCAAGCCGTGCTCCCCCCAAGCGCCTGCCACCGTCTTTCTTCTGGCCAAGGAGTCTCACTGAGTGACCTTCAAATCAAACACAAAAATGCATATTAGTATGTCACACAAACCCACTTTCAGGGAATTTCTGTGAAACTGGTTTCAGTGAATACGTTCTTTACTTTTAATTTTTTCTCTTATAAGAAAGAGAGGGGGTGGGTATTCTAGAAAAGATGTAATCATTTCAACCAAGAAATACTACAAAAAAGGGAACAGCTGTGATCAAGGTCTACACTTGAGAAATGCTTTGCTTATGGTATGTGTACACTCAACAGCATGTTTTGAGAGAGAAATACAATGCCTCTAAAATACCTTTTGAAAAGGTATGAATGCTCCCCATCACTGACCAGACAGCGGTACACAAAATGGGCATTAGGCCTGCTTACCAATGTACTGGGTAAAAAAACCACAAAGGTGGGGGCTGGAAACGGGCCAGCAGCTGAGCACGTCCTGCTCTTGCAGGAGTCCCACATCAGACAGCTCACAACTGCAGTAACCCCTGCTCCAGAGAATCCAACGCCCTCTTCTGATTTCCAAAGACACCTGCACTCACGTGTACATAACCAGACACAGACACATAATGAAAAGTAAAGTAAATCTAAGCCTTGTGGGAGCACACGTATTTAATCCCAGCACTTGAGAGGCAGAGGCAGGCAATTTCTGTGAAACTGAGGCCCACCTGGTCTACATAGTGAGGTCCAGGACAGCTGTGGTTGCAGGGAGACCCTTTCTCAAAAAAAATTACATCTTAAAAAAGTAAAAAAACTTGCAAACTTACTTGTATGTCACAAAATGAAATCAGACCACTTCTAAACCCCATTAAAATTTGTCACTTTTAAATTTTTGAATAACTTAAGGCACATAGAAAAGAGTGAACAAAGAGCTCTACCTGCGGGTTCTAATCTCCGTTTTGCCACAGAGCCACCACCTCTTTGCAAACAGACCTGCTGTGCCCAGGCTTTGCCTTGCTCTGCACCATCCACTCTGGACCTACACTGGGATGATCTCAATTTTCTACACCAACATGCTCTTTTTTGAAACTTTGCCAGTGTATGCCTATGACATAAAATTCGTCCCCTGTGAATACACAACTGAAGAGTTTAAATGAATTTCTGGTTTTGGAAGCATGTTAACAACCCAGTCTCAGAACACCTCCCACACTGCTGAACACTCCTTGATTTTGCCCCACCCCAACACTGCTCCTGGGCCAAAGCAGCATACTCTGTTAATCCACCAACCAGAAGTTCATATCTGGATCATTTCCAGCTAACAGTTATCACTACGATACCTGCAGAACATCTGTACATGAAGCTTTGCATGCCCGTGTCCCACTTCTCTTGGACAGACTCCTAAGATGGAAATTGCTGAATCCTGGCAAATCTGATTTCACTTCTTTTAGAAATAACTGTTCTGTAAAGAGGTGACCATTTTGCCACGTTTATCAGATATATGACTTCTCTATATCTGCATTTTTCACTTTCATGATGGTGCCTTTTTGAGAAATGTTATTTTACAGTACAATAAACTTCAAATTATTAACTGCTTCCTTCATGGTACAACGCTTCTGGTGTTAGACCTATGAACTCCGGTTGTTCTAGAGCTACAACGGTACTCTTTCCTGTTTTCCAATCTTTAATTGATCCAGCTTTTATATTAAGGTCACTTTCTATACAGTGAGTCCATCGATTACTCCCCCTCCCCAGATAAACATTCAATTCTCTCAGAGCCTTTTTTCCCTCATTCCTCTCTGTGCTACTGTCATGTGTATTAAAATATACAGCTGTACAAGGCCGAGAGTAGAGTACTATAGTTATCATTTTAAGTAGCAGAGTTTACGTTTGTGTCTCGATGCCATTTCCAACACTTTCCACTGCTCCTTGGACTGCAGCTTCTCCCTCACCTACTTTCTGCCTGACAAATCCTCTTTGGTGTTTTTTATAGGGGAAATCGTTTAGCAACAAACTATCATCCCTGCTTATCAGAACACCTTTTGATTTTTGCTTCAGGTGAATAGAATAGTTTTGCTACATATAGACATCTAAGTTGCCAATTTCCCTGAGCACTGGGGATGCCAGATGCCTTCGGCTATGTTTCTGATCAGATGTCAACCATTAGTCTTACTGTTTATAAGAACACAGTAACCCATTTCTTGTGCTAAAATACCCACTTAGTTTTTCAGTAGTCTGGCGAGGGTATATCCAGGTGTGAATTTCTGTGTTATCCTATGTGGTGTTCACTCAGTTATCCAGATTCATAAAGTGATCCTGTTTGTCAAGGTTTTCATTCTTCTTTTTTCAAACTTTTTTTTGCCCTTTTCTCTACCTGCCCATGACACCTTTGTTAGTGTTCAACAAACATGTCATTCAATAGGTCTCTGGCCAATGTTCTCCAGAGACATGGAAATGACACATACAGAGGTGAAATATGATTTATTAAGGAAACTGGTTCACGAAATTATGGAGACGGAGCAGAACAAACGTCAAGAGCCCAGCAGAAACACGGTGGCAACGCCAGAGTTCCAAAGTCAAGGAACCTGGGATTCAGGATGTCCAAGAACAGGAGAAGAATGTCCAGACTCTGGAGACAGGCAGGGAGAATTTACCCATCCTCCAGCTTTGTTCAGTCTAGGTCCTCAGCTAACTGGAGGGTGCCCACCAGCACTGAGGGTGAAAGATTACAGTTCATTCCCACAAGCCACATGCCATTCTCTCCTGGAAGCATTCTTGCATGCACGTCTGACCATTCCAACAATTTCGATCAAAAGTACAAACACCCAGGTTTCCCTTTCAGCAGAAGAGGGATGGGCTCAAAGACTCCTGAGCAGGGAGTAACAGTGTCTCACTAGATGAACCCTTCGCCTTTTGGCAACCACAGAGTGCTCAGAGCATTCCTCCTCCTTCAGAAATGCTCACGCCTCTGAATCCATCTTCAGAGCTGCTGAGACTTTGTCTTCTACCAAGTCAAAATCAGGAACCAAATCATCCCCATGAGAAACATGCACAGATACTACACTTTTTGGATAAGGTAACATGTGTATTCATTTTTATAATTTTATTCTGTGATTGCACACTCAAGTCACAATTCTTAGTTTTTCTTAATATGATTCCACTTGGATCATGGAAATCCTTGTCTTCTAAATCTAAAATATTTTAATTGTTTATTTAATAACCACATGATTAGAAGAAGCATTTCATTACAACTTTAACATATTCAATAAAAACTTCCAGAGCAAAGGTATATCTCTTTCAAAAGTGGCCATAAATTTTTAGGTTCACGGTTGAATTAATATGGTTATACAATATTGAACTCTGGATAAACCCTGTAAGACATAAAACTGAATGAGATTTTAACCTTTAAAAACAATCTATATTTCACTTTAAAATATACTGTTTCCTACAGAAAGACCTTTTCCCCCCCTTTTTGAAACAGGGTCTCCCTGAAGCTCCAGCTGGCCTGGAACACATTATATAGACCAGGCTGGCCTTGAACTCAGAGCCCCACCAGCCTCTGCCTCCCTGGGACTACAGGCATGCAACACCACGCCCCGCAAAGACTCACTTTTAATGTGACTAACACTGAGATGTTTGCACATGCATCTCTAATCTCTATGTATGTGGTTATTATTAGTCACAGTTGGTTACACTGGGATCCTTGGCACCTGAGTCATCAGGCAGATTCAGTGGTAATGTTTATCACCTCTACTAATTAACATGAAGGAAATTTTTAGGCTTCTTCCTCAAATATAACTCATTTTTTGTTGATTTATTTTGTGTGTATATCATACAAAACATCCAAAACAATTTTATTCATCCATATACCCACTTCTCAAATGGCACCCTCCCACAGCCAACCCCCTACTGGAGCCCATATAATCTGTCATCCCTGTTAATGTCCACTGTGTTGTAGGTGCCCCCAGCCATTCCCCAGTGCTTGTCCATTCACCAAATCTAGTCAGGCTATCTAGAGATCCTTGTTTTAGGAAGATCAGCTGTTCCTCATCTAGCAATCAGTTGTCAATATTCTATTAGATAAGATTGGGGTCTGCTGTTCATTTTTCCGGTTCTATGCTGGGCTACTATCTGGTAGTTCCTTGGGCCACCCTTACCAACAACTCAAAGGAACATATCTCCTGCCTGGCATTGTTTCTTGTTATGTAGCCTTTAGCTATACACATGGACTCTTAAAAAAATTTATACTGACCACTTTAATCTTTGGTTATACTTTCTTTATGGGTGTTTAAGACCATACAGTTGTCCCAGAAAAAACAATTTATTTTTACTCTTAAAGCGTTTGAGGGTCTGTTCCTCAGGGTCACATGGGCTTGGGAGGAGTCCCTGGATCCATTCTTTTACCAGTTCCGCCTATGTGAAGATACATCAAAGGTCCTGATTGACCATGGCTGGCTTCTCTTGGAATCATACAGGAACTGTTTTCTCAGTGTTGACTCTCTTTGTAGACTAAACACTGGTTCAGGTCCATCTGGCAGGGTCTCCACAGCCTCCTTAATCAAGAGGACAGGTGACTCACCACAGGACATTTTGAGAGATGCTCATAGTCCCCTAGAACTTACTCAACCTAGGAGGGAAAGGAGCAAAAACTGTCCTTTATGTCCCCCTGACCAAATAAGTATAGGCCTCAAAGTATGTGTGTTACACATCCAAGAAGGTTAGTTCCACCAGTCTGATACCTTTAATTACTATGAGCCATGTAGATAAAGCTGGGGCAAAGACCAAACGTTCTCAGATAAGCCTTGCCTAAACATATATTCCTTTATCTAGTTCTATGTATAAATTTCCAAAAGGCTGTTAGACTAATATAGAGCCCACTGTTTTTTGTTAAAACTAGCTATGCATTATTTATCTCTCTAATTGTTTAACAATTCCACCGTCATTTCCCCATTTAAGGTGCCCGATTTTTCCTCATTTCTCCGTTAATAATACCCTTCTACGGTTCTACCTCACTTGAGCTCCTTCTTACCCTTTATCCCCTAGGATCCTTGTATAACCTTCCCTCCTCCCGCTTAAAATAAGCCCATTTTTATCCATATCTACCTTATTAAGGCCTGTTTCCTACTGTCCTTCACTTTCAGATTCTTTTCGTTTTACTCCCTGGTTCCTTTCCATCATCCTGGTACCTGTAGTAATGTCTGGATATATACTCATTTATCAGGATTTGGTGCTGGCATACACATATGAGGAGAACATACATTTTTTTTTCTGAGTATGTGTTGCTTCAATTACTATAACACTTTTTAGTTCAATACATTTATCTGCAAATTTCAAGATTTCATCTTTCTTTACTGCTGAGTTCTGCACACTGCTTTCCATAGAGGTTGAACAAGTTTGCAGCCCCACCAGCAGTGGATGAGTGTTCCCCTTTCCCCACATCCTCTCCAACATTTTGTATCATTTGTTCTCTTGATCTTAGCCAGTCTGCCTGGGGTAAGGTGAAATCTTAAAGTGGTTTTAATTTCCATTTCCCTAATTACTAGTGATGTTGAACACCATTTAACATGCTTCTTAGCCGTACGTATTCCAACTTTTGAGAACTCTCTGTTCAGTTCTTTAGCCCATCTTTTGATTTACGTCCTTTCATGATTATTTGTTTTTTTGTTTTTAATTTTTATCTTATGTGTATGACTGTATTGCCTGCGTGTAAGTGAGTGCATCCACGCTGTGCAGGGCCACAGAGGTCAGAACAGGGTGTCAGATTCCCCTGGAACTAGAGTCAACGATGGTTTGTAGCCGCCATGTAGGTGTGGAGAATCGAACCTGGGTCCTCTGCAAGAGCAGTCAGTGCTATTAACCACTGAGCCATCTCTCCAGCCCCAATTCTTTGTTTTTTGAATTCGTTATATATTCTGGATGTTAAACCTCTGTCAGATGTATAGCTGGTGAAGATTTTCTCCCATTCTGTGGGTTTTCTCTTCACTTCCTTGGTTGATTCTTCTGATGTGCAGAAGCTTTTTAGTTTAATGAAGTCCCATTTGTTGATTCTTGACCCTGTTTACAGAGCAATTCATGTCCAGTTTAGAAACTCCTTTCCTACAACTATATCTTGTCGATTATTGCCAATGTTTTCTTCTAACTGTTTCAGAGTTTCAGGCATCACACTGAGGTCTTTGATCCATTTGGAATTGACTTTTGCGCAAGGTGAAAGATAGGGGTTTAGTTTCATTCTTCTACAGGTGAAGATTCAGTTTTGCCAGCACCATTTACTGAACATGCTGTCTTTCTTCCAGTGAATGTTCTTGGGCCCTTGGTAAAATATCAGGGGGCTGAAATTACATGTCATCATATTTGGGTCTGCAATTTTGTTCGATTGATCTACGGGTCTATTTTTGTGTGAGTACCGTGTTGTTTTTATGACTATAGCTCTGTAATACAGCTTAAAATCTGGTATACTAATCCCCCCAGCATTGCTCTTAGTGCTCAGGGTTGTTTTGGCTATCCAAGGTCTTTTGTGCTTCTGTATGAATCTTATGATGGTTTTTCCCAATGCTATGAAAAATGTCATGGGGATTTTGATTGGCATTGCATTAAATCTGTAGGATGGTCATTTTCACAATATTAATTCTTCCAATCTATGAGCATGGGAGGTCCTTCCATCTTCTGAGGTCTTCCTCAATCCCTTTCATTTTTTTGTCTTTTTTTTTTTGAGACAGGGTCTCCTTGTAGCCCCAGCTGTCCTGAAACTATGTACACCAGGCTGGCCATGAATTCACAAAGATGGGCCTGCCTCTGCTTCCCAAGTGCTGGGATAAAAGGCATGTGCCACCACACCCGGCTACTGGCTTTGGTCAGGTTTATTCCCAGATATTTTTTTTTGCAGTTATTGTGAAGGAGAATGTTTCCATGTACTCTTTCTCTGATTGAAAAGGGATAATTTGATCTCTTCTTTCCCAATTATTACTCCTTTTATTTCCTGCTCTTGTCTTATTGCTCTTGCAAGAGTTTCAAGCACTATGTTAAAAAGAAGTGGAGATAGTGGGCAGCCTTATCTGGTTCCTGATTTCAATGAGAATGCTTCCAGTTTTTCTCCATTTAGAATGATGTTGGCTGTGGGTTTGCTATATATGGCTTTAATTATGTTGAGGTATGTTCCCTCCAGTCGAATTCTCTGTAGGATTTTGAACAAAAATGCATGCTTAATTTTGTCAAAGGCCTTCTCTGCATCCATTGAGATGACCATGTGGTTCTTGTCTTTGAGTCCATTTATATGATTTCTGACGTTTATTGACTTACGTATATTGAACCATCCCTACAACTCTGGAAAAAAGCCGACCTGATCATGGTGGATGACCTTTTTGATGTGTGTCTCTATGCAGTTTGCAAGTATTTTGTTGAGAATTTTTGAACATAGGTTCATGAGGATATGGGTCTATAGTTTTTTTGTTTTTGTTTTGTTTTGTTTTGTTTTTTTCTTTACCTGGCTTTGGTATTAGAATGATGCTGGCTTCATAGAAGGAATTTGAAAGTTCTCCCTCCATTTCTATCTTTTTGAAAAAATTAAGTAGTATTGGATGTATAGATCTTCTTTAAATGTCTGGTAGAATTCTGCTGTAAATACATCTGGTCCTGGACTGTTTTCAGTTGGGAGGTTTTGTATTGTTTCAATTTCCTTATCTGTTATGGGTCTGTTTAAGCTGTTAATCTCTTCTTGGTTTAGTGTTGGTGGTTTCCATGCTTTTAGGTACCCATCCATTTCTTTTAGGTTTTCAAATTTAGTAACATATAGGCTTTTTAAAGTATTCCCTTATAATGTTATGCATCTTTCTGGTGTCTGTTGTGATGGTTCCCCTTTCATCTCTGATTCTGTTGATTTGGAGGTACTCTTTCTTTCTTTGGTTAACTGGGCTAGGGGTCTGTCAATCTTGTTTATCTTTTCAAAGACCCAGCTCTTGGATTCCTTGATTCTTTCTATTTTCTTTGTTTCTAATTCATTAATTTCTGCTCTGATTTTTGTTATTTCTTTTTGTCTGCTGGGTTTGGGTTTCGATTGCTGTTGCTTTTCAAGTGTCTTGGTTTGCAATATTAAGTCATTTATTTGTGATCTTTCTGAGTTTTTAATATAGGCACTTAGAGCTATAAACTTCCCTCTAAGGACTGCTTTCAACATATCCCAGAGGTTTTGTTGTGTTGTATTGTCCTTTTCATTTAATTCCAAGAATACTTTTATTTCTTTCTTAATTTCTCTTTTGACCCATTCATCATTCAGGAGTGTGCTCTTTAATCTCCAAGTGTTCGTGTGGTGATTTTGGCTTCTTTGGGTGTTGATTGTAAGCCTCCACTGTGGTCTGATAAAATGCATGGAATTATTTTAATCTTTTTGTATTTGTTGAGGTTTGTTTTGTGCCCCAGTATATAGTCAATTTTGGAGAAGGTTCCATGGGGTGCTGAATAGAAACTATATTCTTTGGTGCTTGAGTGGAATATTCGGTAGATGTCCGTTAGCTCCATCTGATATATGGTATTGTTTAATTCAGATGTCTCTCTGTTAATTCTCCACCCTGTTGACCTATCTAATGGTTACAATGGGGTATTTAAGTCCTGTACTATTAATGAGTTGGGATTAATCTGGGTCTTAAAGTCCTGTAGACTGTTTTTATGAAGTTGGGTGCACCAGAGTTTGGTGAATATATGTTCATGATTGTAAATCTTCTTGGTTTATTGTTCCTTTGATCAGAACAAAGTGGCCCTCTTCTGTTCTGATTAGTTTTAAAGTCTATTTTATCAGAAATTACAATTGCAACACCTGCTTTTTTCTTAGTACCATTCACTTGGTATATTTTTTTTTTATATCTTTTCACCTTAAGATAGTGCCTGTCCTTGAAAGTGAGATGAGTTTCTTGCAGACAACAAAAAGATGTGTTTTATTTTTTAATCCATTCAACTAGTCTGTGTCTTTTTACTGGGGAGTTCAGTCCATTGATATTGATATTTAAAGTTATTAAAAAAGACGTGTATTGATCCCTGTCATTTTTATTTCTGTTCACATTGTTGGTATAGCTGTGTATTTCCACAGTTATACCTTCATTGAGTTTCTTTCTATAACCCCTTGGGTATATTCATTCCTTTCTTCACCTCTTTGTATTGCAGGTTTTGTAGATATGAATTCTTTCAGCATATTTATAGCATGGAAGATTTTTCTTTCCCCTTCGACTATAACAGACATTTTGGCTGGGTAAAGTAATCTGGGTTGACATCTGTGGTCATTGAAAGCTAGGACTACTTTGATCCAGGCTCTTCTGGCTTTCACAGTTTGCACTTAAAAGCCAGCTGTAATCCTGATGGGTTTTCCTCTTTGTGTGACTTGTTTTTCTTTTGCAGCTTTCAGTATTGTCTTTTTGTTCTGTATTAGTGTTTTTACTATGATGTGCTGTGTAGAGTTTCTTTTCTGGTCCTGTCTGTTTGGTGTTCTATGAGCTTCTTGTATTTGTACAGGCATGTCTTTAATATTTTTAAAAATATTCTATTTACTATTTTTATTTTATGTGTATGCATGTATTGCCTGCATGTAAGTAAGTGTACCTGTATCATGCAATGTTCACGGAGGACAGAAGAGGCGATCGGATCCCCTGGGACTGGAGTTACGGGCAGTTGTTAGCTGCCATGTGGGTGCTGGGATTCAAACCCAGGTCTTCTGCAAGAACAACCAGTGTTCTTAACTGCTGAGCCATCTCTCCAGCCCCTCCTTTAATTTTGGGAAATTTTCTTCTACAATCCTATTGAAGATCTGGTCCATACCATTATCTTGAGATTCTTCTCCTTTCTCTATGCCCATGATTTTTAAGTTTGGTCTTTTTAGGGTGTCACACAATTCCTGCATATTCCATTCTTGTGTTTTCTTAAATTTTTCATAATTTTTGCTACAGTGGTCTAATTTATCCAGTCTATCTCCAACTCTTGATATTCTGTTTTCTATTTCATTCATCCTGGTGGTGAGGCTTTCTCCTGTCACTTCTAATTGGCTTACTGAGTGTTTCACTTCCTTTTTCATTTCAGCCTGATTATTCTTCAATATTTCTAACTCTTTTCTGAATTCATTCAGAAGTTTATCCCTATCTTCTTTCAGTTGATTTCTTTCTTTATGTGTTCTTTAAATTCACTGAATTCTTTTATCATGTTTATAATTGTTCATTTCAGTTCCGTGTCCTGCAGTATCTCTAGGGGGTTCTCTCTAGAGGACTATTGGTACTTGGTGGGGATATATTATTTTGGTTTTTAATATTACTATTTTTCCTCTGTGACTCTGACATGTGAATTTCTTTTGTAGTTTCTGATTCTTTTGCGAGACTCAAGCCTTCCTTTGTTGAGTTTAGGTCTGCTTCTTTTCCTAAACTTTATGTGCCTTTGTAGTTTACTTGTTGGGCATGAAAAACTGGTTGGTCTAGGCTTCAGGTTCTCCCTTTTGATTTTATATTGGAGTGGCCTAATTGCTTTTATCTTCAGGAGTTCCCACAGAGGCCCAAGTCAGATGAGGATCACATGCTCTCAGGCTTTCTCCTAAGATCTGGATCCGTCCAGGAAAGATGCTGCCTTGGGGAATTTGGGGGCTGGGCTGGCCTGGGTGCAGGGCCCAGGAAAGATGTTGGTCTCAGGAAGCTCCTGGTTGTGCTACCCAGGAATGCAAAGGTGGGGGGGGGGCAGGAAGAGGCCCCAAGGACTCCTGGGAGGATCTGGGTTGGTCTGGATGCAAAGAATCAGGAAGCAGTGGAAATTCTGGGCCAAGAGGAAAGTCCAGGGGTCTGCGGTGCCAAGACAAGAAATGGGCCAGTGCCCAAGCTAGGAGGAGAGACGGGGTGGGTGAGCTGGAAGGTTGAATGAGACTGGGGGAGTCAAGGCATGGTAGGCGCACCCTGGGATGCAGCCAGGAAAGATGCTAGCACCAGGAATTGGAGGCTGAGCCACCCAGAGAAGCAAAGATAGGTGAGGGCGGGACCAGGCCCAGAGGGCTCCTGGGGACCGCAGGGAGGAGCTGGGTTGGTCTGGATGCAAAGGATCAGGAAGCAGTGGGGACTCTGGGCTGAGAGGTTAGCCCCAGTGTTTGGGATCCCAAGACAAGAAATGGGTCAATACCTAAGCCAGGAGGAGAGATGTGGTGGGGGAGATGGGATGGTGAATGAAGCACAGTGGGTACCGCTGAACTTACCCAGGAAAGATGCAGGCACCAGGAAGCTAGCGGCTGTGCAGGCCAGGGAAGCAAAAGCAAATTAACATTTTTAGTCAAAATCAAGGACGACTGGAATTAAGAGCTTTTGGGGTGAATCTACTTATTCCTGGCATATATCATAACACAGTGCTGAATACTGGGCATTTTAAAGAATGTATTGTAGCAAATCTCAACTGAAATTTCCCCACAAATATTATTTTTGTGAAGTAACTTTTCTGGACCAAATCTAGGAAGCCCATCCTCTGCATAACAAATGGCTGTTAATATTCCCACTTGATTTCTTTTCAACCATGGCTTCCTATGGGTCTACTCTGTATATGCAAAATTTCTTGTTAAGCCAAAGACTAATCACACATTTGCTCAGTATCATGAGCCAGTAAGATTCTTAGCATCTCCTGTATCTGGTAGGACCGGGAAGAGGACAGTCAGTGCCATGTTCAAGTCAGCCTTGCCTTCTCCTTTCTCCTGACCCCCTTGGTCCCCTCTTGCCTTCTCTCCATGAGCATGCAGGCACAACCTCCTGTGAGCTCATGATGGGTGAAGCAGCTGCAGCTTCCTGTCATTGTCTCACTGTAGAGCCACAAACCTTCTCTGTCATTCCATCAACTGCGCCATCTCTGCCATCAGAGCATCTGGGTTATGCAGTATGCTTCTTCTTTCCATGGCCTCAAGAAGGGAAGACAAAGCAGGCTCAGCATAAATACCACATACTTACACTATTCTGAGCCAAACTCTAGTAAATGCTCCCAAATGAGGACTTCTCAACTGAGGGCTGAATCCTTCTGGTCAATTTCCACAAGTTGCTTGGGTCATTTGTCCAGCTTTATCACTATTTTTGGAAGGACGATCAATGTCGACCTCTACAAATAATCATCCCAAAAGCAAATCAAATGAAACTTTTCTATAGCAATCACTTAAAATAAGTTCATATGCATAAGCAATGCTACTTGTTTCATCAGCCTTCAGAAAGATACACTGCTTAATTAGACATCCGAAGAGACAGCCTTTCAGGACCAGAGGTAATAAAAGCATCAGTTAGCCTTTTAAACACTAATCACTTGAATAGGAAACATTCATTCACTCATTCCTTCTGAATATCTGTGTGCTGACAAAGAAATGCAGCCAGCGTCTAACCTGTATTTGGCTAACCAAAGTCTATGGATTTTCCAGGTGAGTGGAACTCTTCAATCAAAGGTTCAGTTAATAAGGAGGTAAGCAGGACTGGTAGGATAGCATAACAGTTCTCTGAAAGAGTCCAAAAGTTCAAGAATGACTACGCAAAGGATGCTATTTTCATACAACCATAAGACAAATTTTCTTGCATCCAGCTGAGCTCTCACAATACACAGCCTGCACTAGCAACATTCAGTAAGTTATTCGTCTCCACTGTCTTAGTCAGGGTTCTCCAAAGAAACAGAATCGGTAGAATGAATATATATGTATAGAGATTTATCCGCTTAGCTCACAGGATAGAGCCCGAGTAGTCCAACAACGGCTGCACCACACTGGAGAGGCTG
>NW_008331547.1:1968929-1979783 GCF_000622305.1 Nannospalax galili
GCTAGTCTTCAGTCTACAGCAGCAAGACGAACTCGCCGGCAAGACAGAAGGCAAACAGTAAGAAGCCAGGTGTTCTCCTCTGCCGTGGCCTTTTATATGGGCTGCCATCAGAAGGTAACACCCACATTTAGGGTGTGTCTTCCAGCTTCAGATGATCCAATCAAGAAGATCTCTTTCATTTCAGTTAATCCCAGATCCAGTCAAGTTGACACCCAGGATTAGCCATCACATCTCTACTATCTACATGCAAATAGAGAAATGTATCTATGCCTGATGACAAGAAGGGTTATTTTCTAATCCAATGATTTGTTTAAACTGACCCATCTGACAACAGTCTGGTTTGTATTTAGCACATTAAAGTAGAAAAAACATAAAAGCTGCATGTCAGTCTATAAAGGAAGAAAACATGAATTCTTTAAAAATAGACTAGTGAAAAAAGCTTTATTTGTGATATACTATCTCTCTTTAAAATCCTGTTTTTTCAAAGGAAATCATCATTTCAAAGTATTCCTTAAATGCTGAGTTACAGCTAGAATACATAAATTACAAATTATTTCCTATTTCATGGGCAGCTATCAATGTTGCTGACTTCTAAAGCAAACAGAAATGTGACAGAATAAATAATAATGCGGAAAGAGGTACCTTAAATAAGACATGAGTTTGGAAGGAAAGGAAGAGGAAATAAGGGTTTAAGGCCGGAGAATCATACTAAGGGAATTGAGACAAGGGAGAGGAAGAAGTGAGGGAGCAAATTTATCGTAAAGATGAATATGTAATTCTTACAAAAGGAATCATGAAACAAAGGCTATGATTACACACCTTGTGGCCTGATGTTTCTTATTAGCCTGTGTGGCCAACACAGTAATTAAAACAGAATGGCTGAGAACAGGGCCAGGTGCTACAGGCCGACAATGCCAGCTACCTGGGAGGTGGAGGTGGAAGGACCAGGGTCTGCCTAGGCAGCTTCCTCAGACCCTCCCTCAAAATAAAAGATACAAAAATGGAGCTGGGAAAGAAGGCCACTGGTAGAGCGCCTGCCTCATATGTGTAATGCTCAGGGTTCCATCCCCAAGTCCAGGAAAGAAAAGAAATAAAAAAAGAATGGTGGCTCCGTGGGTACAGGTTTACATGGAACTTCATCACCATTCTGGCTGGAGTTCAGGGAGAAGGAAAAAAAATTTCAAGACAACAAAGGTTAAAAGGAGAGGGAAAGTATCTAGTTCTGTCTCAAGTCCATGTTACAGAAAAGAAAGGGACCCTGGAAAGAATGATGGAGAGACACGAATGATTCAGGACAATATGTAATCATTGAGGAGATGCTGATAAAGAAGGACCAGGATTAAAACAGGGACATGCAACTTTAATATACGGATGAAAAAGATGGCATCACATGTGGGACAGAACTTACAAGTAGTATCCTTCTGAGATTTCCTTTCTATTTTAACGTGCCTCTAGGTTCCATCTCTCTGCATAATGGTCATATCTCACTCATTCAACTGATTAGCCCCCTTTAATAGACACTTCTCTTAATTGTTACTTCCAAGCATCACACAAAGCTCAATGGTATAAAAACTAAGTTCAATTTTAACCTGTTAAAGCTTTCAGCAATTATTTACAATCCAACTTCAAAACCCCTGATTCCATGCTGGTTTTCACACTGTAGCCAATCCACTAAAGAATTTCATGAAACCATTTTTTAACTTTATTTTTTGTTTGTTTGTTTGTTTTTGAGAAAGGGTCTCCTTGTAGCCCCAGCTGTCCTGGAACTCACTATGTAGACCAGGCTGGCCTCAAACTCACAAAGATCTGCCTGCCTCTGCCTCCCAAGTGCTGGGATTAAAGGCATGCACCACCATACCCAGCCTTCATGAAACCATTTTATCAGCTAAAATTATTACGCTAAAAAATTCTGAACCCAAAAGCTAGCATCTTATACCTCACCACTGAATACCCATTTCTGAAGTCATAATACTAAAAAACTGTGTCAAAAAACAAAAAACAAGCCAGGAATTGGGGATTCAGCTCAATGACAGACCACCTGCCTAGCAAATGTAAAGCTCTGGGTGCATACAGTCCTAGCTCCAAAGGGAAGAAAATAAGCCTTTGTACATTATTTGTGCAATACCTGCTATACTCAGTGTTAATAATCAATGTTGTCTGTGGACCAAGAGCAAAATGCCCTCTAAACCCCATAGTGCTGAATGCCTTAAAACATTATGGGCGGAGGAGGGCCACACTGGAATCTGATCAAGGAGCCAATCAGAAGGGTCATTCACAAGCAGTGTGCACAGCACTTGAAAGACAGAAATGTGGTTAGCTACAAAACATAGATTAGTACCTAAATAACACTGCTACACACAGACGATCTTCCCTCCTCTGGTTCTCATACACTAGCATGTTCACTTAGAGAACCATTAAATATTATGAAAACAGCAACAATCTGGAGGCTAGGACTCCTTCTGTATAATTTTCCCTTTAATTTCTTTTGCTTCTAAACACTGTAAATGGCCCCAGACAGACTTTTCTTCAATAGTTGGTTCAACCCACCCCATTTAAGAAGCCACACATTGTTTCCTTGATATGTGATCACCCACCTCACCTACTAGAGAGAGCTCCTGCCAAGATGTCTTGATCTCTTGATAACTACTAACTTCATACAAACTCAGTCCTATTACATATGCACTGAGAAGATGGGTCTGAACCATAAGCTCTGGGTCGGCCTCCTGGAAGGCTTCCTAGGAAAGCAATCCAAAGCAATGCTGGCCCAGAGGGCAGGAGAGAGCTGGCAGAAAATCCAAGCAAAATGCAATGAGGGCAGACACGCACTGAAGACAGCCATTCTCAATACATTCACCAGATCAGGCCCAACAGTGTTTGAGAATTTGATGTTTTTCTACAAAAAGTTGACACTCAACATATTCTTAACAGCCATTTTTTTAACTACTCACAAAGAAAAACAAAATAGTCAATAGATTTTTCTCAATCTAGTCTACTCAATATAATTCCTCAGACAAAACACGTCTTGGGGGTGGAGGGGGGGAGGGGATACAAGGCATTTTCTGATAGCCAAAAAAGAAGTATGACTTCCCTCCAAATGGTTTCATCTTTAAAAAAGAAAACCAAATAAAATGAATTCGACAGAAGCACCACCTTTGTCACAAGTTGGGGTTAGAAAATAACATGTGAACTTAAAACTGGCTTTTCAAGTCCAGCAACCATTCTGGGTACTGAGATGAGACAGTCTGTTCTCTCAGGCAGGAAGAACCTAAAGGTAAAATAGCAACACTCACATAGGTACTAAAATGGAGGCTGAAGGGACGGCTCAATGGTTAAGAGCGTTTTTGCTCTTGCAGAGGACACAACTTCAGTTCCAAGAATGCACCTGGCAGCTCACAACTATGTAACTCCAGCTGCAGATAGATCTGAAGCCTCTGGCCTCCTCAGACACCAGCACTCACATACACAAACCCAGAGAGAGAGAGAGAGACAGAGACAGAGACAGATAGAGACAGAAAAAGAGAGACATTTAAAAATAATTCTCTTTAAAAAATTATAGTAATTCTCTTTTTTTAAGATACTAAAAAGACAGAACTCAAAGGATAAACCAACACCAGTGAAGAGAGCCTACTAAGTACTAGTGGTCTCTCAGTTTCCAGGGTTTAACAAAATATAAAGAATTCAAAACCCTTGGTTGCCAGCCAGAACTGCTTGATAAGAACCTACTGCTGAAGACACTGCACATTCTGGTCACGGGGTTTGGAGAAATCAAACTGGTACTGACCATGAAGCTTCCTTCCTGATGGCTAGTTTTCATAGTACCAAAAGGTGTTATGCCGGATCCTGGGGGAGAAACATTGCCAATAGTCTTACCCAGTTGTGAATCCTGTGAGCTACAAAATAATGACTGGCCTGACAAGATATGGCCAGGGGTGCAACAGTGGCATGAGTGTTATGGGGATAACCAACCACTTTCTGGCTGGCTTTAAAGGTCCACAGGAGGAATCTCATGCCTGACATGCCAATATGGCCAAGAACCCATGGCTGGGGAGATCATAGACCCTAGGGGTGAAGCTGCCCTCTATTATTTTGCTAAATGGACATAGTATCAAACTGCCCTCTAAAGAGGTGTCTCTAACCATATGCTAGTGCAGCCCTTCATCCTCATAACAGAAATATCTTATGATATCTTTGCACAGTGGACAACAATTAATACGCAAACTTGCAACTGATCAAAGAATAGAGGACAAGTGTCTGTGGAGTGTTCAGTCATAAACAAAACATCTATATTACACCCTATGCCCCCAAGCGTCAGGGAACAGGATGGAAGAGTGTGCAGAAAGGCTGTAAGGGTCAGAGGTTAGAGAAGACTGCTATGAAATAGTATTCTCTGAAATGACATGAAGTTGGGAGGGGGGATGTGAGGGGATCCAGAAGGACTTGGAAGGGGCAAATATGATCAAAATACATTAAATGTTTATGTGAAATTCTCAAAGAATAAATTAAAAATAATATTATTAAAAACAGGAATGATTTTACAGAGCCCTCATCAAGTCAAGGATGCAGAACAAAGTACACATTTTAAATCTCTATAAATTTGAGAATTATTTAACATAAAACTCCGTTTGCACACAAAAAAGTACCAATCCCATGATATTAATAATGTGGGGACAAGAAAGAACTATAGAAGGGAAAATTAAAGCATTTGTTAGAACAGAAGGTTAAGTGAAGTCCTGACTCCATTTGCACACTGCTGTTGACTTAGCTAATGACAATTAAAGTTCTATTAAAGAACAGACTGTAACAAAGACTGCACCAAAGCACATATCCCCCTATTCCAATGGAGGTACCTTCTGCAGGCAAATTACAATGAACATCTAATTTTCTGACTTTATTTCATCATTCGTAAGCAGAGAAGCCTTTATGACAGTGGGATATGTGTGCGGTTCAATTAATTTTTCACAATCTAAATCGAGTAGGCATCAAAACAGTCAACATTCAAAGCAGTTCAATGAGAACAGCTTTGCTTCAGTCCTGAGCCTTGCAGGTGCTCCTCAGACCTTGGGCTGCCCTGCTAGGACACTTTCCTAAATTGGAAGCTGGAAGAGCTATGAAGTTGGGATACTTGAAATGACAAAGGGATGGGTGCTTCTCTGTCCCAATGTAAAGAATCCATGTCACAACAGAGAACCCCTCCATATCTCCTGCTCACACCTAGCTTCCAAGACTAACCACACTAGCTATAGAAGCAGAGAAGACAGGCCTTACAGTGATGGCATTCGGCCTACAAGAAAATGACAGCAGCACAAAGACGCTGGGAACTTATGAGTCAAACTGAAGTCTCAAGGAGCTGTGGAGCGGTCTGTCTCCCTGGTGAGCAAGCCTGAGGATCTGAATTCGGGTCCCTTGTAAAAGGTCAGATGTGACAGCATAAGTCTATAACCCCAATACTGGAGCATGGCAGAGACAGGAGGAGCTCTGGGTCTTGCTGGCCACAAACCTAGTCAAAAGACAGTAAGTTTCAGGTTCAGTGACAGCTGTCTCGAGGGAATGAGATGGAAAGAAATAGAGAAAGACACCCAACAACTCTGTCCTGCAGGGTAGAAAGCTAAGCGAGAGGGCACATCCTAGGTAATTTTCACAGGACTCTGCATGAGCTCCTGCTTGTGGCCAAATTTCTGTTTCTTAAAGCCAATCAAATTTGACAGAAAATATTTATTAAGACATGGCATAAAGAACCCTGCAGTGAAAAACAGGGTTCAAAAATGAAAATGCCCCTAAGTATAATTTATGAAATAAGAATTGTGAGTTCATTCTAGGGTCCCCAGGAGCACTGCTTCTTGGCCTGGCCCTGCCCTCACCTCCCTCTGCTTAGCTGAGCCTGCACGAAACTCAGGCCTCTCATCGACCCTGAGACCTCTCTCTACTGGGCATGCCCATCGAACTCCTTGCGCCCTGACTCCCCCAGCTTCATTCACCCTCCCATCTACCCCGCTGGTCTCTCCTCCTAGCCTGGGTCCTGTTCCATTCCTTGTCCCCAGACACCTGGAGACCCAACACAGCTTCCTGATCCTTTGCATCCAGACCAAATCAGTTCCTTCTCGGGTCCCCAGCACTCTTAGACCTGCCCTTACCACCCACTGCTTCCCTGGGCTGCAAAACTAGCCAGCCTCTTTCCTGGACAACTGGGCTGACCTTTCCTCTTCCTAATCCTTGGCATCCACACCAACCCATCTGCTCAGTGCAGTCCCCAAGAGCCCTTGGGGCCAATTCCTGCCACCATCTTCATTTGCATCTCTGGGTAGAACAGCCACCAGTTGCCTTAGACCAGCATCTTTCCTGGGCCCAGCTCCCAAGCCAGTCCAACCCCCAAATTCCTGAAGCCAAAATCTTTCTTGGAGGGATTCAGACCTTAGAAGAAAGGCTGAGAGCATCTGATCCTTATTTGACCTCCCTCAGTGGGAACTTCTGAAGACAAAAGCAATCTGGCCACTCCAATATAAAATCAAAAGAGGGAACCGGAAGGTTAGAGGAACCAGCTTTTCATGCTCAAAAAGGAAACCACAAAAACATATAAAGTTCATAAAAATGAAGCAGAGCTAAACTTGAAGGCTTGAGTCTCACACATGAATCAGAAACTACAAAAGAAATTCACATGTGAAAATCACAGAGAAAAAATAATAACATGAAAAACCAAAATGGCAGATCCCCACCAAATACCAATAGTCCTCCAGAGGATACAGTGAGAACCCCTAGAGATAGTGCAGGACATGGAACCCAAAAGAACAATTATGAAAATGATAAAAGAATTCAGTGAATTTAAAGAACCCACAAACAAATCAAAGAACTGAAGAAGATAGGGATAAACGTCTGAAGGAATTCAGAAGAGTTAGAAATATTGAAGAATACTCAGGCTGAAATGAAGTAGTAAGTGAAACACTCAGAAAACCAATTAGAAATAACAGGAGAAAGCCTCACCAATAGGACGGATGAAATGGAAAACAGAGTATCAAGGCTGGAAGATAAAGTGGACGAACTAGACCGCTCAAGCAAAGATGATGAAAAATTAAAGAAATCACAAGAATGGAATATTCAGGAATTGTGTGACACCATAAAAAGACCAAACTTATGAATCATAGCCATACAGGAAGGAAAACACTCTCAAGATAATGGCATGGACCAGATATTCAACAGAATCATTGAAGAAAATTTCCCAAAATTAAAGAAAGACATGCCCATACAAATACAAGGAGCATACAGAACACCAAAGAGACAGGCCCAGAAAAGAAACTCTCCAGGGCACATCATAATAAAAACATTGAATGTACAAAATAAAGAGACAACACTGAAAGCTGCAAAAGAGAAACAACAAGTCACATATAAAGGAAAACCCATTAGGATTACAGCTGACTTTTCAGTACAAACTATGAAAGTCAGAAGAGGCTAGACCAAAGCATTCCCAGTTTTAAATGATCACAGATGCCAACATAGATTACTACATCCAGCCAAAATGTCTATTATCGTCAAGGGGAAAGAAAAATCATCCATGACATAAATAGACTGAAGGAATTCATATCCACAAAACCAGCACTTCAGAGAGTTCTGGAAACAAAACAAAGAGCTGAAGAAAGGAATGACTATGTCCAAGGGGTTTGGGAAAGAAATTCAATGAAGATATAACTGTGAAAAAGTACAGCTATATCACAAATGTAAAGAGAAATAAAAATCACAGGATTCAATACTCATCTTTCATTAATAACTTTAAATATTAACGGTCTGAACTCCCCAGCCAAAAGATACAGAGTATGTGAATAGACTAAGAAACAAAACAAATCTTTTTGTGGTTTGCAAGAAACTCATGTCACTTTCAGGGACAGACACTATCTTAAGGTGAAATGATAGAAAAAAATACCAAGCAAATATTACTAAGAAAAAAAGCAGGCGTAACAACTCTAATATCTAACAAAATAGACTTGAAACTAAAATTAATCAAGAGAGATAAGAGGGCCACTTCATTCTGATCATAGGAACAATAAATGATGAAGATATTACAATCATGAACATATGTTCACCAAACACAAGTGCACCCAACTTCATAAAAACAATACTACAGTACTTTAAGACTCAGGTTAATCACAACTCATTAGTAGTAGGAGACTTCAATACTCCCCATTAGATAGGTCAACAGGACAGGGAGTTAACAGAGAGACATCTGATTTAAACAATGCCCTATATCAAATGAACTTAACAGACAACCACCGAGTATTCCACCCAAGCACCAAAGGACATACTTTCTACTCAGCACCCCATGGAACCTTCTCCTAAATCGACCATATACTGGGGCACAAAACAAACCTTAACAAATACAAAGAGACTGAAATAATTCCATGCATTCTATCAGAACACAATGCAATAAAGTTTACAATCAACACCAGAAGACGCCCTAATCACCACACGAACACATGGAAATTAAACAACACACTACTGAATGATGCATGGGTCAAAAGAGGAATTAGGAAAGAAATAAGAGTGTTCCTAGAACTAAATGAAAAGGAAACTACAACACAACAACCTCTGGGTCACACTGAAAGCTGTCCTTGAGGGAAGTTTATAGCTCTAAGTGCCTACACCAAAACATTGGAAAGAACACAAATAAATGACTTAACGTTACAACTTGAGACACTTGAAAAGCAACAACAAACAAAACCCAAACCCAGCAGACAAGAGAAAATAACAAAAATCAGGGCAAAAACTAATGAAATTGAAACAAAGAAAACAATACGAAGAATCAAAAAATCCAAGAGCTAGTTCTTTGAAAAGGTAAACAAGATTGACAGACCACTAGCCCAATTAACTAAAAGAAAGAAAGAGTACCTCCAAATCAACAAACTCAGAGATGAAAGGGGAAACATTACAACAGACACCAGAAAGATACAGAACATTATAAGGGAATACTTTAAAAAACCTATATGCTACTAAATTTGAAAACCTAAGAGAAATGGATGGATATTAAAGGCATGGGAACCACCAAACTAAATCAAGAAGACATTAACAGCTTAAACAGACCCATAACACAAAAAGGAATTGAAACAGTAATACAAAACCTCCTGAGTAAAAAAGGCTCAGGACCACACAGATTTACAGCAGAATTCTATCGGACATTGAAAGAAGAGCTACATCCAATACTACTTAATTTATTTCAAAGACTGACATGGAGGGAGAACTTCCAAATTCCTTCTATGAAGACAGCATCACTCTAATACCAAAGCCAGGTAAAGATACAACCAAAAAAGAAAACTATAGACCCATATCCTTAATTTAAAAAAAGATGCAAAAATTCTCAACAAGATACTTGCAAACCGCATACAGACACAAATCAAAAAGATCACCCACCATGATCAAGTCGGCTTTATCCCAGAGATGCAGGGATGGTTCAATATATGTAAGTTAATAAACATTATAAATCATATAAATGGCTCAAAGACAAGAACCACGTGGTCATCTCAGTAGATGCAGAGAAGGCCTCTGTCAAAATTCAACATGCATTTATTCAAACTCCTGCAGAGAACTGGGCTCTAGGGACATACCTCAACATAATTAAAGCCATACATAACAAGCCCACAGCCAACATCATTCTAAATGGAGAAAAACTGGACACATTCCCATTGAAATCAGGAACCAGACAAGGCTGCCCACTATCTCCACTTCTCTTTAACATAGTGCTTTGCTCTTGCAAGAACAATAAGACAAGATCAGGAAATTAAAGGAGTAATAATTGGGAAAGAAGAGATCAAATTGTCCCTTTCTGCAGATGATGTTATATCTCAGAGATGAAAAAAATTCCACCAGAAAATTCCTAGAAATTACTAACACATTCAGTAACCTACAAAAGTCTGTAGCCTTTCTATATACCAATAACAAGCAATCAGAGAAAGAGCACATGGAAACACTCCCCTTAACAATAACTGCAAAAAAAAAAAAAACAGAATAAACCTGACCAAAGATATTAAAGACTTCTACGATGAAAATTTTAAATCTTTAAAGAGATTGAGGAACACATCAGAAGATGGAAGGACCTCCCATGCTCATGGATTGGAAGAATTAATATTGTAAAAATGACCATCTGATCAAAACTCATGTATAGACTCAATGCAATATCAATGAAAATCCCTATGACATTTTTCACAGAATTGGAAAAAACCATCCTAAGATTCATATGGAAGCACAAAAGACCTAAGATAGCCAAAACAACCCCGAGCAATGACGGGGGGGATTACTATACCAGATTTTAAACTGTATTACAGAGCTACAGTCATAAAAACAATATGGTACTGACACAAAAATAGACCCACAGATCAATGGAACAAAACTGAAGACCCAAATATGAGTAAATGCAATTTCAGCCACCTGATATTTGACAAAGGGGCCAAAAATATTCACTGGAGGAAAGACAGCATGTTCAGCAAATGGTCCTGGCAAAACTGGATCTCCACCTATAGAAGAATGAAACTAAACCCCTATCTTTCACCTTGCACAAAAGTCAATTCCAAATGGATTAAAGACCTCAATGTAAAGGCTGAAACGCTAAAACTGTCCAAAAACATCGAGAAAAACCTACAAGACATAGGCGCGGGAAAGGATTTTCTAAACCAGACATCAACTGCTCAGGAAACAAGGCCAATAATTAATGAATGGAACCTCATTAAACTAAAAAGCTTCCTCTGTACATCAAAGGAGGCAACCAGGGAAGCGAACAGAAAACCCACAGAATGGGAGAAAATCTTCATCAGCAACACATCTGACAGAGGTTTAATATCCAGAATATATAACGAACTCAAAAAACATAGACTCAAAACA
>NW_008331547.1:1980066-1995240 GCF_000622305.1 Nannospalax galili
TTCCCCTTTCCCCTTCCCCCTTTCCCCTTCCCCCTTCCCTTCCCTTCTCTTCCCTTACATTCTTTCCCGTCATGGACATCTTTCCCTTCCCAAGGGAAAGGTGCCCCGAGCGAAATAAATCTGTGAGGATTCCATCTGAGCCTCCATGCTTCATCCAACCGCTCATGCTCTCCATCTGCGCCGCTCGCTCCCGCCAATTCTCTACCTATCAACACAGACTTAGAAAAAAAATTGACATATGTTCTCCCTCATATGTGGATCCTAGAACCAAACCCTGATAAGTGAGTATGTGTCCAGACATAACTCCAGGAACCAGGATAATGGAAAGGAAGCTGGGAGGTAAAGGAAAAGAAAAATCTGAAAGAGAAGAACAGTAGGAAACAGGCGTTAATAAGGCAGATATGGATAAAAATTGGGTTAATTTAAGGGAGGGGGAAAGGAAGGGTATACAAGGAACCTAGGGGATAAAGGGAAAAGAAGGATCTCAAAAGAGTTGGGACTGTAGGAGAAGGGTTTTAGTAAAGGAGTAAGGAGGAAATGGGGGCACCTTAAGTGGGAAAACCATGATGGAGGGCTGAAACAATGTGAGAGATAAACAATGCCTAGCTAGTTTTGAAAACCAGAGGGGACTATATTACTGCTACAACCTACTGACAAATTATACATAGCAGATCAAGAAATATATATCTAGGTAAGGTTTATGTGAGAATAATTGGTCTTTCCACAAGATTTATCTACATGACACACAGTAATTAAAGGTACCAGACTGGTGGAACTAACCTTCTTGGATGTTTAACAGACATACTTTGAGGCCTATAATAATTTGGTCAGAGGGACATAAAGGACAGTTTTTGCTCCTTGCCCTCCTAGGTTGACTAGTTCCAGGGGACTATGAGCATCTCTCAAAATGTCCTGTAATTGTGGTGGGTCACCTGTCCTCTTGATCAAGGAGGCCGCGGAGACTCCACCAGATGGACTTGAACCAGTGTCCAGTCTACAAAGAGGAGGGTCAACACAGAGGAATAATTTCCTCCAGGCTTTCAAGTAAAGCCAAGCATGTTTGAGCAGGACCTTTAACTTATCTTCACATAGGCAGAACTGGTAAAAGAAAGGAGCCAGGAGCTCCTCCCAAGCTCATGTGACCCCTGAGGAACAGATCCTCAAACGACCTTAAGAATAAAAATAAATTGATTTATCTGGGCCAACTGTATGGCCTTAAACATCCAAAAGGAAAATATTACCAAAGATTAAAGGGGCCAGTATAATTTAAGAGTCCATATGCACAGCTAAAGGCTACACAACAAGCAACAATGACAGATAGGAGATACCTTCTTTTGAGTTGTTGGCCAGGGTGGCCAAAGGGACTCCCAGATAGTAACCCAGCATAGAACAGTAGACCCCAATCTTATCTAAAGGAAAATTGACAAGTGATTGCTGCTAGATGAGGAACAGCTGACTCTTCTAAAACAAAGACCTCTAGATAGGCTGACTAGATTCACCAGATGGAAAGTAGTGGGGAATGGCTGGGGGTGCCGACAACACAGCAGACAGTAGCAGGGATATCAGAGTATAAGGGCTCTAGTGGGGGGAGGGAGGCTCTGGGAGGGTGCCATCTGGGAAGTGGGTGTATAGTTGAATAAGATGGTTTGGGATGTTCTGCGTAATATACACACATCAAAAAAAAAAAATCAATGAATTTAAAATAATGTAGTAAATTTGAGGAGGAAGCATGGAAATTTACATCATGTTAATTAGCAGAGGTGATAAACAATACCATTGAAATCTACCTGATGACTTTATAGACATACACAGGCACCAAGGATCCAAGTGCAACCGATTATGAGTAGTAATAATCAGATACATACAGATTAGAGATGCATACACCAACATCCAAGTGCAACCGATTAGGACTAGTAATAATCAGATAGATACAGATTAGAAATGCAAGCGCCAACATCTCAGTGTTAGTAGCAAAAACAATGAGTCTGTCTGCAAAGAACAATATATTCTAAAATGAAATTGAGATTTTTTTTAAAGGTTAAAAATGCATCCAATTTTATGTCTTACAGGGCTTATACTGAGTTCAATAATATATAACTATATTAATTCAACTGTGAACCTAGAAACTTGCACCCACTTATGAAAGAGATGTACTGTTGCTCCGGAGTGTGATACTGAATACGTTAAAGCTGTAATGAAATGCTTCTTATTCAAAGCATAAATATTTGCTCCTTAATAATTAGTAGATGCGAAAAAATATTACATTGAAATCTACCTGAAGACTTTATATTTATGCTCAGATGCCAAGGAGCTCAGAAAGTAACTGACTGTCACTAGTAATAATCAGATATATAAAGATTAGAAACACATGTGCAAACATCTTAATGTCAATTGCATTAAAAATGAATTTTTCTGTATGAAACTGTATTTTAATAATGAAATGGAGATCTTTTTTAAAGGTTAAAACCTCATTTAATTTTGTGTCTTATAGGGTTTTATATTGAGTATAATATTGTTTAACTGTAATAATTCAACTGTAAACCTAAAAACTTACAGCCAATTTTGAAAAAGGTACATCTTATCTCAGGAAATTGTTATTGAATATGTCAATGCTGTTGTAATGAAATGCTTCTTCTAAGTATGTGGTTATTAAATAAATAAAAAAAATAAGGGACATTGTTATTAACAATGATAGCAATGTTAATGCTTTCTACTAACATTAAATATTTACATGTGATAGTCACTATTCGAGTTCATATGTGTGAAAATCACTGTTAAAATATAATATATAGTTAGGTGTAAGTGTATTTCTTGGTAGACTAAATAGTATAGAATAAGAGAGTAGCAAATTGATGTGGTTGATAAATAAAATAAATTTAATCTTATCTCCTGCTATAATCAGGCAAATACATGTACTCTGTAATGTGGGAAATGACGTTATTGTTTTACACTGACAATTGGAAATCGTCGATTAACATATACTAGAAAGTAAAAACAAATTGGGTTGAGAGAGAAAAAAAAAAGAATTGTATAGGCTGTCAGATTCTTAGTCATAATCAAAAGATTAATCAAATCTCTTAAAGTTTTTCATTCAAAGAACTAAAAGGATGATCCAGGCACGGTGGTGCACACCTTTAATCCCAGAGCTGGTGGAGGCAAAGGCAGCAGATCATTAAGAGCAAGGCCAGCCTGATCTACTTAGCAAGTTCCAGGTCAGCAGGGGTAAAAGGAAACCCTTTCTCCAAAAAAAAAACAAAAAAAAAAAAAACCCAAAACTAGAACTAAAATAATGGTAATGAACTTAAAAAATTCTAAGCTATTGACATTAAAGTATGTGTGCTTAGAGCTGCAATACACACACACACACACACACACACACACACACACACTGAATAAACCTATGGTACCAGCAAGATGGCTCCTCAGGTAAAGGCACTTGCCACCAAGCCTGACAACCTGAGCTTGATGCCAAGTCCCACATGATGGATGAGAGAACCACTCTCACAGGTTGTCTGCTCACCTCCATATACATTACATAGCGTTTGCACACCCACACAAAACCATACATCCATAGAAAGTTTATAAAGTCATAAAATGTAAATAGAAGGTTAGCCTCTTGGACAAGCATATAAGAAAAAAGTGGTGTTTGTCTTTCTGAAGTCTGGTTTATCTCACTCAACATAATAGTTACCAGTTCCATCCATCTTCCTGCAGATGTTATGATTTCATTTTTCGTTTCAGCAAAATCAAATTCTGTTGTATGTATGTGCCACAATCTCTTTACTCATTCATCTGCTAGTGGACAAGGCTGGTACCATTTCTAAGCTAGTGTGAAGAGTTTGACAATAAATATGGATGTGCAAGTATCTTTGTGGGAGTGTGTAGAGTCCTGTGGTAGATAACCAGGAGTGGAACAGGCTCGGTCATATGGTCATTCTATTTTCAGTTTTTAGAGGACTTCTTAGAGAAACGTTGAGTTGGGAAGTCTATGCGGCTTGGTTTTAAAGTATTCGTTTTCCTGTCTTCAACAATTAAATCAAGGAAACAATTACTGGTGTGTTAGTGAAAACTAAGACACTGCCCAGTGGTGTGCGCCAATCCCCATCTACATCTGACTGAAGATGCAACCACCTTATTAACATGGTAAATAAACAGGATCATGGAAAACTAAGCAGAGCTACTGAACCCCTGCTTCCTGCACCCACTGGGAGGTAAGATTATCACCGATTTACTTCACCAGCTAGGCTATAACGTATTCCCACATGTAAAAAAGCAATGTACAGCCTTTTGTACCCTATACACAGAATATACCAGCCATACTGGAGACTGCACGTAACAACAGGATACATATATTGGAATTGTTGGGGGCTGGAGAGATGGCTCAGCAGTTAAGAGCACTGACTGCTCTTGCAGAGGACCTGGGTTCGGTTCCCAGCACCTACATGGTGGCTACGAACCATCCTTAACTCCAGTTCCAGGGGAATCCAAAGCCCTCTTTTGACCTCCGCAGCACTGCATGACATGGGTGCACTCACATATATGCAGGCAACACACTTATACACATAAAAAATAAAAATAATAAAATATTTTTTAAAAAAGCAATGTACAGACTTTTGTACACTATACACAGAATATACTAGCCATATTGGAGACTGCATTTAACAACAAGATACATATATTGAAATTGTTATTTAATTGGAAAAGTAGACATGTTTCTTTTATCCAACATATCCCAAAGGAAATGTAATCGTGTTTGGAAAATATTCAGAAGCAAATGTGTGCCATGCACTGGCCTCCAGAAGATGGTTCCAGGCCAGCCTGGTCTATACAGCAAGTTTCCAACCAGCCAGGGTTACACCATGAGATCCCATTTCAAACAAAACAAAGCAAAACAAGAAAAGAGCCTGTTTGAGTGACAATGAACTTCGGAGTAGAGCACAGTGCTGCCTTCAGAGAAAACCACAACTGTCAATAAACGTATCAGCGTTCAATACTACCTTAAAGTATTTTTCATAAAGAGCAAACTCCAAATAATTTACGTGACAGGAAAATGGAGAAATAAATTTCCTTTCCTCCGTATTCTTATTTTTCAATCACCCCTTCAGCACTAGGGAATGATACCTAGGGCCTCATATTTCATGGCAAGTCCTCCATCACTGAGCTGAAGCCTCAGTCCAAAAACTTCCCATAATGTGAAATGGAATGAATTCTATCTTCTGATCTGAGATCAAATTTACGTCAATTTTAGAGAATAACTAAAACAAAGTTTTATAAAGATCCATGAGGGACTCACTGCTTCACTTGTAAGCTCAACAAATGTCTACCTCCCAGTCAATGTTTGAGACCAGGAACAAAATTTATGATTTTAGGTCTAAATAACAAGTTTTTATTTTAAAAAATGATCAATATTACCTGAAGGGTATTTTAGAACTTTAGTTCTGAAAGCACATCGATTTATGTTACTTTCCACAATTACCTTTAATTGTCTCCTCCACAACTTCTACCACACGATCTATCTGCTGAACCTAGGAAAGAAAAGAAACAGGCAAATTTACAGAGGAGAACTTCAGACTCTGGCTTGAATCACCGTACACATTTCTAAGAACAGTAGCAGAGGTTCTGTTGAACTGGCCCATTTGAAGATAAAAGGATTCTAGACTAACATTTTGTCATTGGAAGAAATACTTCAGCATCTCACAAGTGAAGAAAGCAGTGTCTATAGTCTGCCAGGATCTGTGTCAGCGCAGACTCCTGCTGCACAGCTGTTTACACAAAGGGAAACATCACCTTGCAGAAGCAGAAGACTCACAAGACTCAGGATGCTCCAGGAGTTCCTACACTTCATCAGACTCCTGCCCACCATCAGTAATTCTGCTAGGGAGCAGAGACCCTTCCTGCTGGGTGCTCTAGGCCGCACATAGAACCCCAGTGATGTGGCTCTGTTGAGTCATCACCCACACTGGGGACAGTTCTCAGTGCTGCAGCTCCCAAGTCACCCAAGTTACTCAGCTGAATAACCTCAATAAACTCCTTGGTTCACCATGCAACATTTGGGTGGAATTCTATCATTGGTCTATTATCCGTATCTTAACTGGTTGAACAGACACTTGTATCTGCCAAGGAAAAGCCAGGCAACAACTATCTACATAGGCTCAAAATGGGCTGAAGCATAATTTTAATTCAAACATATCTCTTCCCACAGAGCTTCAAGTTACTGGGTATAAAGTGATAGTTATAGGAAGGAGCAGGCTAATACTAAAGGGCAAATAAAGCAAATGCTCGGCTTTACTATTTTAATTTTTTTAATTATTTCAGTGGAATTATACCTAGTGTCAGGTAGTCTGTTCAGACGCTGGAAACGAAAGATCACTATAAAGCTCCCTTGCAGTATATGAGTGACCGAGGAAGATTTCCCAAGGTGCCACAGGAGCACAAGGAAAGGAGACCAAAAGTGCCTTCCAAGTACATGGAGGGTGGACTGACAGGACCAGGTGCATTCATCCACAACTCCACTGATCACACAACAGCATTAGTGTACAACAATGTAACACACCCAAATTGAGGTAAGAATCTTTTACAAAAAATTTATTAAAAAAATATAAAGACTAGCCAGGTGTGGTGGCACACGCTTTTAATCGCAGCACTCAGGAAGCAGAGGCAGGCGGATCTCTGTGTGAGGTCAGCCTGGTCTACATACTAAGTTCTAGGCCAGCTGGGGTTATAGGGAGACACTGTCTCAAAAAAGAAAAGGAGAAAAGAAAAAAAAAAATACTGTGGTGATTTGAATGAGAATGTCCCCCATAGGTGCCAAGAATTTGGATATTTGTTTTGAGAGGCTCAAATCAACTCTTCCTTTTATTAGTTCCCTTGGTCATGGTGCTTTATCACAGCAGCAGAAAAGTAACTAATACAAATACAAAGACTGCCTAAGCATCAGTGGAGAGGGATGGGAAGCCTCACTCAGGAGTGCTGTTCTCTCATCAGGAGTGCTGTTCTCTCATCAGGAGTGCTGTTCTCTCATCAGGAGTGCTGTTCTCTGGGGAGTGGACAGTGCTCGCTGAGGCAGTGATCACCTGACTCTGAACAAACTAAACCCATGGCCGACACCACAATTGGAAGCACTGAGGGCCTCAGCAAACTGCTGCAGCTGGAAAAGATGAAATTAGCCACATGCTCCAGGTGAAAGTCATCAAAGAAAGCCAATCAAGGAAGCAGAGGGTTAGAGGACATGAGGACACAGGAGCTCTGCAGAGGATGTGACAGAGAACACCTGGGCGCAATCAGTAGCTTATGGTGCTGCACTGGGGTCAGCTTGCTGATTTCATCATGATGCTACAGTGATACGGAAAGACAAACACGAGGATCTGGAAGGAAAGAGGCACGGCGCTTCTAGAGACTCAGGGAAATTCTTTGCTTGTTTTGGCAATGCTCAACTATGAAATTAATGTCTGAAGAAAAAGTTTAGGAGTCTGCGTCTTTGTGTTTGCATAGAAGAAATGGAGGTTTTTGAGCATCTTGATAGACACACAGGAGTTGCTAGAATCTACAGATCTGATTTTGTAAATGATAACATTTGTGGGTTTTGTTGTTGCTGTTGATTGTTTTTTGACAGGGTCTTCCTAGTCATAGCCCGCCTAGAAGTCACAACGTGAACGAGGGTGGTCTCAATCTTGCAGAGATCTACCTGCCTCTGCCACCTGAGGGCTGGGATTAAAGGTACACACCACCACGTCCAGCACCCAGCAATAACATTTGTTTTAAGGCAGAAAAATTAGAGATTGTCCACACATGATAATCTGATTGTTTGTTGGTTCTGGGAACTTCCAGCCTTTAGAAGGAATCCACTGGACATGTAGTGGTAGAGTGCTTTAGAAGGAGTCCACTGGACACACGGTGGTAGAGCACTTTAGAAGGAGTCCACTGGGCGCACGGTTGCAGAGCCCTTTAGAAGGAGTCCACTGGACACACGGTGGTAGAGCCCTTTAGAAGGAGTCCACTGGACACACGGTGGTAGAGCACTTTAGAAGGAGTCCACTGGGCGCGTGCTGGCAGAGCACTTGCCTGGCAGGATGAAGACCAAAAACAGAAGCTTTTATATAATCCTTAAAAGATTTTAGGGTTATCTCTTCAGAAGGGGGAATGTTACAGAGTATGTTGCTGAGGCCCAAGGACATTGTGAGTCTTAGCCAAGAAACTGGCTGCTTTTCTTTGGGGTCTTTTTACCCTAACTGCCCAGCTAGTTCCTACCTCCTATTCTCTTATCACACCATCCTCTGAAGAGGTTAGCCAGCTTGCAGATATGGAATCAGGATGCAGACCACTTTGATTTCCTCCATGCTCAACAGGGATGCAGGCTGAGGCAATTGGAGTACCCCTTCAGTGGGTATATTTAAAAGACTCCCAAATTGCATAACTCTTATCTCTGAGGGGAAAAGAAAATTGGAGTCCACTGGAATTTCTTGACAAGGGCTTCCAAAAGCATCCCTCTACTGGGTTCCTCCTCGTTTTTCTTTTGTCTTTCAAGGCTGGACTCTAGAGTGATGGATTCAGGGTTTGCTGAGGAAAGCTGTTCTTAACACTATAAACAGAAGCACTGGAAACCAAAGCTTACTCTCTGGCATATAATTCAAATAAAATAAATAAAACAGTATCTTGTGTCCTTCAGGCACTTGGTTATAAATACACAAGAAAACAGGCATCCAGCATGTTCTCTCACCAACCATATGTTCTCAACAAGGAAAAAAGTTTGTGAGCAAATAATTCATAAATAACATTAATGAGTCATTCTGATGAGGAACTTTCAAAGAGTCCATAAAATGTTATATTGCTCTCAGAAACTACTCCAGATTTATAACTGAACACGTAGAGAAGAAACAGACCAACCCTGGCTCCTACTGCAGAGAAGACACTGTTCTCCCATGTCCCCACTGTTGAGAGTTGAACTTTCTGTAGGAGTGAAGCTCACTCACAGCAGTACAGTCCACTGTGACAGTTACCAGTCATATATAGTCATTATGTACTGGTCTGAGAAACTGAATCTCCCACTTAAACTTGAAGTTGGTCAAATGGAAGGTGCAGGCTTAGCAGATGCTAAGACAGTTGCCCACTTTGCAGTGGTCATTGGAAACCAATGCACATCTCAAACACAACTTCCCACTCCAGTGGCCACTAGAAACAGGGTGGCAGTCACTCCACTGTCAGAAGTGCTGGTCTGGCATGCACCTGGGGTATCTTTTGCAAAAAACAAGCTAGGTAAGTTAATGAGTAATTGATACAACCAACATTCCTTGAGCAGTGCTTGGTTTCTGTTCTATGATAATATCTCATGTGTGTTATAACATTGAACCCTAAATGTTCCTAGGTGAGAGCTTTTTTTTTTTTTTTTTTGGTCTTTTTGAGACAGGGTCTCCCTGTACCCCGAGCTGTCCTGGAACTCACTTTTTAGACGAGGCTGGCCTTGAACTCACAGAGATCTGCCTGCCTCTGCCTCCCAAGTGCTGGGACTAGAGGCGTGGGCCACCATGCCCAGCAATTATTTCTTTGTTATTTTTATTACATGTGTATGAGTGTTTTCCCTGAACATATGTAAGTGCACCCTTGTCATGCAATGCCCTCAGAGGTCAGAAGAGGGAGTTGGATACCCTGGAACTGGAGTTATGGACAGTTGCTGGCTGCTATGTGGGTGCTGGAAATTGAACCGCAGTCCTCCGTAAGAGCAGTCAGTGCTATTAACCCCTGCACTGTCTCTCCAGCCCCACTACTATTATTTCTAAGGTATGAGAATATCCAGAGAAATGTCCATCTGTGGAAGTATCTGGTGCATCAGCGGTGGACAGGCAGCCTGGCTGGTGAACATCTTCACTGAAAACAAGGAGGTCACAACTACAGGATCACAGAGCACTCTCCGATGCAACCTATCTTCAGGGGATGCAGACAACAGCTGTTCTCCACAGACTCTCCCCACAAACCGCCAGTGGCAGGAGAGCATTCACTGGACAGGCATTTACCACACACTCTGCACTGCATACTGTTCTAAACACTGGGATATAACAGGAAATCACACAAACTTCCTTCATCGGTCTATCATTCTAACTGGAGGACACAAGGAAGCCAGTAACTGAAAATGTTCATTTCCTATCATGATGGGTGCTTTAAAGAAAATTAAACACGGGGTCAATGAGATGGCACCGTGGATAAAGGTGCATGCTATGCAGGCTTGGTGACCTGAGTTCAATCCCTGGAGCCCATGTAAAGGTAGAAGGATGAAACAGCAACATTTACTAATTAGAAAAACAAAAGAGCCGGGCATGGTGGTCTACATCTTTAATCCCAGCACTTGGGAGGCAGAGACAAGCATATCTCTGTGAGATTAAGGCCAGCCTGGTCTACAGGGTGAGTTCCAGGCCAGCTGGAGCTACAGTGAGACCCTGTCTCAAAAATGAGGGAGGGAGGGAGGGAGGGAGGAGGATGGATGGATAGATGATAGATGATAGATGACAGACAGACAGATAGACTGATCGATAAGATAGATGATAGATAGATAGATAGATAGATAGATAGATAGATAGATAGATAGATAGACAGATAGATGATTGATTGATTGATTGATAGACAGACAGACAGACAGACAGACAGACAGACAGACAGACAGATAGATAGATAGATAGATAGATAGATAGATAGATAGATAGATGGTAGGAAGGAGATAAAAAACAGACTCCACAAAGTTGTCCTCTGATCTCCATCCATGCTTGGTGGTACAAGTCATGAGTCTCTGTCTCACTCTCGCTCTCTCTCTCTCCACACTATACACAAAAAAGAAAGAAGAGAATCAAACAGGTGGGAAGAAGAGTTGTTCTCCAGCAATTGCTTCCACTGATCCAGGGTCTCAACCATAAGGCAGAGGTGGGCAGTGACCCTCCGGGGAGAAAGCAAGCAGGGCTGCTGCTCAGAAATCATGCTGATGGATGGCAAGATCCAAACAAGGCCAGGGGCAGCTGGGGTGTAGAAATGTACACACAGGGTAGATGAGGTGTGGAAATGCACACACAGGGTACATGGGGTGTGGAAATGCACACACAAGTCTATCTTCTTTCTATCATCTACCATCTATGTAGCTATCATCTATGTAGCTATCATCTATGTAGCTATCATCTATGTAGCTATCATCTATGTAGCTATCATCTATCTATCATTTTTGAGACAGGGTCTCCCCTTAGCCCCAGCTGGCCTGGAACTCACCCTGTAGACCAGGCCGGCCTCAGTCTCATCGAGATCTGCCTGTCTCTGCCTCCCAAGTGCTGAGATTAAGGACGTAGACCACTATACCCGACTTTTTTTTTTTTTTCAGTTAGCAAATTTTGTTCTTTCCTCTTTCTACCTTCACACGGGCTCCAAGGACTAAACTCAGGTGCTTTAAATGGTCGTCTGTGGCTATAAAATCAACAGAAAAGTGAAGGCTGGGACTCTGAAAAGGCAGGTTGGACTTAGAAAAAGGGAAACGGTTTTTGTGGCATGAAAGCTGAGAACTGAAGAGATAACAGAAAGAATTGGCACTTAGCACCAAGAGATGCCAGAAAAGGCCACCGGTCAAAGTGCAGCCTCGTTTGGAGTGAAGCCCCAGCATACTGGAGACGCCAGCACTGAGGGTCACTCAGGAAGTGGAGGTGTGGAGTGGAACTGGCCATTAACACAAGATGTGTGTGCTTCGGGTGGCAGAGCCAGAGATGTGCACTACCCCTTTGGAACTCAGACCTTGAGTGAGTCCCAGAAGCTAGACAGAGCTACAAAAGTTGAGCTTCACTGCTGGATCTGGGTTTTCTTAAGTTTGACTGTAACTGTGCCTGGCTCTTCCCTTTTGGAATAAGAAAGTATGTAATTTATTTTGGATTTTACAGGAGCCCACAGTTAAGACTGGATTTTTTTTTTTTTTTTTTTTTTTTTTTTTTTTTTTCTGTAGCCCCAGCTGACCTGGAACTCGCTATGTAGACCAACTATGTAGAAGGCTGGCCTCGAACTCAGAGAGTGCTGAGATTAAAGGCGTGCACCACCATGCCCGGCAAAAGACAGGATTTTTAATGAGACATTTAAGTGTTTTAATTTTTAAAGACTGTGGGAACTTTTAAAAGTTGGACTGTGTTTTATACTGTGATATTATTGTCAACACTAGATCTTGGGGACAAACAAGAAAGGAAAGGTTATGGCTTAAATTGATGTTTTTCTGTGTCAGGTTAAAATCGAGTATATAGAGCCAGGCGTGGTGGTGCACACCTGTAGTTCTAGCACTTGGGAGGCAGAGGCAGGCGGTTCTCTGTGAGTTCAAGGCCAGCCTGGTCTACACAGTGAGTTCCAGGACAGCTGGGGCTACAGGGAGACCCTGCTTCAAAAAAAAAAAAAAAAATGGGTACATAATGCTGGGCAGTTTTGCCAACTTGACATAAACTAGTCAGGCCTGGGAAAAGGGAGTCTCAGCTGAAGAACTGCCTCCATCAGACTGGCCTGTGGGAGTGTCTGAGGCATTTTCTTAATGGCTAATTGATGTCGAAGGGCCCAGTCCACTGTGGGTGGTGTCATACCTAGGCAGGTGGGCCTGGGTTGTAGAAGGCAGCTGAGCAGGCCAGTCAGTAACCAGCATCGCTCCATGGGGCCTGCATCAGGCCCCTGCCATGAACTCCTGCATGGCTTCCGCAGATGACAGTCTGTAAACTGCAAGGGGAATGCAGCCTTTTCTTCCCCAGGTAGGTTTCGGTCATCCCAGCAACAGAAATAAAACTAAGAAACTCTGAACTCAGAAAGAGGGAAAAGCATAACTCTGTTTTCTCTCTGAAGGGTCTTTGGCTGATTGGGCTTTTCTCTGGTCCCATACAAATTTTAGAACTGTTTTTTTTCTATTTCTGTGGAGGGAAATGCCACTGAAATTCTAAAACAATATTTATACTGAATCTGTTTATTACACCATCTATAAAAATCCAGTCAAGGGGTTGGGGATTTAGCTCAGTGGTAGAGCACTTATCTAGCAAGCGCAAGGCCCTGAGTTCGGTCCTCAGCTCTGGGGGAAAAAAAATCCATTCAAATGAGTTTAAATGCATAAACATTAGGCTTAAAAACAACACTCCCAGAGCTGGAGAGATGGCTCAGTGGTTGAATGCACTGACTGTTCTTGCAGAAGACCTGGGTTCGAATCCCAGCAGCTAGATGGCAGCTAACAACTGTCTGTAACTCCAGTTCCAGGGATCCAATTCCCTTTTCTGTCCTCTGCCGGCATTGCACAACATGGATGAACTTACACACATGCATGCAGCATACGCATACACATAAAACAAAAATAAAAATTTTTCGAAAAAAACATAAAACTCCCAGAAGAAAGCAGAGGGAAAACAAACGTCCTTCATTTAGCAATGACGGTTTGTAGATCACACTGAATAAATGGAACTACAACTGAGCTAAAATACTTCTACACAGAGAAAACCTGTGCATTGGGGTAAAAAATTATGAATCACAGATAAGAGGTTACTACCCAAAATTGAGGAAGAACTCATACAACTCAGCAGTGAACAGCAGCACTGTGAAAAGCAGGCAGCAGGTGTGAAACAGTTAACCTGCCAAAGAAAACATATCAACAGACCGTCATGACGAAAGAACCAGTGCTCAGGCATCTTCAGAAAGGGCTTATGAAAAAAATCACACCTGCTACGATGATGACTGTCCCAACAAGATGGGCGTGCTGGCAAGGTCACTCAAGAAATGGGAGCCCATGGACACCAGACGGCCAATGCTAGTTAGAACCGCCTTCACCAGAGGCCAAGACGATGCATAGACTAGAACTGGGCCTCCTCACTTCAGAACCGTGAGCCAAATACACGTCTGTTCTTTCTAAATCAGCATTTTCAAGTATTTTTTAATATCAGTAAAAATGGACTAGGTCACCACATTTCTAAAAGATAAGACTGACAGCAACATGTGGTGATGGAGTGTGAAGGTAACGCTGCTGTCCTCCAGTGCAGCATGGCGGAGACAGAGCTGTCTGTCCTCCAGGGCAGCATGGCAGAGACACAGCTGTCTGTCCTCCAGGGCAGCATGGCGGAGACACAACTGTCCTTCATGTATTCATTCCTTCTCTTTATCCTTCATGTCTCTTGTGACAGGGTCTTACTATGAAGCCAAAACCAGTCTTGAACTACCAATAGCCCTGCCTCAGCCTGCTGCTGAGATTACAGATGTTCACCACCATGCCCAACTTAATTATCTCCTCAAGTACCTGCTTCATGAAAATGGCCAAAGATACATAGGTTCATATTTCTTACCCTAGGTGAGCTGTATATAGTAGCTCAGAGCACTGATCTGTATCTAAACGTCAGTTTTATATTCCAATCACTTGGTCAACAGAATCACTACATCCTCCCTATTCTGTGCAGTGACAGATGAATCTAACCAAGACTTTGGTAAAAGCACAAGCGCACTGCAACTGTTTTGCCACTGGTCACTGTAACACCCTCAATGACAGAAATTCTGTGAAGAAATAAAATTCTTCACTCAGTCTGCAAATCAATTGTGCAATACAATTCTAGACACCTTGGTAAAAATAGTTTTCCAAGTCTCTGAATATAAAAAGCTATTCTTTTTCATACTGAAAAATTGTTTTTTTCCTATGGCATAAAACAATCCACGTCCTTACTTTACTGCAATTCAACATATTTGGGTTTCTCGTTCTGTAGCAATCCTAACTATTCTCATCGGAAACGGGCCTCTATAAATATCCAATCACAAATGATTTGGGTTTTCTAATCAAAACTGGGTTTTAATGCTTAGCTGGTGTATTTCATTTACACACATAAAGTTGAGTGTCAACTTGACTGGATTTAGAATCACCATGGAAACACGTCTCTGGGCATGTCTGTGAGGGCATTTCCAGAGAGGATGAACGGAGGAGGGAAGACCCTCGCTGAATGTCGGCAGCACCATGCCATTCGCCAGGGACCCAAACTGAACAAGGAGGACTGAGGACACTGGTTGAGCAGTGTAGTCACTGAGCACTGGGCACTGAGTTCTGCAATGCTCGAACAGAGATCAAAAGACAAGCTGCAGGAGCTGGTTCTCACCTTCCACCATACGGGTCCCAGGGATTGAACTCAGGTCATCAGGCTTGGCAGGATGTGCCTCTATCCACTGAGCCAT
>NW_008331547.1:1995673-1997737 GCF_000622305.1 Nannospalax galili
GCCCAAGTGACACCTGAGGAACAGATCCTCAAATGACCTTAAGTGTGAAAAATAAATTGATTTATATGGGCCAACTGTATGGTCTTATATACCCAAAAGGAAAGTATAACCAAAGAGTAAAGTCATCAATATATTTCTTTAAGAGTTCAAGGGAATATACTTCCCAGACATTAAGCTTAAGTCTATATAAAAAGTTATTTAGACAATTATTTCTCATTGATGATTTTCTTCCTAACCAGAAAGTGCTGCTCAGATGTAAGACTTCAAAGCCTGGTCTCCAATACTGTAGTGCCCACCTGTAGCTAAGGGAGACAGCCAACTACTGTTCTAAAATGATGGATAAATTTGTTTTCTCCCCCTATTTAGAAGCCTTTTAGTGGGAAATGACCCTGATTCTAACTACTCCAACAGCTATCAAAATACCTGAAAGCAAATCCTGAATCCATCACTCTAGAGTCCATCCTTGAAAGACAAAAGAAAAATGAGAAAGAAGCCAATAGAGGGATGCTTTTGGAAGCTCTTGTCAAGAAATTCCAATGGACTCTGATATGAACATTTGAAAATTGCCCTGTTCTGACTTTTTTCTAGTTCCCTATCTAGACTTGTAATGCTAATTACTCTTGCCTTTACTTCTCCTTCACATCTCCTATTCACAATTCAAGGACTTTCTTTTCCTCCTAGAGATAAGAGTCATACAATTTTGGAGTCTTTTAGGTAGACCCACTGAAGGGGTACTCCAATTGCTTCAGCCTGCGTCCCTATTCGGCATTGAAGAAGTCAGAGCAGTCTGTGTCCCTATTCCCTATTGGCAATTTGGGTAACCTCTTCAGAGGATGGGGTGATAAGAATAGGAGGTAGGAATTAGCTAGGCAGTTAGGATAAAAAGACCCCAGAGAAAAGTAGCCAACTTCTTGGCTAAAAGTCACAATGTCCTTGGGACTGTTAGCAACACACTCTGTTCCAAAGGCCAAAAATGTCAAAAGTATTTGGGAGCGTATATCTAATCCTTAAAAGATTTCAGGGTTACCTCTTCAGAGGGGGCAACGTTAGAGTACTCAAAAGCCCCATAAAAAGAAATAACGAAAGAAGAAAAAAAAAGAAAAAGAAAAAAGTGATGGGGAGAAATGGGAGGTGTTGGAAGAGAGGGAGTGGGCATGGATTTGATCAAAACACCTTAATATGAATGTATAAAATTCTCAATAAAGTTTTTGTAAAAGTTAAAAAAAAAGAAAGAAAAAGTCTTGAAAGAAATGCCAACCAAAAAAAGACAGTTTGTAGCCGCCATGTGGGTGCTGGGAATAGAACCCAAGTCCTCTGCAAGCGCAGTCAGTGCTCTCAACCACTGAGCCATCTCTCCAGCCTTGTAAATCCCTATTTTAAAGATCATTCATAAGCTTCCTACATAAATCTTCAGTAGAATAATGGGAAGGAAGAATCACCACAACATGGTTGATGAACACTGAGTGAATGCCCACTACACCAGGGCAGGGCTTCTCGAACATTTTCTACTTGTGACTCCTTTTTACCTGAGAAATTTTTACATGAATCTGAGTTTAAAGGTATATACTATAAAACAGATATAGAAATCCAATATTTACTACTAATAAATCTTGAATAACTCAGGAGGCAGAGGCCAATGGATCTCTGTGAGATTGAGGCCACCTTGTTCTCCATAGCAAGTTCCAGACCAGCCAGAGTTACAGGGAGACCCTGTCTCAAAACAAAATGTGTGTGTGTGTATATTTATATATATGGAGAGATATATATGTGAGATACACACACACACACACACACACACACACACACACAAGGGAGGGGGGCTGGAGAGATGGCTCAGAGGGTACTGGCTGCTCTTGCAGAAGAATGGGGTTTGATTCCCAGTACTGACATGGCAGTCTGTAACACCAGTTCCATGTCTGTAACACCAGTTCCAGGGGATCTGGTGCCCCCTTCTTGCCTTCCCTGGGACTGCATACATGTGGTGCACTTACATACCCCAGGCAAAACAATCATACATACAATTTTTTTAATTAAAAATTTTTAAACAATTCTGTGATTATATAT
>NW_008331547.1:1997770-2001141 GCF_000622305.1 Nannospalax galili
AATTTTACCATTTATTTTCAATGAAAGTAAATTTGCATGCTCATGAGATGGATGTGCTTGTTTGCCTAATACAACACAACTCAGAGATGTATTAATTTGATGGATGCTGAGGAATAACAGAAATACTGCCCTCGCTTTCTGTAACCCTACCACTGCCTTTCTGTAAGAGCACAAAACTGTATGCACAGTAAACAGAGTACTGTTCATAATGTTGTCCTCAGGAATCTGAGCTGAGGTGTTTGACACAGTGTTCATTGGCACTGTGTGGCTTGACAACATGCAGAACACAAAGTTGTGTGTCCAGAAGCAAGTCTGTGTGAAATCACATGATGCAACACAAAAATAACACTGGAACACTTCCAGAAATATCTGAGACGGACTACACGTTCATTAGAAACACCTCAGACTGACTACATGTTCATCAGAGTTCATTTTTGGTTGTGGAACATTCAGAAACTTTATTATTGCCAAACTTTAATGGTCACCCCATTCTACTCAGTTACATGACTGTAGGGTTGCAACCTAGAGTTTAAGCTGTGGCGGGGTGGTTTTGTGAAGACGACACCCATCAACACTGAGAAAGAACAGACCATCTCCTCTCAGAGCCAACCATGACAGTTAGGAAGGACGGTAAGAACAAAACTACCATGGGAAAATTCGTTCAGTCAAGTTGGCCAACCTATTTACAGTGTGCTCCCTTGTGCCAGGCACTGTGGAGAAGGCTGCAGAGACAGAGTTGTTTAAAGAAGTTGTCCTGATATGGCTGGTTTAAATAAAGACATGGGCTTTGTTCAAGTAACCACATAAGTCAGTCTGAAATCACATTTCTTAAACCTAAATTACTCTTAACTGTGCTAAGTTAGACTCACTAACAGGTGCCAATGAGCAGAGGGACTCGGAGGGGGCATCCTGGAGAACTTCAGTGCAATAGAAGACTCTACAGCATGGTGTGCTGGAGCTGAGACCTGGAAAGAGGGGGCTGGGGTATAGCACAAGTGGGGCATTCGAAAAACAGACATGTTTGTACTTGGCTGACAAGCAGGTAGCTCAGTGTGCTCAGACTTTGGAGAGAGACAGCCATGTACAAAAACTAGGTTATTATGGACATACGGCCCACACTGTGGCTTTTTCTTGAGCTAGTCTCTTTCTTAACAAGAAAACCCACAATGTGGCTTGGTTTTGGTTTTGAACGTTTGTGTGTGGTAAAGTAAAGGAGTCACAGACATGACAAAGTTTCAGAGACAATAAAGACAGCAAGCTCAGCAGTCACAAATGAACTAGAAGAGGAAGGTGGAAACTGGTGTTAACAACACGAGACTCTAGTGACCCATCAGGTCAGCACCTACCCCGATGATGCTCAGTCCTTTGAGGTAGTCCTGCCGAGGCTGGGCTTGGGGGACACAACCAGCCAGAACTACTTTCTTATTCTCCTCTTGAGCTTTCCTACAAAAGTGAAGAGAAACGCTGTGAACTCCACTGCTGACTAGCAGAACCTCAGAAAAGAAAAGTCAATGCTCATAACTCTCCAAGCAGTAACAAACTCATCTACCCAAGCCAGGATTTTCTTGCAATGGCCTAAAGAAAACACATCATTCAACTTACATATAATATACCAATTTATCATACCACCAAAGCACGTGTTAGCAGCCTGTCCGTCAATGCCTTCCATTATCACCACATTACCAAACAAAACAACCATGCAGCATTCACAAGGATTTGAATTATTCTCAAAACCCCATTGCCCAGACAGACAGGCTAAGCCTTCAAAATTTACGTGTTTTAAATACTAATGAAAATGCTCCTACAACTTGACATATTCTTTCATGGGCTTTTTTACCAATATAAAAATAAAATAGACTTTAATTTTAACAGGAGAGAACAGTAGAAGGTAAAAAGTGTGTGCACTGGGATTTCCCTAACTCCCTGGCCGCCACTCCTCCCTAGACAACAGAGAGTTCTTGGTTGCTTATGCTTGTCAGACCCCAGACCATCCTTCACACATGCAGGGCTATGCATACATGTATGCATTTATTCACACATTTTATTTATGTACTCATTCATGAATATTTGAGGCGGCTTCTCAAGAATGTCCACACCTACATGTAAAATCTGTGTTCAGCAGCAGGTTATGATTTGGATTTGAAATGTTCCCCCACAGGGTGATGAACTGAAATCTTGTCCCCAGTGCAACAAGATCTGGAATTGGGGCTTTGGGGAAGCACTGGTTCATGTGGCCTCTGATCTCAACAGTATGAATCCTTGGTGGCTTCATAATCTGAAGGGCTACAGGGAAGAGGGGACTGTAGGTGGCAGAACCCAGCTGGAGGGAGTGGTCCTGGGTGTGTCCTTGAGAACTGCTTCTTGTCCCCGCCCCTCCTTGCATCTCCTCCAGCTCCCCTCCATCCCTCCTTTCCTGGCTGTCAGGAGGGGAGCAGCTTGGCTCCGCCACACCCTCCTGCCATACTTTTCTGCCTTGCTACCAACAGACATCTGAAACCACAAGCCAAAAGAAATCCGTCCTCCTGTAAGGGGATCGTCTCTGGGATTTTTTTCGTAGCAATAGAAAGCTGACTGCCACATGTAAGTAGAAATGCTCATTCAAGGACATACATACCTGGATATTTAACGAAGCATTTCTTTACTGAAGAGCAAATGGGTGTATCTTTTCTGAGTATCACTCCCCAACACTGACTCTCTGCTGGAAGCCAGAAGTAATAGAGCAGAGTCTGTCTCTCCCGGAAACAACTCCTCTCTTCTGCACATTTCTAAATTAATGTTTGTGTCTTCAACTCTTTTTCAAGTACATGCATTTAGGAGTATTGGGTGTCTTGACTGCTGACTTCTTACTGCTGCACCCTATGCAGCAAGCTGGGATCTTTGCTGCCTTACTAATCTCTAGGCCTGCGAAGGCGACTGAGAAAGATGGGGTGCCTGAGGTCCAGTCTCTGGACTTGGCAATTTCAACTACATATCAGTAAGTAGCATGTCTCTACATGCAGCATATTTTTTATTTTTGACAACACTCTCAAGGACACATCTGGACCTTTGTGAGAAGTCACATCAACTCTTCTGGGAAGTACAAAGTCAAGAGTTAAATGAATGAGTGGGCAGAGCAGAAATCACTATTGAAAGAACACTGGTAAACGACTTCTTAAGAGACCTTTGATATACTTTGCCCACTTGGAATCCTGAAAGTCTTAAAATTTCTTTTAATCAAAAAATTCAAGCCGGGAGTGGTGGGTGGTGCACACCTTTAATCCCAGCACTCGGGAGGCAGAGGCAGGTGGATCTCTGTGAGTTCAAGGCCAGCCTGGTCTACATAGTGAGTTCCAGGACAGCTGGGGCTACAGGGAGACCCCATCTCAAAAAGA
>NW_008331547.1:2001486-2066331 GCF_000622305.1 Nannospalax galili
ATCCAAAAAAAACAAAAAAAAAAAAAAAAAAAAAATTTCAAGTTCAGGAGCTTGCAGAACACATCTAAGGAAAAGTGTCCCCCTCTGCCATGCAGTTTTGCTTCATCAGTACTAAGCATGTCACAGCACCCAAATACTTTTCTTGTCTAAGTGTGAAATACATTATCAAACGAAAACATTTTTCCATTTCCACTGTCAACTTCTATAAGGAAGGTAACACTGTGCTTTCTGAGAACTTTCACGATACCACAGAGAATTTCTGGAAAGCATCTCTCCAGGCCCTCGGATTTGCTTGATTTAATAATTTATTAAGCACTGTTTCAAGCAGGTAGTGAATTTGGGTTTAAAATGGTCTAGGGGCTGGAGGGATGGCTCAGCGGTTAAGAGCACTGACTGCTCTTGCAGAGGACCCAGGTTCAAATCCAAGCACACACATGGAGGCTACGAACCATCCTTAACTCCAGTTCCAGGAGAATCCAAAGCCCTCTTCTAACCTCCATGACATTGCACAACACAGGTGCACTCACATACATGCAGGCAATATACTCACACATTTTTTTAAAATTTTTTTAATAAAATGAAATAGCAGGTCAAACCAAAAGCATAATCTAACCCCATGCCTAGCCCAGTCACAGGATGTTAATGCCACCTTACATATGACCAGATGACCCAGTGGAGGCTTTAATGCAAATTCTCAGGATGTTCCTGTTCTAAACATTCCCCTTATGTTCTTTCTCTTTAGTAAGCTTTGTTCACATTAATAAAGGGCAGAATGTACCTAGCACAGATTTTTTTTTTAAGTTTCATCCTTCCAAATATGAACGCTGCTTGGAAAAGCACCTTAAGAAAGCTTAAAATAGGTGACCATGAAACGCTAAGTTTTAATAAATATAAAAATGTAATACACTGGTTCATATACTCTTGAAACACTGCCAAAGAAGAACGGTGGTACAGAACTATACAGAGCATTAACTGGAGAGACACAGAAAGCAAAAATGAAGCAGCCATTTCTTCTGAACATCAAGCATAGCAAACATTTGTTCAGACTGGCTGCTCTTGCAGAGGACCCAGGTTCAAATCCAGCACCCACTAGACAGCTACCAACCGTCCATAACTCCAGTTCCAGGGGCTCCAATGCCCTCTTCTGGCCTCCGCAGGCACTGGATGACACAGGCGCACTTACATACATGCAGGCATAACACTCATACACATAAAAATAATTTTTAAAAATATTCATAATGTTCATTTCTTTAAAAATTTCTTTCAAGAAAAAAAGTTCCTTATATATCTGGTTTTTATAGCTATATAAGGTGAAACTCTCCTTTATAACAGTAACAGAAAGTAGGCAAGTCACCTGTTTCTGTATCAAGCAAGTACAGCTCTTATACTCTGTGGGGAGGATGCTTTGACTTTAGCTATTCAGGTAAGGGAATGAGAGAGCTGATATGCATGCATGTAGCCATGTAAAATATGGAAATACATCTAAGTAGATATTATAAAAGAAAACAACTAAGGACCCATGCTTTTGATACAGTTCAATTACCATGATGTCTTTCCTAACTCTGGAACCAGCTGAGGAGGAAACACTTGACATGCCTGCAACTGTAAACCAATAAGACACTGTGTCCCAGCTTGGACAGCTAAGCCATGAGGTGCAGATAACTTGAAGTAAAGTTACTCTAAGACGCATAAATCTGAAAAGACAATCCAAACAGATACATTTGGGAGTGTATAGGGACATTCAATTCCAAGGCAACTAGAGCATGATCTCAGAACCCCAACATGGAATGTCATTAAAATTGGTAAAGCTAAAACATAATCCTGTATCTTATGCCTTAATGAAATAGCCATATGAAATCCAGAAAGAAATCAGCATCTGGGCTGGGGCTGTAACTCACTGTTTATATACTTAGCAGACCTTGGGTTGAATTTCAACCTTTGAAAAAAAAAATCAAATTCCTTCACTGTGCTTACATCAATCTTCCAGTAAGTGCTGTTCTGAGGCCGGAGAGATGGCTCAGTAGGTAAAAAGCACTTGTGGCACAAGCCATACGATCTGAGTGCAGACTCCTGGAACTTATATTAAGAAACTGAACACAATGTTGCGTATCTATCTCAGTGCTCCTCTGACAAGATAGGAAGCAGGGGAGGAGAAGTGACCAGCCGCTCACAAACTGCTCACCTGGAGCATGCGGGCGTAGCAGCAAAAAACAAGAGACCCTGCCGTGAAACAAGTGTGGACGGCAAGAACTGCCTCCTGAAGGGTGTCCTCTGACCTCAGCATGTAGGCCTATTCACGTACACGTACACGCACACACACATGCACACGCACATACAATGATAATAAATGTAAAAAAGAGAAAAAATACAGATAATCCAATGAGATAAAATACATCTGTTCAGAGTGCCTAATACGTGCCAAGCTCTTCTGCATAGTTTATGCCCATCATCCCATTCAGTCATCTAACAATCCTGGGAAGGGACACCAGCATCAGCCTGGTTTACAAATCAGGAAACTGAGGCACAGCATGGCCATTTCCCTGCCCAGTTCCACAGAACCAGGCAACGAACCTCCAGATGCTGATGGGTTGGGATATGCATGGTCTGGCTGTATAAAACTCAAGATGCCAGCAGACTGCAGAGTATGAAATGTGGTTCTAAAGGGGAAGATCCTCCCAACTGAGGACCCTGAGCTTCATGATCTCTCCACCCCTAGTGCTCCAGTGTCACTGGGATGCAACTATGTTCATCCTGCTTCTAGTAAGGCTGGAAAAGTAGGGTTAAGGTCATACTGTTGAGGGCCTCAAATATCAGCCTAAAGCTTTATTTGGAAAATGTCTACATAATTCAGTAAGATAAATGGTAATATCAAGGAGTCGCTTGTGTTAGTACTAACCCACTTCCTCAGTAAAATGTCTGCTCATCCCAAGACTCCAAGCAAGCATATAACCATAGCAGAAGCAATGCAATCTCTACTTCTGCTCCTGTTGATCAGGTGCCACTCGTGGTCCCTCCATAGAGAAACTCTGTGTTCCAGTCAGAGCCACTTCTCATTTATTCTTCCATGAAGAAGGCCCAATAAACATGCATTCTGTCATATAAAAAAATACATTGGTTCATACAAATACATCAACATCTACATTTGAATTTTATGATGAATCTCATTTTCATAAATCAAATAAAATTCTTAAGCATTACTACACTATCAAGGAGTATGTTCTTAGTGTTTAAACCACCCCTCCATTTTGTCTCATTTCTCCTTGGACAAAGACAAAAACCTTTGACTTCTATTACATCTTCAGAGAAGCCATAAACTGATGCTTAGGTCTAACTAAGGTAACTCAGATGGCATTCATCACAAAGCCATGCAAGGAAATGCAACTTTTTAAAATGGGAATATTGGGTGGGGGATAAACAGCAGCAATCACCACACCTGGAGCAGGCGACCTCTGGACTTACTGTCTACTTATAGCCCCAGTGAGCACAGCAGTTTCAGTGACAGAAATACTGCACAGTGTTCTGTATAAAAATGTCCTTGTCAACGTAAATGGGCAAAACAGCATCCACTCTGGGTGGTTAAATTGTCAGTTTTCTTTTTGTAATGCCAGCCAGTAGACTAACTCACACTAGCATCAATTCCAATTACCAACCGAAATAACCACGAGAGCACTCGCCATTTAGCAACAGGACTTAAACAAATCAAATTATGCCATAATGCATAACTAAGCCAGGTTTTCCTCATTATCACTGCCATCAATTATGCGGAGGAAACTAAAGCTCAGCAGAATCACACAGAAAGGGAGCCGGGCTGTGCCAATTAGCTTTGGAAAAGAACATACTGAGAATGTGCCTCTATTAGGTTCACTGTTATCTCCCTGGGGAAAGCTGTAATGCACAGTGTATGTGTATTCGAGAAAAATAACACACAGCCCTACAGCAACTAGGAAATTCTCACCTAATCAGCCAAGGCCAGCTGATTAATCACCACAGAGAAGGCATGAAACACTTGGGGTCAAGCATTACATATGCCTGGCCAGGACAGTAGCTCAGCGGCAGAATGCTGACCTAGCAGGCACAAGACCCAGTACCACCTACAATATGATACATATCTATGATTAAGATGAAAATATTTGGCTTAACTTAACTACATAATCTTATGACTTATCCATTTGGTTATTCAAAGTTTTTTCTGGTTGACAGAAGGTCTTGTATGTGGTGTTGGCAAACCTGGTACTCACTATATAGCCCTAGTGGGCCTTGAACTCAAAGCAAATCCCCCTGACTTAGCCTCCCAAGAGTGGGGACTATAGGCATGCACTATGACATCTGACTCAAATGCCATCTTTCTTAGGGTTCTTTTCTATGACATCGGTGGTTGAAATAAAAGTTCCATTTCTCTTGGGGAATGTTCTCTGAAGTCTACCAATAATGATCAGTTATGATATCCTTTAAGTAGCTATATATTCTACTAATTCACAGCGTATACACACATGGGGGGGGCAGAAGAACAGGCAGAACCAGCATTGCACTGGGCCAATGCTAACTCATTTTAGACTCAAAAACTATTAAGCCAAGGACTCCATATTATTTGCATTTTCATACATGAACAAACTAGACCATTACTGTCATATGAATGCTATTCTAAAATTCCTGATGCCGATACGCTGAGACCACAGTTGCGCATCTCAAACACAAAAGGAGGATTTCTTACGGACAGGTCTGTCAGCATTACCTCCTCTATGGGGCCGGCAGAACACAGTCACCCAATGATAAACCCACTGCACCTGAAACATCAGCAACTCCTCCACTGCTCAAGGAGGCCCAGCCTCGTGGAAACGTGGTCTTATTATAAAAACATGCAGTGCACAAAACAAGTCCATGGAAAGCCAAGTCCAAAGGCCCGGTGCACAGGTAGCTAAATTATAAGGAAAGGAAAAAAAAGAAGGAAACCAACTGAGTAAGAGAAATGCAAAACACTGATCAGGAAAAACGGGAGAAAATGGTATAGAAACCCCAAGAACTGATCATTAACCAATTAAAATAGCAGTCACCTGTGGCTGTGAAAATAAGCAGTGATTTCCATGGTAAAACAGCATTCTCCAAGTGGCTGGTAATGCTGTTTCTTGAATTGAGTAGTAGTTACAAGGATGTTGAACTTAAAAGATTTGCTAGCCTATACAAGCCTGTGACTTTAAAATGTTTTATTTCGCAATATGGACATTAAAAATAAACCAATATTTTAATTAAAACTAAACAACCAGAAATTTCCCAGAAAAAGGGGAAGAGGACCAGAACTGTGGTCACTGATGCCTTCCCCACCGCAGTGTGAGTCACAGAGCTCACATGTGGTTGCTGTTCCTGAAGCCCTCTGCACTGCCATGTGTGTCTCAGAGCCCATGAAAGTGTTTTGTTGTGTTTTTTAAAATATTTTATTTATTGCCGGGCATGGTGGCATACGCCTTTAGTCCCAGCACTCGGGAGGCAGAGGCAGGCAGATTCTCTGTGAGTTCGAGGCCAGTCTGGTCTACAGAGTGAGTTCCAGGTAGCTGGAGCTACAGGGAGACCCTGTCTCAAAAAGACCAAAAAAAAAACTGAGGCCCAATGGGCCACTGAGATGGTTCATGGGTAGAGACACCGTTATGCCTACGTGTAAGTGCACCCGTATCATGCAATGCTCATGGAGGACAGAAGAGGCTGTCGAATCCCCTAGAACTGGAGTTACAGACGGTTGTTAGCCATCATGTGGGTGCTGGGATTTGAACCTAGGTCTTCTGCAAGAGCAACCAATGTTCTTAACCACTGAGCCATCTCTCCAGCCCCTAAAAGTGGTTTTTAATCTGCTAAATGTAAACAGTATGTCTCAGTTAGCGAGAAGATCCCTGGTGACTGGTTTAGGGGGAAATAATACTGCATCTGGTCCTCTGACCACCTCAGAAATAACTAAGTTGACACTTTTCAGATCAGCTAACAGGAACTGTGATCAACAAGGCTTCAGACACCATTAAATAACTCGTTTGTTTTCTAAATTTTGGTGGTAATGAATGTACATTTGTGCTGCTGAGAGGAGAGGAAAAGGCAGACTTGGATCCAGTCTGCTCTCCTCTGAGTGCCTGGGCACCTTCACGACTGCTTTCATGAGAGTCACTAGACTTTGAGAGGCAGAGAGCACTGCAGCTTGAATATGGCCTGTCTCCCAAAGGCTCCTGTGTCCCTGGATAGCTCACACCTATAATCCCAGCACTCGGGAGCTGAAGATGGAGGATTGCTAAAACGGTGAGTCAGCATGGGTTACATAGAAAGTTTCAGGCTAGCCAGGAATAAAGACTCTATCCCTCAAAAGAAAGTGATCAAGGGCCAGCGTGGTGGCTAATGCCTTTAATCCTAGCACTCAGGAGGCAGAGGCAGGCGGATCTCTGTGAGTTCAAGGCCAGCCTGGTCTACATAGTGAGTTCCAGGACAGCTGGGGCTACAGGGAGACCCTGTCTCAAAAAAACCAAAAAAAAAAAAAAAAAAAAAAAAAAAAAGAAAGTGATCGTAACAATTTGTGACAAGGCATTTTATACTTTATAAAGAACATACCTGCTTTGCTCTAGCAAGGTTGCTCAGCAGATAAAGGTACCTGCCACCAACCCTGATGACCTGAGTTCAGTCCCTGCTTGATAGCAGCAAACAGCACATTCCAGCAAGCTGTCCTCTGATCCCCACGTGTCCTATGCTGTCCTCTGATCCCCACGTGTCCTATGCTGTCCTCTGATTCCCCACGTGTCCTATGCTGTCCTCTGATCCCCACATGTCCTATGCTGTCCTCTGATCCCCACGTGTCCTATGCTGTCCTCTGATCCCACGTGTCCTATGCTGTTCTCTGATCCCCACGTGTCCTATGCTGTCCTCTGATCCCCATGTGTGTTCTATGGCACACGAGTACCACTCATGCATACACATGCACACAAAAAATATATTTTAAAATTTTTACAGGGATACATATTTGCTGAATTTTATATTTCCATTGTAATTATTTTTAGCTAAGATTCTGTTTTTTAACAAAAGAAAATCAGGGGCTGGAGAGATGGCTCAGCATTTAAGAACACTGGCTGCTCCTGTAGAAGGCCCAAGTTCAATTCCCAACACCCGCATGGCCACTAACCCTCTGTAACTCCAGTTTCTGGGGGAAATCCAATGCCCTCTTCTGACCTCTGCAGGCACTAGATGACACAGATGTCCTTACATATAGGCAATACACTCATACATATTTAAAAAAGGAAAAGAAAATTAATACACATAAGTCAAAAAATCAATTATAAAAATGTGATCATTGTACCTTAGAAACTCTTATTTCGTCAAGTATTTATCTGTAAAACTGCTTTTTACAAAACCCATACTTTTTCTGGGTCACTTGAAAACAATTTATCATCCTTGCAAGCACTCTGTATGAATATACTTGCCAATGAATTATCCAAGAAATATGAAAAAGGGGGCTGGAGAGACGGCTCAGCGGTTAAGAACACTGGTTGTTCTTGCAGAAGACCCGGGTTTGAATCCCAACACCCACATGGCAGCTAACAACTGTCTGTAACTCCAGTACCAGGGGATCCGACAGACTCTTCTGACCTCTGCGGGCATTGCACAACACGGGTGCACTTACCTACATGCAGGCAATACACACATACACATAAAATAAAAATAATAAATAAAATTTTAAAAAAAGAAACATGAAAAAGAAAAAACATTAATCTCCAAATGCAATGTCTCTGTCTTGAACAGTAAGGATTCAGGGTAAGAAAATCCAGTTTTCTCTCTGGAAAACATGGTATCATCTGTAAAGACTTTAGGATACAGTAAAGAGAGACAAATGGGAACTCGCTTCTGGATGGCAAGGAGGAAAAAAGAGGAAAAAAAAAAAACTTCTAACCTAAATTCACCAATTAAATCAACCAAAACCCCAAACAAAGTAGACTAAAAAAAACACAAGTTAAGATAATTGCCGACTGCTTGGCCTTACATCAAAGTATACACTCCCCTTTTTTGGAGGCAAAGTCTTGCCATGTACCCCAAGCTGGTCTAGAACCCAGAATCCTCCTGTCTGAGCTGCCTGAGTGTTGGGTTAGACATGTGCATGGCCATACCCCGCCCACCTGTGCTTCCTGAAGTTGTTGAAGATAGCCCAGCTTTTGTTCTAAATCCACTTTCTCATGGTAGGCATTAAGTTAGGAATGAATGCTTTGTCTGCAAGAGGTTAGAGTCACGCACAGTCACAAGTGCAACAGTGCTTAAAACTTACATCAAAGACAAGTGCTTTACACTTCAAGCACACAACGGTTTTTTTTTAATATTTTATTTATTTATTTTTATTTTATGTGTATGCATGTATTGCCTGCATGTAGGTAAGAGCACCCGTATCGTGCAATGCCCATGGAAGACAGAAGAGGCTGTAGGATCCCCTGGAACTGGAGTTATGGGCAGTTGTTGGCTGCCATGTGGGTGCTGGGATTTGAACCTGGGTCTTCTGCAAGAACAACCAGTGTTCTTAACCACTGAGCCATCTCTCCAGCCCAGAACACAATGGTTTTTAAAATATCAATTTTATTTGGAATACAGAATATTCAAGTACAATGGGGCTGGAGAGATGGCTCAGCGGTTGAGAGCACTGGCTGCTCTCGCAGAGGACCAGGTTCAAATCCCAGCACAACAGCACCTAACAGCTGTCTGTAACTCCAGTTCCAGGGGATCCAACACCTTCTCTGATCTCCTCGGGCATTGCATGACACATGTGCACTTCTATACATGCAGACAATACACTCATACAAATAATAAAATTTTTTAAAAAATAATATTTAAATACAGAAGAGTAAAAAGTGATACATCCATAACCATTAAGAAAAAGAAAGCATTAAAATGCTCTAGGACTACTAAGACACTGAATGCAAATATTCTCTGAAATATAAATTAAAAGATACAACACTTTTAACATTACATAACTGTTCTTAAACAAGGGTCATATTGAACATTATTTGTTATAGCTCCAGCTATAATGGAGCTTAAGTCTGAGAACTGAATCCAATTATTTGTCTTAAAACTTTTCTTAAAACCAAGAGCCCAGAACGGCTGGATTCCATACTCCTTTAACAGTGGAAAGATGTGCTGCTGCATGGTTAATTCCTGCTTGATTTCTACCCACTCCTCAGGCAATAACTGAGGTTTTCTTTCTTCTGTAAAAAGCTTCTTTGACCACAACTCTGGCCTTCAGTTTCCCTCCTCTGCACCTGTGAATTCCCTCATTGCAGGCAGTATCTGTCCTGTTACCAAAATTTCTTGGTTCTCATGCTTATTTTACTAAATTCTAAGTACAATAATATTCCCACCAATGTCAATCAACTGTTCAGAGCAAGAGTGGTTAAGAAGGAGGGCGGGTGAGCCTTGACACCCCTGTTCTCCTTTCTAGTAGATGTCATCAAGATCTGAGGCTGGACCCAGCAGAGCTAAGGAGCAGGGTGCAATTTTGGAGAACGGCTTTCCTCTACTAAAAGGACAAGCACAGGAGCAGTAGGCCTGACTGACTGTCATCACCACTCATACGACACCTGGAACTGTTCCCGCTGCATCAACACTGCAGCCATGGAGCTTGCAAGAATCTAAGACGGAAGGGATCTCCAGATCCCTCATGTTGCAGATTTCAGCCTGTGGAATCAATCAGCCTAGATTCTGATCTCCAGACTTACGTGAGACCATAAAACCTTAAGGAGGCAAACAAGATGGTTCTGCAGGTAAAGACACTTGCCACTGAGCCAAAAGACCTAAGTTCAATCACCAGAACTGACATGGTAGAGAAGAGATGCCCCAAAATTGTCCTCTGTCTTCCACATACAGACTGTGGCACTCGTGTTCCCAGATACATACATACATACTATGTATGTATGCATATACGTAATACACAAATGTAAATTGTTAATATATAAAAATTAAAAATAAAAGTTTTACAAATCTAACTGGTATCTATGACCAAAGCTATTCAAGCAGAAATAGTCTCCTTTCATGAAAATCTACTACCATATGCAGTGAACCCGAATCATGCAACCCCTACATGGACCAGGTCAACCTTCCAGGGCACTAGCTGGCTCCCTCAGGGCTGCCTGTGGAGGACTCCGGCCCAGTTTCACACTCTAACCCCAGCTGTCTGTGGACTATGCTACAGGTGACCAGGGAAAGTGCATTCTGCCTGATGTTTACAAACTTGGTCTTTCCAGATGCCAGGTGTCATCAGAAGCTCAGATTTGACTAATGGGGAACCAGAGAGGCTACAGAAATGTAATGTGCTGACACCTACAAGTACTTCCTGTCTAATTAAATGATGTGTACTTCAAGCAGAAAGCCCCGTGCTGTCGTCACTGCATGCACAGGGGGCAGAACACACATCTAACTACACTTGATTCACTTTTTAAGACACCCTTCTTCCACTGCTCCGGGTCACATCCCATCTTACCCCACTTCAGAGCTACACCACTAGAGGAAAGAGGCGTGTAGCCCATTTCCTGGGAGAGGCATGGTCTCAACCAAGAAAAGCAAGACATGTTTTTAGAAAACCAAGGGAACTCTTTCACAGATAAAGGAGGGCTCCAAAGGGTGGGATGTTTTACTAGATGTCACAGGTCCTTCTGGCCAGGACCAGAAGAGGCATTTGGGTTAAATTCCTAACTTAGTGCTTTTCACACAATACCAAACTGCTTCCAAGCTGCCAATTAAATATTTACTAGGAAGACTTGGCCAAACAAACAAAAAAAAAATCCATCACTGTATGTTCAAGTAAAGCAAAAACCTCTTAGGAAGCTAGGCTGACAGACACACACTGCCCTCTATGTTGACTTATTTTTTAAGATAAGCCTCGCTGCCCTAGTTTTCTACTCTTCTGACAAAGAAGACCCTTTCTGTTTGATTAACTGAAACACACCCATTGCTATCAGTTACAACACACTGAAGAGGGAGTCACAGTTCCAACTGATCTTTGCTTATCTGCTCTTTTAACAAAAGTAATGTTGAATATCGTATTTATTAAATTTAAAGACAAAAACTTGCTGCATTTTTAATATAAATGTTATAATTTCCTTAATGAAGTAATTATCATATAATGCTGATTTCATCCAGCAGTCTCTTCATTATCAACCTAATTACTCTGGGAAATCCTAACTTGGGGCTCAGGAAATCAGCAGTCTTTACAAGTTAATCTACAAAGGTTAAATGGGATGGCATTTTTTTGAGTGTTATAGTCAATTTCAAATTTATTTCATTTAAGATGATTAGGGTACCAAAGGGGAAGGGTATAAAGATTATTTTATGTACGAAATACACAAAAATTCAATTAAAAAAATTTTAAGATGATTAGTCCCAGCCAATCACTGTAATTTCATCAGCTTTGCCAAAGAGTCAAAGGACAGAAGCCTGGAGTGAATCTGGACCAATAATAAATGGAGAGACACTTGCTCAGTCTTTATGAGAAGGTTAGTCTCTTGCCCAGTGAGGAGGGAAGAGGAAGGGGAGCAGAAAGGGCGGAAGGACATGGGACTGTTGTGTGCGGTGCCCACACTCTCAAACTTCTAGGGCTTCCACTTGCGCAACATACACCACTTACTGCTTCAGTGACTCTCAGTTGACGGTTCTGTTACTTGAAGAAAAAGTATCTTCATTTTTCTAGAAAAGAAAGAGACTATAATCCTCCAGTATTCCCAAAATACCACCCCCCCTTTTTTTTTGGTCTTTTTGAGACAGGGTCTCCCTGTAGCCCCAGCTGTCTTGGACTGACTATGGAGACCAGGCTGGCCTTGAACTCACAGAGATCCACCTGCCTCTGCCTCCCAAGTGCTAGGGTTAAAGGTGTGCGCCCAGCTTAAAATACCCCTTTTAAAGGACTAAGCAGTTAAGAGCACTGACTGCTCTTGCAGAGGACCTGGGTTCAATTCTGGTACTGTGTTACTGGGTTAGGGTTTCTCTCCCCTAGACCATCGCACCCCTCAGGCCTCAGGAAACATGGGGAAATTTTAGCTAAAACATTTTTGTGTTTTTAAATAAAGAAACTAAGCTGATGTAATTGTTATCAGAATTTGTCATTGATGACAGTTTCATACATATTTGATGATACTTAAGAATTATTATGGAAGCTGGGCGTGGTAGTATACGCCTTTAATCCTAGCACTCCAGAGGCAGGCGGATCTCTGAGTTCAAGGCCAGCCTGGTCTCCACAGTGAATCCAGGACAGCTGGGGCTACAGGGAGACCCTGTCTCAAAAAGACCAAATAAAAAGGACTCTCTTCTTCATTAGATGGTTTAAATACCAGCCAAAGCACATGCATTTTTCTGTACAGCAAAGGAACTCCAAGACCCTCCCTAAACAACACAAGACATATTCTGTCAGCAAAGTAAAAAGCATTTCTATTTTCTTTCTGAATAACTGTTAGCACCCAGCACACTCCTCCAGCTCTGGAGAAAGGACAGCAAAATAGAGTCTTTGTTCTTGGGGTTTAGACAGAGAGAAAATTAATGAATCTTTAAGAATCTTTATGAAGGGCCCAAGCAAGCTCTATCAAGATTGGGATCTGAACACTGTTCACTCAGGAGAGTTACAAACAAAAAGACTTGGCAAATTCTTTCACCCCAGCAGGAAAAAAGTCAGGGAGAAAAAAACAAAGAACAAGAAAAAAGCTGAAAGAACAAGAGATCAGGTCAAAAGCAGAGAAACGGCGCAGAAAGCAAATTCACAAAATCATCACAAACACAGGTACCCACAATCACCCTCAAGGGACGGGGGGAGCTGGAGAGAAGAGCACTAGCTTCTCTTGCAGAGGGTCCGGCTTCCATTCCCAGCACCCACATGGCTGCTGACAACCTTCTGTAACTCCAGCTCCTGGTGATCTGGTGGCCTCTTCTGACCTCCTCAGGCACTGCACGACATAGGTGCACTTACATACATACAGGCAATACACTCACACATAAAATTAGGAAAATAAATAAAAATTTTTGAAAAAATGGGGAGGTGGAAACAGCATCTGTTTCTAGTTTGTTCTATCTGAAGTAGATCTCTGAAACAGATGGGATGTTGTATCAATTGACAAGTCCTTCCCCCGCCACCACCACTATATAGCCCTAGCTGGCCTAGAACATGCTATGGTAGACCCACCTTCCCCTGCCTTCTGAGTGCTGGAATTTAAGGTGGTGCCACCACGCCCATTTCAATTAACAATGTCTTGGTCCTGAGATCTTCAAGAATCTAAAATGCCTATCTCAGACTCTAAGAAAACACCAACTTCCCAGCCCAGAATCAAGAACAGCTAGAAGCTGGAGAGATGGCTCAGTGGTCAAAAGCTCTTTATCTTCTTGCAGAGGACCTGGGTTCTGTTCCCAGCACCCACATGGCAGCTAACAACCGCCCAAACTCTAGTTCCAAGGAATCCAACGTCCCTTCTGACTTCCGAGAACATTGTGCGACACAGGTACCCTTGCATGTATGCAGGTAGTACACTCATACATGTAAAATAAGAGCAATAAATAATTTTGTCTTTTTTTTTTGAGACAGTGTCTCCTTGTAGCCCCAGCTGTCCTGGAACTCACTATGTAGACCAACTCACAAAGATCCACCTGCCTCTGCCTCCCAAGTGCTGGGATTAAAGGCGTGGGCCACCAGGCCCAGCATAATATTTTTTAAAAAGATACTTAACGGTCAAGGGAGTTACCATGATCATGAAGGTGGTCTTCCCAGGGCGAGGCTCATCCATTGCACTCCGGATGTGCTGACCCCTGCAATTTCCCCAAATGCAGGAAACTCGACTGCATAATTTGTGGTAGTGGGGGATTGCGTTCGCACTCTCCCCTAAACAAAAAAAAAAAAGAACAGCCAGACACTCTTCATGTCTCTAAGCTATAACTCACTTTCCAGAGCCCTCCACTAGGAATCCACATTCCACTCAACCCAGTCTGCCTCTTGAACTAGCAGAAAGGCTCTGTGGCATCGGCCTAGCAATGACAGAAATCCCTCCAGCATTTTCTAATATAAAAATTAGTACTTGTCCAGCAGGGCGGGGTGGCACACACCTGTAGTCCCAGCTTTTGGGAGGCAGAGGCAGGCGGATCTGTGTGAGTTCAAGGCCAGCCTGGTCTACATAGTGAGTTCTAGGACAGCTGGGGCTACAGGGAGACCCTGCTTCAAAAAGACCAAAAAAAAATAGTACTTGTAAACACAGAATAAGAAAAAACTTGGGGGGGAGGGTATAGAGATGATTCAGTGGTAAAAAGCACTGGCTGCTCTCGTAGAGGACCTGGGTTCAATTCCCAGGACCCAAATGGCAGCTAACAGCCATCTGTAACTCCAGTTCCAGATGATCTGACGCCCTCTCCTGGTCTCCACAGGCACTGCATTCACAATGATGCAGGCAAAACAATCTTACACATAAAATAAAAATAAAGAGTTAAAGGGCCAGGTATGGTGGCACACACCATTAGTACCAGCACTCAGAGACAGAGGCAGGCAGATCTCTGTATGTCAGAGACCAGTCTGGTCTACATAGTAAGTTCCAGGCCAGCTGGGTCTACAGGAAGACACTGTCTCAAAAAGACCTAATTAATTAATTAATTATAAATAAATAAATAAATGAATAAATAATAAATAAATAGTGAAGAAAAAGAAAAGGACTTTTAAGGTGATAAACCCAAATATTAAAACTTAATAAAAACAACTATTCAAATATTCCATCTTTCAATATTATAAAAACCTCTGACCAGGCAAGTAAATAGAATGACTCAGATTCTTCACTCACTAAGTGGTCACTGAATTATTCAAATGTTCCAAGTGAAAAGGTAAGTGACTGGTAGATAAACATTGAAAAAGCTTTGCCCTTCTTTAATATAGTTTAAATTATTTTAGGCAGAATAATAGGCAAGTGTAATATTATTTTTTAATTACTCTAATATTGTATAATTAAAATGGTTCCAGATCATAATATAAGTCAATAGGTAATAACTGTGGGATTGTCTCATACTGGGCCTTACTATAAAGAAAATACAGATTTTTAAGCCAAAGTTCTTCTAGAATGAATGTACATTTAAAAACATGTCTGGAAGCTGAAAAGATGGCTAAGAGGAGCTGATGGCTCCTGCAGAGGACCCGGGTTCAGTTCCCAGAAACTACATGGCAACTAATAACAGTCCATAACTCCAGTTTCAGGGAATTCAGTAGCCCCCTCTGGCCTCTGCAGGTATTGGACACGTGTGCATGTGTGCACACATACACACACGCACACACACACACACACACACACAGTGGACTTACATGCAGGAAAAACACTCATTAACAAAAAAGTAAATCAATCAAAAATAATTTTTAATTGGCAGAAAGCACTAAGATTTTAAAAGATAAACATTTATTCAATTTCCACATATATATTGAGTATCTGCTATAAAACAAATGCAGCTGTCAAGTGGGAACACGTGGCTCCATGGGAGAGCACTTGACTACCACATGCAAGGCCCTGGGTTCAACCCCTAAAGACACCACACTTCAGAGATGTTCAGTTTTCTTGAATATAAAACAGTGTACTGTGTGCACAGAACCTATGCACTTCCTCTACATTCTTTAACTCAACTAAAGACAACTTACAACACTGATGTAAATGCCATATTAATAGTAAGTATTTTGCACTGCAAATCATTACACTAAAAGTCTATAAATGGTGAGCAGAGGTACAGTTTTTCTTCCTTTTCTCTTCCAATCCTGGGGTCACTGACTCCACATACACAACCCACAGAAAAAAAGTGCCGACCTTCAGAATCGCCCTTGAGTACATGGAAAATATTTGGTTGTCCTTGATTCAAGAGCCTAGTGCAGTCAGCTTGTTAGGCACCCTCGTCTCCACTGCTCAGCCCAGTACTGCTCCTAGCAGGCCTCTGGCACGCTCCAAACGCAGTGAAGTGCAGGCCTCCCTCTCCAACCTCAGTGGGTAAGAAGACAGGTGTGGGATGCTGGCTGGTTACAATGATGCCAAATATTACCCAGATTTCTTTTCTATGTTGTAGATAAGAATAATCTCCCCTTAGATAAAATGTAAAGACTTGGACGTTGTATCAACATGATAAAAGCATTCTGTGATTGCTATATAACTTTAAAAGGGATTTGTTTTCTTATTTCAAACACCCAGTAGGCAAATATCCCATCATTCTGTGCTACCAGATTAATGGTTTGCAATAACCCAGGCAGACCTCAACAGCTATATGACCAAGAAAGCAACCAAACCATGGAGTCCATTCGCCAGACTGCCCACAGAACAATGGCCCAACAGGTGGCCACCCTCTACTCCAGACTCAATCCTACTGCATGCAACATTGTCTCCATCACTCTATGAGGTTGTTTTGTGTTATACAACCTCTCATATCCCATTTTCAAAATTAAGACAAAACCATTTTAATGGTAGGCAAACCACAATAGGAAAAATCAATGACACAAACAAGGCTGCTCAGGACTCAGTAAAAAGGGTCCCTCCCAAGTCCCAGAGGAAAGGGCCAAGCCCTCCTCACCCTCACCCCAATATTTGTTCAGTGAAGCGGTGTTTGGAATACATCCCAGGGCCTGGCTAAACACCAGGTGGTATACCAGCGTCATTTTTTTTTTTAAGTAACAGATGGCTCAAACTTTTCATCTTTATGACATGTAGCCCAGGACTTACACAAGTAAAACTGTCTCCCAAGTTCATTATACAAGTAGCACAATTGCACATGTGACTCACCACTTCGTATCATAAGGAGGGCAGCAGGTGGGACAGATGCTGGGCTCCTGGATTATTTATGACTTTGCATAACAGACAGAGAAAGTATACACATGGACCCGGAGTCAGGCGCAGCTCCACACTCAATGGCATTCCATTTCCTAGGTGGTAAAACTGGGGGCCAAACTAAGTGAGCACTTTGGTTTTAGTAAATAAGATAAAATGTTACAAATCTGAAACAAAGACAAAGAGAAACGTATGTCCACGGCCTTTACAGAGTTGTAGGGTATTTTCACTAGAAATGTTAGATGGAAAGTAGGTATAGGAAGGCCGGGCCAGGCTAATGAGCCTGGTCACACAGGAGCCCTCAAATGACTTGTCTTAACTACATTGTTAGAGTTGTTTTTACTAACAGCTGTCAATCCCTTACTGTGCTTAACCTATAAACTTTATCATAGGTCTCTTTATATTAGAAAAAGAAAACACCGTATACATGGGGTTCAACAACAGCAATGACTCCAGGCATTGAATGGGGGTGATGTAATGTATACCCTCAAACAAGGACTGCTATACATCATATTCATCAAAAAACGAGGGAAAGGCTGATAGAAGGGCGAAGTTGTTAACACTGAGTGGCTCATCCACAATGTGCCCACTAAACAACCATACACAAGGTCTACCCGACCCAAGGCAAGGCTGGCAAGGTCTCTGGACATCTCTGGGCTGAGCAGCAGAATCATTACAGGGAACGTGTGGGTTTTACATAACATGGGCCCGCCTGTATCAGCCTACTGTCTTCTGAAGTATAGGGCCGAGGGATGACTGGGTACAAGCCCCTATAATCCTTCAGCCTTCTTGCTGACAATCACAGGCACGGACATCCATAGAGGAGACAAGTCAGCCTATTTTGAGTTACCAATAGACAAAAATGTTTGGTGATGTCAGTAACTGTTTCCCCTGGGGACCTAACACCTGATTCCAAGACCCAGCTCCTCTGTAAACACAGAAAACTTGACCTAGAAACATAGGTAGAAACAAAGATGCAATCCCAAACAGACTCAAGACAGGCTGCACCCTAAAATATGTACCCTAAGGAAAAGGAAAGTGACAGGTATTCTCCTGACATCAGATCTACTCAGAACTACTACAAGACTCCCGGAAATGCACTTAGACAGCCACTACACGTGGGGTTTGCCTGACAACTGAATTATTATGTATATCATGCCTGAGTAAATCCAAGTTTTCAAAAGAACTTGTTTATGTGGGGAGTTTTCCTGGTAACTTCTCCAAATGTCTAAAACAATGTGCCTTATCTTTGTATGAGACTACAATAATCACTATTAATGCTAAATGCCAAAAATCTACAATTCCAAAAACAGTAGATATTTAACAGTGGTTGATGCTGTTCTTTATTAAGATATATATTTTGATATTTTGAAAAAAACCTTAAGTAATCACCTTTATATAAGAAAAAAACTCATTTATTAGTCTATATCCTTTATTCTAAGTGCTTAAGACAGAAATGTTTCAGAATGTTGGAGTTTTTTAGCTTTGGGAAGATTTAAATAACATCCATGATCCAAAATTATGAAACTCGTACACTCCAAAATATAAGACTTTTGAAAGTGTTCTCAGAATTTAAAATGTTCACAATTTCAGAGGCTGCTCGGCCTCTGTGTGCTCTAGAATTAAAAGCGTAAGAGCAAATCTGCTACTGTAGTAAACAAGACTAAAAGCCGTAAACAATTGCCACTTGAAATGAGAAAGGAGTCTGTTATTTTTCAGTATGTACTTCTGCTGAAGTCTATCACACAGCCTGAAGTTCATGAGCTCACATTTCAGGTCTGCCACCTAGCATGCCTTGTGATTCTAAACATCATCAGTATTTCCACAGTTTCAGGAACTTGATCATTTTGTACAATGCTTCTGGTAAAAATTACTACAGCTTGGAAGAAAACTGACTTTTAAATACAAGTATTAATTATCAGCCTCTTTCCTTCCTCCCCTTGATGCTAGCACAGGGAGAAGGGATTGTGGGCTATGCACATGGTAACTGAACGTGAATTCTTAGCTTCCTTCCACTCAGGCTTTCTGAACCATTTATTCCAAGCCTCACATTCCTTACTGGAATTAACCAGATGACCAGCCTATGGCAGGCACTGGCACTGCATAAATTCAATTTCCAGGGCCCCCAGGTGGAGGACAATGTCATCTAGAATTCCATTTTCAAAGACTAAAATCAACAAGAAATTTGGAGAAGCGATTTAATGTGAGCAGGGGAGCATTTGTTCCTGACTTCTGGTCTAGGGACCTGCTCCACAGACCTCTGTTTTCTGGTCTTGCACTGTTGCCCCCGCCCATGGAACATAGCTTGGTTTCATTCAAAGCCACTCATTAATCAGACACAATCAAACTCATCCCCTAACATCACCCTCTGGTGCCTCATCTCCTGCCAACTGGCCCTGGCTTACCAAGCGTGCTACCCTGTGCTTCCCACTGCTGTTTCCCTCTTAAATGTGCTCATTTGGGTCTCTGCTTAGATGACATCTTACTACAAGGTTTTGCTTTTTCTTTTCTTTTTTGAGACAAGGACCCGTTGAAGCCCCAGCTGGCCTGGAACACACAGAGATTCACCTGCCTCTACCTCCTGCGTGCTGGAATTAAAGGCAGGCACCACAGCCTTTCTTAACTCTGCTACAAAAATGATATCTATCTCTCCTAAGACCTTGCTTTCATGTTTTTTTCATAGTACTGGGTACATACCTGGCTTAAAATTTTTGATTTCCAATGACAATCTAAGCTATATGAAAAAGAATAAACTGATATGTTCACTACTATACATCTAGGAGCTAAAAAATATTTGGTAAGGCTCAATAAACAATTAAGTCTATGAATGTTTGTTTCTCCCTACCCAAGGAAACTCGTTAAGAACTTTGTTTTATTCAGTGCTGAGAGCCCAGTACCTGAAACAGTCCTTAATACTTAAGGCAATCAGCAACCATGCTGTGTGATTTCCACCACACAGACATGCTGGGTTTTACTGTTTTTTTGTCTGTTTTTGATGCTGAGGATTTAACCAGTGTTTCATAAATGCAGGGCATGCTTCCCCACTCTCTGGCCTGCTATTTTTAAATGTTCTCAAAACTGAAAACAACAATAAAGATATAATTTTACTAGTGCTTAATATGATCATTAACTAGAAGTTAACTATTTTCCTAAGCAGTAAAACTTTTAGCAGTTATGAAAGTTCAAATTAATATCATAATGAACCATATATGCACATTTTTGTATTAAAAATATTCACAAAAAAAGATATATGGGACTGGAGAAATGGCTCAGTGGTTAAAAGCACTGACTGCTCTTACAGAGAACTCAAGTTCGATTCCCAGCACCTATACGGTGGCTATGAACTGTCCTTAACTCCAGTTCCAGGGGAATTTGAAGCCCTCTTCTGACCTCCATGGCTTTGCATGACATGGGTACACTCATATGCAGGCAATACACTCATACACATAAAATAAAAAAAAAATAATATATATAAAACTGACACTATACTACCACGTTTTCACATTTACTACAATTAATATCTTCCCACCAAAATAGTTATAGCCAAATTACAAAAGTTTTAATTTACTCAGTTTTAGTAATACCCTAAGTATATTTTCACTATTTATAACTCTAGGCTCTTGGCTTTTTTTACTATTTTATTTATTATTTTTATTGTACGTGTATGAGTATATTGCTTGCATGTGTTTGTAAGTGCACCCATGTCATGCAATGCCCTCAGACGTCAGAATAGGGTGTCAGATTCCCTGGAACTGGAGTTACAGACAGTTGTTAGCTGCCATGTGGGTGCCAATCCCAGGTCCTCTATAAGTGCAGCCAGTGCTCTTAGCCACTGACCATCTCTCCAACCCAACTCCAGGTTCTTGTTAACTATTATAACATTGCCTAGCTGGAGCTGGAGCTGGAGAAATGGATCAGCAGTTAAGTGTTCACTGTGAATCACAGGGACCAGAATTCTGATCTCAGCACTTGCATAACATGCTAGCTGCAGACTCATACCTGTAACCCCAATCTCTCTCATGGGGCAGAGACAGGAAGATCCCTGGGGCTTGCTGGCTTCCAGCCTATCCCCAGGTTCAAGGAAAGATCCCGCCTCAAAAGGAATAGGAGGGGAGTGATAGGAGAGGCTGTCTGACATCTTTCAGGGTTCTGTGCAAACACAGGCACAAGCATGCAGTCACACATGCACATACACTAAATGAAAATAAATACTTTTAAAAGCTGTACTCAGTCATATAATAAAAATATAGCTCTGGCTGGTAAGAAGGCTCAGTGGGTAAAAGTGTCTGTTATCAAGCCAGACAACCTGAGTTCAATCCCCAGGACCCATGTAGTAGAAGGAGAGAACCAATTCTTGCAGGCTGTCCTCTGACCTCCACATGTCACACCCAGACACACATACACACAAGTAATAAGTAATAAATAAATGCAAAATTCTTTTAAAGATGTGGCTTATAAGGGTCAGAGACATGACTCAGCGGTTAAGAGCACTGGCTACTCTTGCAGAGGACCGAGGTTCCGTTCACAGCACCCACATGTGACTAACAACCATCCATAACTCCAGTTCCAGGGGATCCAATACCCTCTTCTGACCTCCACCACATGGGTACACCTACATACATTCAGGCAAAATATTCATAAACCTTAGTTTCTTTTAAATAAAAATAAATGTAGCTTGCTAATGTCCCCCTAAAGGCTCATGTGTTAAAGGTGTGTTTCCAAAGGTGGGAATGGAAAGAGGAGGGAATAGAACCTTGGGGCAAGCGTGTTAGTGGGAGGTCCTTGGGGCACTGGGGTCCTTAAAAAGCATTATGGGATGCACTCTTTCCTCTTCTACTTCTTGGTCATGACACCAAGCTTGCTCAGCTAGGAGTCCCTACCATCACCATCCAGCATCCCACTAGAGGTTGAAAAGCACTAGTCCAACTGACCACAGCCTCAATCTCCAAAACCACAGGCAAAAATAAACCTCCTCTATATATAATTCTTTATTGGATCTTGTTATAATGATGGAAACCTGACTAACAGTGAACCCAACTGTAGTTAACGATAATGTACAGCTTTTACTTTGTTTAAAGGGAAAGGTTCTTAAAAGACATATACTAAATTGCAGTACTACAGTGTGGACTAGCATGGCTCCTGGGCAACAGTGGCTCACTGAACTTAAGAAGCACTCCCTATGTGTGCATGTGTCAAAATACCACACTGTTATATCACCCCATTATTCTGTACGATTACATGTTAATTTTAAAAACCTAAAATTCTACTTTAACATTATTAATTAACATTATTAACTAACGTTAACAGGTAACTGCCGTTATTCCAACATTAAATAATTTGAATATCACTTAAAACAAATTAAATTTTCTTAGAACACACAAAAAAGATGTCTGGAGTTGGTGCCTTTGTTGTTTTCTTTTTTGGATGGAACCTTTTCAGAGCAGAGTTAGCAGATTTTTTTTTCTGTAAAGTGCCAGGTAACTATTTTAGATGTTGAGGGCCATATGGTCTGTGTCACAACTAAACCCCAAAACTCTACCCTAAGTGTGGGAAAGCAACCACAGACGGCAAGCACACTGCCTAGTAAATACAAGCCTGTTCCAATAAAACTTTATTTAAAAGACAAGCAGCCAGTGAGGTTTGTCCTGAGGGCTAGAGTTGGCCAACCTCTAGTACCTATCACTCCCTCCATTAACTTTATCTGAGCCCAGAACAACCCAACTTAGGAATGGTTATGTGTCAAGAGCTAACAAACAGTGAGGCCTTTTTATTCAACTGTTAGCATCTTTGTAACATATACTACAGCAGAAACCCTGTTACAATTAGTTGGAAGACGGAGACAACTGAAGCATTTTGTGCTTACCTTTCCCCCGTCCCCTGCTTCAAAACAAAGAGAAATTATGTGCACAGGCCTTCTTCCCATCACCTCTTGATCACAACTGCCTACCACAGCATCACACCACAACCTGCCCCAGCTCTCAAAGTGCCCAGAGCATTAAAAGCTCTAAAAGTCTACACTCCTTTTTCTAATCAGCCTCTTATCCTTAATAAAGCTGACCTTTACTAAAAACAGGGAGAAAAATCTGATTAAACAAAGCATGCTAATATGTGAATTAAAGCATTTGAAAATATTCACAAGGTTCCTATCCTGAGAACTTGGATTTTCTGTATTGAGGATAGAAAGGATCAGCAAAACAACTTATGTTCTTGGGAGTATAATTTTCCTAAGAGCACAGGGGAAAAGTACATGTATTATGTAGGGAAAAGATCAGAGATTGGAGGGGGAGGACAGGAACACAGCACCAGGAAGGCCAATCGTCAGCGAATGAAGTTACTGAAAACTAAGAACTGCATGTTCTGCGTCTATATCCTACAGTTCCAGGCCACTCAGAGGCCCATAGTAAGGCTCGTAGTAAGACCCAGTCTCAAAATTCAATCCATCAATCAGCCCCAGTCCATTGCAGGGCCATGTCAACAGATTTTTTTCCCCCAAAGCCAAAAATACAGATTTTTTTTTTTTAATGGGAAACTATCAATTTTTAAAAATACTCCACCAGCTCAGTGGGTTAGACTAGGCCCCCAGTCATCAGCCTTAGGGGCCAGAAAGGTGTACATGAAAATGTGTGCATCGTGCGGAGGGTGGGCGTACCACCTACAGGTGGTACTATTCCTCAGACACTGTACTGATTCTCTCACTGGCCTGGAGCCACCAGGTAGACGGGACTGGCTGGTCAGGGCACCAAGGGTCCCAATCTCTCACTCTGCCTCCCCAGCTGCATTATTCACTTTTTGTTATAACTTGGAGAAGGAAGAATCTGGTGGCCCTAAAGCTCCAGAGGGCTCAGATCTTCAAGCACACACGGAAGCAGAGAGAGTGAAACTGGAAATGGGCTATGAACTCTCCAAGCCCACACCACTCACAGTGATGTGCTGCCTCCAGCAAGGCCACACCTCCTAACCCTCCCAAACAGCACTAACCACTGGGGACAAAGAGTTTAAATCCTTGGAGTCTATGGGGATATTATTCCAACCACAACACCTGCACTGGGTATACAAGCTTGTACCACCACACCTGGCTTTTATGAGGTCTGAGGAGCCAAACTTTGGTCCTCATACCCGTGTGGCCAACACTTTACACTGAGTCACCTCCCCTGCCCACAGTCATCCCCTCTCATGGGCCACATCAGCTCTCTGGGAAACGACAGCCAGAAAAGAACAATTCAGACACCCCAAGATACTGAATAATTAATTAAAACTATGTTCTTCCTGAAAGTCACATGTGCACGTAACTCTAAAACTTTATTTTAGAAATAGGTAACATAAGGGGCTGGAGAGAGAGCTCAGGAGTTAAGAGCACTGGCTGCTCTTTCAGAAGATCTGGGTTCAATTCCCAGCACCTACATGGTAGTTAACAACCATCCATAACTCCAGTTCCAGGGAATCCGATGCCCTCTTCTGGCCTCCACAGCCACTGCATGCATGTGATGCACTTACATAAACACAGGCAAAACACTCAGATAAAAAAGTGAAGTAATAAGTCAAAAAAAAATCAAAAAAGAAAATATAAAAAAAAATTTAAAGATAAATAAGTAACATTTTTTTTTTTTTTTTTTTTTTTTTTTTTTTTTTTTTTAAAAAGTAGCCCAGGCCACCTTTCTGAGCTGTAACCACTACATGTACTTCCGGATAGAGTACAAATCAGTGTTGAGATACGTCCCACAAGTTCCAGCCAGCCCTGAACCACACCAGGGGCGGCACGGTAGGCCGGCTTCTTTCCCGGTCACAGGCCTTACTTACTGCTCAGCTGCTCTCTTGCCTCATCTGTCACCTCTTTCTGAGCAGAAGGCGAACCTTACACTAAAAACAAATCCGAGCTTGCCGTGAATTCAGGCTCCTTCACTCAGGTCAGACCTGCCAGCTGCCATCAACCTCTGTCCCACTTTCTGCCCAGACCTGTAATTATTTACAGCTCTGCACCTGTCAAAACCCTGAAACAATAACTTTCCTTGTTTCTTAGGATTCACAGACAGTTCAACACACTCAGTTCTGAAGCTGAAAGCTTAGGGCCCACAGTGAAGGGGTAGCTACCACTGAACAGTTCAGAGCAGTCAGAGAGCAGTGAGAAGAAATAAACCAGGTTCCAACGGTTAGTGAATGAAATCCTAAAGCAGCTATTTCCACCTTCATGAACATAGAAACTATCCATGAAATCCTAAAACACACCAACACTTTATCCAGAAGCCAGACTTCCAAAACTTGAATTTAGAAATGAGAGGGCAAATGTAACTTTAAATATGGTCTGAAAACATGTTCTAAAAACACAACAAACATAATTAACCAAACCATCATCCTGAAAGAATGACAAATCACTGATGTTGCCACTGATGACTATTTGTTAAGTAATCCAACGGACAGGTAGAATTCAAGCACTGTGCCAATCAAAAGAAAGAAAAGTAAACACCAATGACCATGGTTCTTCGGCTAACCTGAACCCTAATTAAGAAATGAAACAGGTCTTTTCACTATGGCTAATTCAGGGGCAAGACACGGAAAGCTCTAGTTTGCTGAACTTTTTTTCTGAGCTATGCACCTCTCCAGAAGGTGCTATTTCTTTAAGAAACAAGCCATCCTGGGTAAACAGGGTGCATCTGGTGAACACATGTCCATGAGCAGGTAAACACATGATTTCAGTAATTACTTCCAACACCATCTGTCAGGCAGGTAGTTCAAAACCTACTCAACAGGAAAGGCAGTTTGAAGTAATTTTTAAGCAAGTATACTTCTCATCTGCCTAATGAAAGCAAAGACCAAAATACAAGCCTGGAAACCTGTCTCCCTCTGCCCTGGATTTACCTGGGGCAGAGGCAGGCAGGTTCGCTCTTGTAACTACGGAAGACGACGCCACACTGCTTACAAATACAGAGCCTGATTAATTACCTCAAAAGAAAACGTACGATTAAAAATGGCAGTAATTTATTCATCACTAATCAATAACTAACAAGAATAGTCTCTGTAATAAATTAAAGTATGTCACCTGTCTGCAAAATCACCTCACCATTAATTAAGGGATAAACCACCCTGGTGACAAGTGCTTTGAAATACTTCTCAATACCATTAACTCAACTTGAAAAACATAAACCCTCATGTAAAAGAACACAGGGAACGGAAAAAAAAGCACAAGAAAAGAAAAAAGTTCCATTAATAATTTTTCTGACTTTGAAAATAGTTGGTTATTTGAGAGACTTCTGAAAAATTATCAGTGCAGTTCCACCTTGTGTCTTTGTAAAAGCAATGGTCTTTTCATCACTCTGACTTTTGTCACTCAAATAGCACTAGCAACTTTCAAACATCCAAAGAGAGATACAGCAAGAATCCCAAAGGACAGAGCAGGACAGATGACTGGGTCAGCACGGTGCTTGCAGTACAAGCCTGACTCCCTGAATTCAATCCCTAGCACCCAAGGAAAAGACAGGGAAAGAGGAAACAGGTGGATTGTGAGCCAAACCTACCTGGTGAGTTCCAGGACAGGCAAAGATTGTCACAAAAATACAAGGTAGGGGCCGGGCACAGTGGCACACGCCTTTAGTCCCAGCACTTGAGAGGCAGAGGCAGGCGGATCTTTGTGAGTTCGAGGCCAGCCTGGTCTACACAGTGAGTTCTGGGACAGCTGGAGCTACAGGGAGACCCTGTCTCAAAAAAAGACAAAAAATAAAATTAAAAAAAAAAAATAAGGTGGATGATTCCTGGGGTCTGGCCTCCATATGCACCAACACACACGTGCACACAAACATATACAGCCACAGGCAGACAGGAAAAAAAGGAAAGTTTGTAACCCAGCTTTAGAGCTATGATCAAAGAAAAGCATCCTCACTGGCTGCTGTCTACCTTTCTGATCTGTGAAGAGTTTTGCTTGTTGACATGACTGTTGTTTTCTGGGCCCGGGACTTGAACTTGGGACCTCACACATCCTAGGCAAGACTTACTGTAGCACTGAGGTACATCCCCAGCCCCTAATTAATGTTTTCTAAAGGTCAGACTTCACTTTATTCACTAAATATTTTAGGCTGTCTTTAGATTATTACTTTTTAAAAAATCGTATTCCTGTCCTTAAAATCTCTGGAGGTGCGGGGCCGAGCGGGGCTGGCGTCCCATGGACTCTCCCCATCTGGGAGTGCAGCGTTGCGGCCACTGAAGCACATAAAAATGCAGAAGATCTGTTTTTACTTAAATGATTTTTCAAGATCAGTCCCCATTAAAAGGAGGGTGGGCCCTACTTCTGGGGGCTGTCTGTTTTCCAAAGTGGAAAGCCTTGGGGACCCTAGCTAAGTAAAGCAGGCTAAACTGAGGATTTAAAGCATGATTTCAAGCAATGTGGCTGTGGCTTTTCCAAATCTACTTTAAACATATCACAGGATGCATTTATGAGGTACCTGGAACAGGTAAAATCAGAGACAGGGGAAGCAGACTAGTGGTTTGGAGGGATGGGAGGGGAGAGAAGGGAGTGAGTTTCAGCAGGGGATAATGAAAACAGTTTGATACTGATCAGCACCAGCCCTCAGCATTATATGAAATGGTCAGCAACACGGAGTATAGATGCTCCTTAACTGATTGATAGGATTATAAACTGACAAACCCATCCCAAATTGGACATGTTCTCAGTTAAAAATGTAGTTAACAGCCAGGCGTGGTGGCGTACTCCTTTAACCCCAGCACTCAGAAGACAGAGGCAGGTGGATCTCTATGAGATCAAGGCCAGGCTGGTCTACATAGTGAGTTTCACATCAGCTGGGGCTACAGGGAGACCCTGTCTCAAACAACAACAACAAATGCAGTTAACAGTACTACGCGGTGTAGCTTGCCAACACAACACACACACACCACAGAGCACAAGCTGCTTACAACTGTGAGGCTAACAAGGGAGCGCCTGCCCAGCATCCTAAGCGAATACCTCTGCATATCACAAGCCTAGGAAAGAGCCAAACTTCCTAAATTGAAGCTCAATTCTAAGTCCGTGCACACTGGTTTTGTGCCAGTATCCGCCTATCTACCTGACAGGAAAAAGCAGGAAAGAAGAAAGCAACAGAAGTCACTGGCACAGGTATGAAGAAGTCAGGCAGCAGATGTGAGCCTGCAAACACAAGGAACAGGAGCTCCAGAAGTGAGCCTGCAAACATGAGAAACAGGAGCTCCCTAGTGGCACACAAACATCACTTCATAAGCACAGCCTGGTCTTACTGGAACACCCAGATGGACCTCTATTCTGAGCAGTCCTAAGAACGGCTTTGACCATAAGCCCTTCACCAGGCAGAACAAAGGGACGCACATGCACAGGAGAGATCCAACCAATGGAAATAGCTAAGGGCCAGAGGCTAGAGCCCAGAGCTCTAGGTACTTTTTAGGAAGTGACTGGACAGAGGCTAGAGCCCAGAGCTCTAGGTCTTTTTAGGAAGTGACTGGATAGTCCCATCAATGTCAAAGTTTGCTTAGAACCATAAAGTTCTGAAGGCCACAATTTCAATTTCTTCCTCAGTCCTAAAAAATGTCAATTATAGCCACGTCTTTCATAATTATTAGCGAGGAAAACAGCAACACTACATGACAGGGACTCTTAGAATATGTTCTGCTTTTCCACTGAACCTAACGGGTGGCCACGGACTCCTCCATCCTGCAGTTCTTGCATTTCAGGAGACTGGGAAGTGGTGTATCTTATGACATGCATGGCGTGTTTGGTGGTATCTGTGGAGATAATGCTCTGTTTGTGCTAATGCAGATAACACTACAGGCATGCACCCTTCCCTGCACATTTCGAAGGATGACATCCCAATGCACAAGTGGGGAGGGCGTTCTGCTCTGTGGTGTCCAGTCTTAACTGTCAACCTGAGGGGTCTAGAATCACCTAGGTGACACCCCTCTCAGTGTGGAAATGAGGAAAGTTCCAGAGTGGATTAACTGAAGGAGAAGACCCCTCCCGTCAAGGAGGGTGTGAATTCAGGTGGATGGTCCTGATATAAAGAGGTTCAAGGAAAAAGTAGCATCTGTACCTGCCTTCTGCTTCTCCATGTCTGTCACTGCTGCGGCCATGGCTTCTATAACCACTGAGGTCAGCCTCCAGCCTTCCCACAGGAACACAATACCATGACTTTCTAGAGACTCTTCCAAGCTTTCCACTGCAGACTGGACTGCAGAAGCACCGAGCTTCTAAAGCTAAGCAGTCATCAGGCTCTCTGACTCTCTGGGGTCTAGACAGCAACTGTTGCGCGTCTAGCCCCTCTCGTGTAGGCCAATCTAATAAATCCCCTGTGTTATGAGCACCCTCATTCCTGTAGAGAACCTGCCTACTAGAGTCTCCTTTTAGAGAAATAAGGGGAGTGTCCCTAGTTCCAGAGTACAAACCTGCCACTCTGATGACAGCGACAGGCAAGCTCTCCACAGGACCCATGCCAAGGATGACCCTAGGAACAGGTGACTGGTAACTCAGCTGCAAACTTTACTGAACTAAGCAATCTGAAGGTACTGTATGTCCACGTATTGGGAGAGGCTCTTAGTACTAGATTTCAATCATCTTCATGACATGAATTGCACAAGCGAAGACCAGTCCTGGCCTTCAGGAAGCCTCATGCTATAAATAATGAGCTTGAGGTCAGCCTGGGCTACCTGAGACCTTGTCTCAAAAGAAAATAAAAGAACGAGAAAGAAAGGAAAAATGTGAAGGGGAAGGAAAGGCAACTTCAGATTTCTAGAAATAACGGAATCTGCTATGAGCCAGAAGGAGATGCGGTAAAATCCCATATTAAATATCACAGTGGTTTCAACATCGTCAGCAATGCACGGGAAAGAAGAGGGAGAGCAGAGTTCCCTTACTACCCTGCACTGACCGAAGGCTTGCCACACAACTGGACTCATCATGTGTGGGGCAAACAACGCTGACTAAAACGCCTAAGATTCAGTGAATGTGGAGGTGAAGTAACAAACCGAGAACCCTTTTCTACTAATTATCTCAAAACCACGCATTGCTTTTGACATCTATATCTTCGGTTTAAGAACCTGGCAAAGAAATAGTGAGAAGTGCCTTGTGAGCTTCACAGTCCCCTATGTGCACTCCTGGTGAAACCTGTTTAACTTAGAGGGGGAAATGGAATAGGAGATGATAATCTTTCCTAAACTAACTGCCTTAGTAGTCAGGATAAGCAAAAGTGCCTGTACCTGTACAATAAATCCCCTATCACAAAGCTCCATGAAGTTAAGGGGGCTGGGAGGAAGGATTGGGACGGAGGGAGGGATGGGGGAAGGGGGAGGGAGGGAGTTTGTTTTTGAGACAAGGTATTCCTGTAGCCCCAGCTAGCATGGAATTCACTATGTAGACCAGGTTGGCCTCGATCTCACAGGGATCTGCCAGTCTCTGCCTCCCAAGTTCCTGGATTAAAGGCATGTACCACCACATCTGGCACTCTACGGAAAATTGTAAATAGCACATTGGGAAAACCTAGAGTCAAACTTTTAAAATCTAAGGCCAATGTGGTGGTGCATACCTTTAGTCCCTTTAGTCCAGGCCAGTTTGGTCAACATAGCAAGTTCCAGGTCACCTGGTGCTACAGGGAGACCCTGTCTCAAAAAGACCAAAAAAATTATAATAAATAAATAAATAAATAAGCATTTAAAATCTACTGAGCATGCTCCCAATTTATGAATATTTATTTTGAAATTATATACTTGCATTAGTGTATAGTGTTATTATAGAGTATATGTACAATTTTAATAAAAAATAATGAGCTAGACGTGGTGGTTCTCACTGGAGAGCCCAGCACTGGGGAGACTGACACAGGAGGACTTCACAGTGGTCAATACAGTCCTCCCCCTCCACCCCATGCATTCTTTTACCTAACCTAAGGGTATTTGCATCCCTTGGAAGACAACTGTAAGACAGACAAGCAGAGGGAGACACGCAATGAGCGAGCGGCCTTCCACCCACTGAGGAGTCCACTCAGAGGTGGGCTCTGTGGACTGAAAGCCTTCCCTAGCCAAGGAGAGCTGCCCCTGCATGAAATATCATTACGATCCTCTCCCCCACAAACACAGGGGAGGCAGAGAGCCAAACAGCAAGCAGCAGGGACCCTGGTTAAGAGCACTAACAAGGACGTTTAATGAAGCTACAGGCTAAATTCAGAATTCACATTCATGACACCAGCCACAACTCCTCCTAGCCAGGTCTCATGCTCTCCTGGCCTCACACCATGGCTCAGAGCGAGCACTACCATCAATCTCCTCTCTAGCATCACCAGGCAGAAGGCAGGCTGGTTCCATGCCATCTGCATACACACCTGCCACAGTGGCAGTGGCTGCTCGGTGTCTGCTGGCCAGAAATGCCCAGACCCAGGGCAGCCACTGTTTGCATTTCCTACAGGAACTCATCCAAAGACAGAAAAAAGAGCTGAAATCGCCAAAGACAACAGACAGCATGACGGGGCAGCTTACATATGCCGCCATATCTGCTCCTGGAGGAGGGGTCAGACAGCACATGCACACACACAGTCCCTAAGAACACCAAAGTTACTAAAGCCTTGGGCACGCACTGCTGTTCTAAAAATGCAATTAAGGCCAGGTGTGGTGGCACACGCCTTTAATCCCAGGACTCAGGAGGCAGAGGCAGGCAGATCTCTGTGAGTTCTAGGCCAGCCTGGTCTCCATAGTGAGTTCCAGGACAGCTGGGGCTACAGGGAGACCCTGTCTCAAAAAGACCAAAAAAAAAAAAAAAGATTAAGTAGAATTATTGCCTGCAATGTGCTATGCATTCTAAGCTCAGATATTCATCACATCTGAGCATATCAGAACCTCTGTCACTCTTATAGTAATGAAAGTCCTTAAGCAGACAGTGGTGGGAACAAGCGATCACTCAGTGAAACCACAGCACCTCTGCACAACCTGCTCTAAGGTCTAAAGGCTAATGTGATGACTATGTCAGTGTGCATGGCAAAGCGGTGTGACTGCAGAAACCCTCGTACAGCTAATTCTCAGACTACAGGAAGCCCACATGCATAGCCCTGAGGAACAGAGTTCTGCAGTAAAGCCAACACAAGGGTGAATCATCCCAACAGCTGTAGAGACTTTCAATTCTGCTTACAATAGCAGTCTGTGTGTGTGTGTGTGTGTGTGTCTGTGTAACAAAACAACGAACCATCCCAAGTGCCATTCAACTGGCAAAAATGAAGCTGATAATATTGAAAGCACAGGAGGAGGAAGTGTGTCCCCTTCACTATCACAAAGCACCGTTCACATAGCTTTCTCAAGAACAAATGGTATGTGTGTGCATGTATGAGAGAGAGAGAGAGAGAGAGAGAGAGAGAGAGAGAGAGACCCTGCAAGTTGTCTTCTGACCTTCACCTGAGTAACATGGGATATGCATTCATGAATGAATGAATGAATGATAGGTAGGTAGATAGATGATAACAGATATATGATAGATGATAGATAGATAGATAGATAGATAGATAGATAGATAGATAGATAGATAGATAGATAGGCTTTGTTTTGTTTTGACAGACATAGATAGGCTTTGTTTTGTTTTTTGTTTTTTAAAGAAAAGAACTCCAGCCAGGCATGTGGTAGGTATCTATGATCCCAATATTTGGTTGGTAGAGGCAGGAGGATCAGGAGTTCAAGGCCAGCCTTGACTACATAGTGAGCTTGAGATGAGCCTGGGCTACAAGGAAAGAAAGAAAGAGGGGAATGAAGAGATGGGTCAGTGGCTAAGAGCACTGTTCTTGCAGAGAACCAGAGTTGGTTTCCCAGCACTCATCCTGGGTGGCTCACAAGGGCCTATAACTCCCACTCCAGGGAACTGACACCCTGCTCTGGGCTCCACAGGCACACTCCTGACATTGTGCATGCATACATACATACAGACACACACATCTGTGTAAATAAAACTAATTTTTAAAAAGTCTTCAAAAAGAAGTAGGAGGAGGAAGGCAGGAAGGAGGAGACTTATCAGGCACCTCACCAAAGAAGACAAAAACACCACTCAGAGACAGACATAGCAGTGCACCCCCTTTAATCCCAGCAGAGGCAGGTGGCTCTCTGAGTTCAAGGGCAGACTGATCTACCTACCAAGTTCAGGGTCAGCCAAGGCTACATAGTGAGGCCCTGTTTTAAAAATGGGGGGGGGGGGGCTGGGGAGATGGTTCAGTGGTTAAGAATATGTGCTCTTGCAAAAGGGCCTGAATTCGATTCCCAGCACCCCATGAGGCGGGAGGATAAGAAGTTCACGGCCAACCCAGGCCACAAAATGAATGCCAGACCAGGTCAGACCACATGGCAAGAACGGGGGTGGGGAGCAAATAAGCACATAAAAGGGCTATTCCATATCACGTGCTGTCAGAGACAAGCACATTAAAACAATGATACGAACACGATGTCACAGTGGACAAGAACTAGAAGAGCAAATGCTGGTGGAAAGGACAGGAACTGTCATTCACACTGTGGCAATATACAATGACACAGCCCGACAGTCTTAGAACTAGATATACTCTTCCCAAAACTAGCAATCGGCCTCCTCAGTATCGTCTCAAGAGATAAAAATGTGTCTATACAAAGCCTGCATGGCAGGTTCATAGCTGCTCAATCTTGCAAGTAACCAAGGTGCCCACCGGTGACTGGACAAACCACAGTCCATGCAGACAGCGCTCCTGGTTCTAAGACTCACACTATCTCAGGAACACTCCCATGGCAAGGCTGCCATGCCACCTGCTGACAAGGGCAGCTGTCCCAGGGCTCAGATCTAGTAGCACAGAGCAAGGCAGAGGCTGGACTGGTGCACTCATGGTCTTTCCTACCGAAAGTCTACCTCACATTTTGTCCTTGGCCCCCAGCACAATGCCTGGCATCAAAGATCAAATTGGCACGGGTTTCCCAAAGGTACCGTAGAGAGGCTCTTGCTACCTTGAAATACTTCAGACACTATACTAAGCGAGGAGCTACTTCAGCAAACCAGTACACCACTCCTGACAGGGATTCCGTCTTCATGGGCCATCTTGGAAAACAACTACAAGCACATTCAAAACATGGAAGCAATGGAGGCAAAACCAACCCCGAGGAAGGAGGCTCCAGTTACATGTCTATAATGTGTTGCAACAAACCAAAGCCACGCATCCTTCCGAACCTGCTTTTCATTGTGAACAAAATACCAATTGTTCACTCAAGGCCTCATATGTGCTGGTGTCTTTGGTGTTAGAACTGTTATTTTGTCTTCTTAAAATTACATCCTCATGTCAGAAAACTTTGATGATCAAAGAAGACGCCTCTTTGCAGGCCAGCAAACAAGAAGCCCGGGTTTAACTTCTGCCTGTTACAAACAGCCGTGCCCTGCTAACAGAGCCAGCACCGTTGGCTGTTTCCTTGTTTTAAGGCTCAAGGTTTGATCTAAAAGCACTCTCTTGCTGTCAGCTGTGCATACAAAGCTACTCTAGAAAGCAAAGATTTTCTCTTTTAACCAGTACAAAGAGCTTTCAAGAGAAAAACAGAAACAGCATTTCCCTCTTACTGTTATAGAGGGAACAATTCCAGACAAGTGCCAACCCCTCCTAGCTCCAGTCACCCTTAAAAGAACCAGTGCTAGGACAGTTCTGGTTTGAGCAAGTAAGCACAAGAAATCAAACTCTGCTAACTAATAGTGTGTTATCAGCAAGAAACCCTTCTTCAGTTTTCTGTGGCTTGGTACACATTTACAGGAAAACTAATTTCAAATATAATGTCAGAACAGTAATGCTAACCATTACTTAGTAATTTACTTTAGTAAACTTGGGGTTTACTAAAAGAACTGAAAGGTTTGTTTTGTTTTGTATGGGTATTTTTGAGACACAGTCTCCCTATAGCCCCAGCTGGCCTGCAAATCTCAAAGCAGACCAGGCTGGCTGTGAACTCACTGAGATTCACCTGCCTCTGCCTCCTGAGTTCTGGAACTAAAGGTGTGCACCACCATGTCTGGCTTAAGAACTGAAAGTTTTTCCGTTCCAGCATTGTTGATAATGTCACTATAATCTTAAATATAGTTTTCTAATAAAGTCCAAAAGTAGTATTCATTCACGTTTTGCAAGTGGTACAACTTAATTAGGCATGAAACATTGTATAAGCCATTCAATAGGCTAGAAACAGTTCAAGTTCTCCATTAAAAGGGCTTATCTACATTTGAAGACAGGGACCATGTACACCCCCAGCACTAAGGACACTGTTGAAGACATGAGGTGACTATTTGCTGAAGGGATGGCCAGAAAAAGCTCTCTGGCCATGGACATGTGGATACCTCAAATCCACAAAGTCCAATTACTACTATGAAAATGATTTGTTTAGTTTTACTTCTTCAACTAATTATAACGAATCCTTTGTCAGCTGCATCCAAAGGAAACAGGGCACTAGACAGACATTATGTCCATTCCTAGGAGCAGGCTAGGCCTCATACAGAGGCTGGGACCAGAAGGTAGAAGGCAGGCGAGGACCAGCCAACCGGATCTGGTTGAAGGGAGCCCCACTCACTTGGGATGCTTTTCTTGTACTAACAATTTCCTAGAAGTCATTTGAGATCTAGATCTGAACTTACGCCATTTAAAAAACCTTCTCAACTAGGCTGATCCAAAAATACCCATTCACCGTAAGTTCCCATACAAATGGCCACTGAAAGTTTAACAGGGAGTATAAATAAAATACCCATTCATCATAAGTATAGATAAAATACCCATTCATCGTAAGTTCCAATACAAATGGCCACTGAAAGTTTAACAGGGAGTATAAATAAAGGCAGGAAGACAAAGCAGAGACAGTGAGATGAAGGACAAAGTGAAGGCCAGCCAAAGAGAACATGGTAAAATCGGAAAACAGGAAAGAGGGAAAATAATTCTTAAAGTTGGGGTCCTAGCAGGCAAGGTTTTTAAAGGAGCCAAAGGAACAGAACCTGTTAAAACTATAGGATCCATGTGAAGTTCCCAGAAATATGAAATCCTTAATCTACAAGCTGAAGGACAGGCTAGCACCCAGGAGAATTTAACAAAGAAAAATCAATTCTAAGACACTAGTAAAAGGTTACAAATCTAAAAGTGTTCAAAGTCTCTAGTCAAAAGATACAAAATAAAGATCAAAGACAAATACATTTAACTGGCATCAGAGTTGTGTAAAATGAACTTAAATGCAAAGGAATGGGGAGAAACTTACTGTAGGCATTCTGTGAAAAGACATAGGAATGTGAATTTTCGACCCAGCCAGGCTGCCCTTCCAGTGTTGAGGCTCCACAATAAAGGAGCTGCAAACACGAGTCCAAGAGGCCTTCTTGAAACATCTACTGCAGGATGAACTCCATGTAAGCAACAGAGGTCAGGAAAAACAAGCAGTGACCAGAATGTCCACAATGTAACTGTAGAGCAGGAACTTGAATAAAGGTAGAGGCGGTAATATTCAACTTCTGAAGATACTCTGTGCAGCAAAAAAGTATGGCTAGTGCGGAATGCCGGCACATAAACCATACATTGTGAGAAAGCAGAACGAGCACAAGAACTGTGAGAAGTCAGGGGAGCTCAGAAATATTCAATGGTGGGGGAGCTTGGAAATCAGAGGGTTTATATTATTAAACACTGACCAGAAAACAACAACAACAAAAACGATTAAACTGAAAAGATGAAACAAAAAAGTGCATGTCAAAAACAGCAAATACAAAACAATGAGTTGAGAGCCACTACTGCAATCACTTCAGAAAGTACAGAAAAACTGTAACTTGTCTCTTAAAAAATATGCTTTAATTGGCTCAGAGAGTAACATCCATCTTTAAAATACCAAAACACACTGGAAAAAAAAAAAAAAGACTAAGAAATCACCAACAGGAAGAATAAAGAGAGAGTGTAGTGGGCAGAGCAGAAGTCCAACTAAACCATATTAAACGTACAAAGACACTCCTTCCAAGGCCCAGCAGACAACAGAATTACAACACAGAACTACTAAGAGATGCTCTTAGTAGCAGGCAGCATGGGAGCCAACGACCAAACCCAAGCTGCAGAAGAAATGCACTGAGGTTAGCAGCCGTGAACTATAACACTCCATGTATGTGAACCAAGAAGAGAACATAGACAGACACAAGATAGCACAGACCACATGCATCTACAGGAATATTATGATTTAGCAATATGGATCCACATGGAATACTATGGCCTAATAACATGGATCTATTATGTATTATAATCTAATAACAGAATGAACTTTGTTCTCAAGCACCCACTGAACAATCACAAAATCAACAACATAACACACTAAAAGGAAGGTATAAGATCAGAAAACTCTTTAAAGGGAAAAAAAATTCAAGCACTACTATCTGATAACTGTCAATAAATTAAGAATTTAAAAAAAAAAAATCTCTGAACTGAAGTAAAAAGAGAAATATAGGACGATCCCTTTATTAAACTTCACCCACCCAAGGCTCAGGGACCATGGCAGAAGAGGGGCCGGAAATGTAGGACTCAGGGAGGAGGTGCAGGACCATATGGAAAGAGTCCTGCAAGCTCCTGGGAACCTGCTCATAAGAGTCTACAGCAAAGGTGTCAGGTTACACAAGTCCCTTGCAAACTCAGGCACATGGTAATCCAGCATAGAACTAGGGAAATGAACAGCAGACCCCGAACTATCTGAAGAAATATTGGCAACTGATTGCTGCTAGATGAAGAAGAGCTGATCTTCCTAAAACAAGGGACTCTCGATAGGCCGACTAGACTTAGTGAACAGACTTGCACTCCCCAGTGCTGGGGACATTGACAACCCAGTGGGCCTTAACAGGGATAACTGAGAATATGCGTTCCAGTGGGCAGGGGAAGGGGGGGGGTATGGGAGGGTGCCAGTGGGGATAGGGATATAAAGATGATTAAGATTGTTTGAGCTGTTCTTTATGAAATACACAAAAAATTCAATTAAAAAAATTACAAAAAAGAAAAAAAAGAAACTTTTAAAATTTCTAGAAAACAGTGATGCTACTAACCATCAGAAATGCAAACTAAAACTATCTTGAGATTTGGCAGGCATTGTGACACACCTAATTCTAGCACTGAACAGAGACAGATAGGCAGATCTCTGTGAGTTACAGGCCAGCCTGGCCTACATAGTGAATTCCAGACTGGACAGGAGCTACAGGGAGACCCTGTCTCAAAAACACAAAAAAGAAAAAGAAAGACCTATACCAGTCAGAATGGCAATCAAGAAAACAATGACCAGACAAGGCTGAGGATGCAGACTCACACAGTGCTGGAATGGAAACTACACAGCCCCTAGGGAAATCAGTACGGAGTCTCAAAAAAGCATAAAAGAGAACTCTTAAATGACCCATCTAAACCACTCCTACCCAGAGGACTCAGAATCACAAGGAGACCTCAACACTAGTGTTTACTGCAGCACTGTGCACAGCAGGGTCAGGAAGATCTCTGTGAGACGGAGGCCAGCCTGACCAAGTTCCAGGCCAACTGAGATGACAAAAGGAGACCCTGTCTCAAGAAAGGGGGGGGGGGGGCTGAAGAGATGGTCAGGGGCACGGAAGGCTGAAGAGACGGTCAGGGGCACGGAAGGCTGAAGAGACGGTCAGGGGCATGGAAGGCTGAAGAGACGGTCAGGGGCACTGGCTGCTCTTGTTGAGAACCTGGGTTCTGTTCCCAGCACCCACATGGATGTTAACAACTATCTGTAACTCCAACTCCAGGGGATCCAACATCCTCTTCTTGGCCCCACAGGCAATGCACAACATGAATGCATTAACAGAAATGCAGGCAAAACACTTATACACACAAACTAAAAATAAATCAAAAAAAGTGCCAGGTGTGGTGGTGAACGCCTTTAATCCCAGCACTTGGGAAACACAGGCATGCAGATCTCTGTGACATCGGTGTCAGCCTGGTCTCTAAAGGGAGTTCTAGACCAATTGTGGCTACAGGAAGATCCTGTCTCAAAAAGAACAATAATTAATTACTTAATTAAATTTGCAAGTGTGCATGGAATATAAGTTTAAATCAAAAAAATTTAAGTTAAAGTCATGCAAAGTAGAACTGAATGTACAAAATAAAGCTAAATAAATTTGGATATTTGATATGACTAAAATAGAATCCAAAGGCATAGATATAAAGCTAAAATTGTTAATAAAAAATGCTAAAACAGGGACTGGAGAGATCTTAGCAGCTAAAAGTCCATACTGCTCTTTCAAAGAACCTGAGATCAGTTCCCAGTACCCAAATCGTACAGCTCTCACCCATGTGTAACTCTAGCTCAAGGGGTACAAGCCTCTTCTTGCCTCCATCAGCACCAGCACACACGTGGTACACACACAAATAAAAATTAGTTAATTTTTTAAAAAGAGCGCCAGAAAAAAACAAATAGACAAAGAGGAAAGAGATCTATACCTCATACTCTGCATAAAAACAGATTTCAGGGACTGGAGAAATGGCTCAGTGGTTAGGAATGGTTGCTGCTCTTACAAAAGACTGAGTTCAGTTCCCAGCATCCACATCAGGTGGTTCACAACTGTCTGTAACTCCAGATTCAGGGGAGTCCCTCTTCTGGTCTCCAAGGGCACCAGCTCACATGTGTACATACTCACACAGAGACATGCACATACATATAATTAAAATAATAATATTAATAAATCTTTTAAAAAAGAATAGACTTAAATGGATCAGGAACATAAATGTGAGAACCAAAAAAGTCACACAACTAAAAAGCGCTAGAAGAAAACCTGAGTGAACATCTCATCAGCTTCAGTTTACAGAAAGGCGATCATTCAGTCTGTCCCCAAATCCAGAAGAAGCAAAAAACCCAAAATATTAATAACTTCAATGACAGGAAATCAAAAGCTTACAGTGAAAAAACAAGAAAAGACAAAGAGCAGTAGGCAAACTGTGAGACACTTATTATAACATCAACAAAGACATACTAAAACTACGCATAAAAATTGACAAATAAGATTTTTTAAAGATTTAAATAACTGGCAGGTGTGTACATGGCCAAATATGTAAAGGATATTCAAACTCACAATCAGAGAAATGGAAACCTGGATGCATTGCTCTGGCTCGCCCACTGAACAGCCGAAGTATAAAAACTGATAGCAAGGCGTTCTGTTTGAGAGGCTGTGGGGAAAGAAGACAAACTGTCACAGCCCTTTTGAAGAATAACTTGAGATCACTGTAGAGTAAGAGTCCTCCTCACCTACAGCGGATTCCATCCAAGGCTGTCTATGGATACCCGAAGTCAGTGTGGTCCAAACTCTGTATGTCCTGTTCCCCAAACATATGTCACTAAGATGAGGCTTAATTTATAAATTAGGCATAGTAAGAGATTATCAGTAATAATTAACAATTAAATAGAATTATACAAACAGGCTAAGTAAGAGTTGTATGAAATGAGGTCTCTCTTCCTCAAATATTTTTTCTCTCAATGATACTGGGGATTGCACGCTAGTTAAGCATTCCATCACCGAGCTCTAGCTCCATCCCTTTCAAAGTAACTGATTGTACTGTATTCACATTTTTTTGGTGACATTAAAATTTTAATAGCTCTGGGGAAGATCAATCAATTGATGCTAAAATTATTTAAAAAAAAAAAAAAAACATAGTGCTTAACAAAAAGGAAGAGAGCAAACTTAGAATGGAGAAAACTGACAGCTACCGTCTTGAGCAAAGCTATGAACTCCTGCATGTCAACGTCAATGAGTTACAATTACCAGTTCAGAGGCCAATCAGCATTTCGACTCTCTGTGACGTGATGTACATCACTAATACTGCGTCCCTGATAAAATGACCAGCATCCGAGGCTAACATGAGGACATGTTCAGGTAAATTCACATAGAGCATGTCCTACAACATGACTGGTCATGTTCTTTAGTGTCACAGTCATAAAACATAAAAAGAGACTGAGGAACTGATTGAAACTGGAGGGTATTTGAACAGCACGGCAAGCAAATGCAATACAGGTCCTAAGGCGCACCCTGGACCCAGAACAGGATGAACTTCCACAAGATATATGGAAATTAACCTTCGTCTCATGGCATGAGGTCTTTACTTTAGCTACACAAAATATTGAAACACTGGAAGCAGTTTGGTAGGAAGCGGAGCAGACTGTGCCGTTTCTGTGACTTTCAGGTAGGTACTACTTTAAAATACAGGTTAAGGGCTGGAGAGATGGCTCAGTGGTTAAGAACGCTGGCTGCTCTTGCAGAAGACCCAGGTTTGAATTCCAGTACCCACATGGCAGCTAACAACTGTCTGAAACTCCAGTTCCAGGGGATCCAAAAGCCTCTTCTGTCCTCCATGGGCATTGCATGACATGGGTGCATTTACCTACATGCAGGCAATACACACATACACATAAAATAAAAATAATAAACATTAAAAAAAAACAGAAGTTAAAAGTTGCTAAAGTACACCATAAAATGAAGTCCAATCGAAACACAGTGGGTGAGCAATATTTACAATACCCAATTATTAGGAAATGAACTGTGTGTTGTGAATGTGAAACACACCATGAGCGCAAGTATTAAAGGCCAGAACCCTGCTGGCAGTACTGAATGGTTCTAGAACTTTAGGGTTGGGCAACGCAACGCAGCTGGAGGAAGCGGGTTCCTGGGGCAGGTCCTTAAGGGCATCCTACCCTTGATCTCTTCCTCTGCTTCCTGCCCCCAGTGCTGCTGGCACCATGACACAACTTTAGACACACACTGGGGGCCCAGCATTCATGCACTGCACACTGATAAATCAGGCTAAACTTTTCCTCTTTTAAGCTGCTTACATCAGGTAATCTGTCACAACAATAAGAAAAGTAACACACACAGTGCGAGGAGTTAAGACTGTGCCTTATTAGTCTTAGAATCGCCAAAGACCATAACACAAAAACAATAGATTTTTATGTAGTATCAATTCTCTTCCACATATCAAGTAGCTGGCTAGGTGTGATGAAACATCTTTTTTTTTAGTATCAGAAAAACTGTGGTTCAAAACAATTATAGTTTTGCAGAGACAGGGAAAATTGAAGTTGAATGCTCAAGGTATTCCCAGTCAAATGGGATATTCATTCCATACATACTTAACAAGGAGGCCAGAGAACATAAACATTTGTTTTAGATAAAAGCTCCAGACCTGTTATCTTAAGGTGAGTGTCTGAAATTCATCTCTTCTGGCTGGCCTGAAATGGGAAGATGAACAAATGAGACTTACTAGGAGTCAAAGGGAAAGGCAAGAGGTTCCATCCTCAGTGACAGGAAGAACATCTGGAAACAGCAGCATAGACTCCAGACACATCAAAAACAGCATCAGGGAATACTTCTGTGTATCAGAAAGGGTTCAATAAAGGGTGATGTCAACAGAGTCACAGTGAGAGAGAGGTGCTTTGAAGTACAGTGGTAGTGTGGTCATCCGGGTGCTTCTCAAACGAACAGCTTCCTGGAAGCAGATTCTGGATCAGATGCTGCTAAATGTATTAGGCTGTGCACAGAGAGGCAAGTACCTAAAAGACCCTCAGTAAGGTGTGTTACAACACTCTGTTAGAAATAGTGACCCAACGAAGGACACTGTGTTCTGATCCTAAAAGACCCTCAGTAAGGTGTGCCACAACACTGTTAGAGATAGTGACAGAATACCCTGTCATTAGAATTGTCTTATGTTTTAGAAAAGCATCAGGGGGCTTAGGGCACTGCTGTTCCTGCTGTTTAAACAGTTGAATACACAACTATCGGGCTGTACTCATGACTCTGGCACTCACTGTAACTCTGTACACAGGCCATTTCATTCTAATGTAAGCCCTGTAATGTACGTATGTCTGAGCATTTTGACCCTCAAATATATGTTACATTATCCATTTTACATATTACATTTAGAGGACTTATTGACTGGTTTATGATTATATGTGTCAGGAATTCTAGTACTCAGGAACTTCTCTTCAAGGCACACTGCAAAACACCTGTATAAAACCATTATCAAGTCTGATGAGGTTCAGAAATACTGCCCATGTCTCTGGACAGATAACAAATACCTCACCCCATGCACCACCACCCAGATTCTAGGTTTTTGACCTTCCCTTCAATCACCACTACAACCACAGATAGGGCCCCTCTGAGCCCTACTATACAGGGCGCTTTTTGCCCAGGACTCAGCATCTTGGAGGCTTCTATGTTCTCTAACACCACAGTCTGACCTGCCCAGAGTCACAAGGAAGTGGGCCAATCAGAACAGAAGCATCCCAGGCAGTACTGCCCACAGTCTGAGTTCTAAAAGTCCTGATTACACTCTATACCACCCATTCCCACCAAGGGGACATATTTCAAAATCCTCCAAACACAACTGCCTGAAATGATCAGATAAATTTGGAAAGGTTCTAAACTAGAAGAAAAACATCAAAGTTCCTTAGAATTTGCTCAATGTAATGACCAGTCTCATGATTTTATAATTAGTGTTTTTAAATTTTACTTCATCTGGGCATGGTAGCCCACACCTTTAATATCAGCACCTGGGAGGCAGAGGTCTGTGAGATCAAGGCCAGCCTAGTCTACACAGGAAGTTCCAGGCCAGCTGGGGCTACAAGGAGACCCTCTCTCAAAAATCTAAAAAATAAATGTTACTTCAGTGACACCAAGTCCTATGTTATTTATTAAAGTGGTAAAAATAAAAACCACAACAGTAAATCAGTTAGTGTTTCAACTATGAATGATCAAAACACATACACTGAAATCATTTATTTTCTCATTTAAAGAAAAACAGATCTTTTCATTAACCATCATAAACTAGTGACAGGCATTTCAGTAAGGCACCAAATTAAACTTTCCAGTTTTGTCATAAATATGTTTATCTGATCCTTTTGTAGTAGAAAAGAAATTTATGAGCTCAAATACACATCATTGGTTGGCACAAAAGATGAACTGTTGATTTTTAAAACATGCTGTTAAAGAGGTCCTTGATATCACTTTAATTTGTATTTTTCCCAAAACAGCTTCTATGTGCAACAGCAACTTTCCTCGTACAGTGACGTGCACAAAGGTGGCCTGGAACACACCCAAACACTCCCAGTAAGAAGAGAAGTTACTAAAGAGCGGGCCATTACAGCATGATCGTGCCTAGTAGCTCACAACAATGGCTCAATAATGTATCTCCATAGGAAGATAGAATGTACAGATTCAATCTGGGACAAGAATATGAGAGCCTCTACTTCCCTCTAAAAGAATCCAGTTTCGTAATCTACAAATACTCTTCTCATGGGGGAAGATTTTCACTGGTTTCACCTAATTCTTTGCTCTCAAGTTAAACCTAAAACATTAAATTCTATCTTAGGAAAGGAAGTGTTCTCAACTGTCACTTCAACTTTTCAGAATAATACAAAATACTGCTTTCTAACATTTAATTATAAAATGAATCTTTCATATACCTTGTTTCCTCTGTGATAATCATCATCAACTCTACTCTTTTTGGTCATCTAATTCTTCTGAAATTTCTAGGTTCTAAGCCAGGATTATGATATTGTATCAGAGTTAAAGCTCAGGAGCAGGTGACACACACTTTCTTTACAGAATCCACTTCAAATATGAGGTCACTGTAGGTCTTAGAAGTAGAAAATATGGAGCTGGAGAGATGGCTCAGTGGTTGAGTGCTTGCTGCTCTTGGGGCTGGAGAGATGGCTCAGTAGTTAAGAACACCAAATGTTCTTACAGAAGACCCGAATTCGAATCCCTCCACCCACATGGCAGCTAACAACGGTCCATAACTCCAATTCCAGGGGATCCAACAGCCTCTTCTGTCCTCCGCGGGCATTGCATGACACGGGTGCACTTACCTACATGCAGGCAATACACACATACACATAAAAATATTAAAAAAATATATAGATATATTTAAAAAAAAAAAAAGAGTGCTTGCTGTTCTTCAAAGGACCCAAGTTCAGTTCCCAGCTCCCACATACGGTGGCTCACAACCACCTCTAACTCCAGCTCCAGGGGCTCCCATGTCCTCCTCTTCTGGCCCCCATGAGTACCCACACACACGGCAAACACACAGACACAGAGAGAAAAATAAAAATACATCTTTTTTAAAAAGAGGAGAAAATATGTGCAAATCTTAATTGTTCTCTATGTGTTTTCCAAAGGTCTGAGCCATGATTTTCTCCTGTGTGTTTTATGACTGCTTCATGAGAGACTACACAGGAAAAACAAGATGAGGGAAAACTTTCAAATGTTAATCAACTACGTTATTTCCTAAACATTCTGAATAAAGGCAAGAGAGAAAGAAGGGCATGTGTTACAGACACTGTGACCTCCTCCAATACACGGTCCTGGCAAATGACAGAACAATGAACGGAAGGTGCATCTGGGCCAAAGTTTACATGCTGTATCGGAGACATCGAATCAGCCACCGAACAGCCTGCTTCTTCTTCCCTTACAGAGCCCTAATCCTGTCAGGAGCCACAATTCATGGCATCTGAGGAAAGAGAAATGCACCGTGCCCCAACTTCTTCCCTGGAGGGAGTCCTCCGAGAAGGTTCCAGGCAATGAAATGAAAACTCCAGGTTTTGCTCAGGCCTTCCTAGAAAGCACCTTTAAAACAGAGACAGCCCCAGCTAGCACACCCCTTTCCCTTCTTTTGGGAAAGCACATAAAGACTGGGAAGTCGCCACCATTAGCCACCATAGGAGAAAGGCAATGGAAACTACAAAACTTCCGTCGCTCACACCCCGCAACTGGTAAACCAAACTAACAACTTCTGAACAGTGGACTTGGCGCTATATCAGAAACATCTATCTTATTTAAGCCTCTATTTATTAGGTTTTCTGTGACATTTTCTGAACTTAAGTACAAAGAATTACAATCTAATAAGAAAGAGATACAGAAAAGGTTCTGTGAAAATCCACAGAGGAAGACATTAGTTCTGACAGCAGCAGAGGGTGGAGAGGATCAGGAGGATAAACACTGAAAGTATTCACTTCATTCCTTCGTTCAGTGATCCCTGTCACCCACAGCACGTGGTACTGGAACACAGTGGCTGCCCATGAAGACTAAAAAGGGATGCAGTCAAGGAGATTACTGCAGTACAGAGGTATTGGTAGGCAGAGGCCACATGACCTGTGCTGGACTATGCCTGCACCTTCTTGCTAACGCTCACCAAGCTGCCATCTTGTCTCCAAAGCTATACTGGGGTCTCAACCTGAAGCCACAGGTACAAAGGTACTCTGAGGAGCTGTATCTACAGCTAGGACATAGAAGTCCTAAAGAACTAGCCAAAAGCAGAGTTGTACATTACCTAGTGACTGTATTTCTCCTTCACTGCCACCCGGGCCACAGAAATCGTAACTCAATGTACTTCACAATCTAAGCAACTTATTACTGTGGCCCAGAGAACTCCCAAACCCATTAGTATTTAATGTCCGACTAGGGTGGACTAAGTGAAAATGTGCTTTTATCTTGTTTATCAGCTATTCAACACTCTAAAAATTAAGAAAAAGTATGCTAGTCACACTCCGAGTAAACAAAAAGGGGGAAAACACACAAGAGCCTTTTGTTCTCTGCTGCTGTGTAAACACACAGGGCAGAATAAGGAGGGCGTCTTTCAAGCCAAAACAATAGGAATCACTCTTGGCAGCAAGAACAGGCCTAGATCATGTTGACTTCTTCAGTCCTGCTAAAGCAAGTTTCTGCATGCTCTCCACCTACAGAGTTGCTAGGACGACAGCCAACACATCTATTTAACTACGTAAGAATTCAATGCTATAGGCCAGCTGCTGCCAACATAAGACACTGACCTCTTTGAGGAACTCTCTTGCATAAAACGGCAAAAACAAGGCAACTGTTGATGTGACAGGAATCATGAAATGTGCAAAGTGTAGTCTCCAAAAGATCTCAGCGAGCTCCAAAACTCAGTTTTGCATTTTAAAGCGACTTCCTCCCTCTAAAGTGCTTTTCTGTTCCAGGTTTGCAAATGCAATGACTAATCTACCTCGTTCATTCCTCCTTTATTTGTTCTATTCCTTAAAAAAAAAAAAAAAAAACCTATCAACCATGAATTCAACCCTAAAATCACGTCTAGTTTATTTTCAGTCAAATCTCTCACTGCAATACATCACAGAATAACTCCCCACTCTTCTTCTGCGCGTCCCAGCGCTTAGCTATGCATACAAGACAACTTAAAGCTTATGTTTTTTAATAATAATAGATCAAAATGTGCTCTGCACATTCATAACTTAGTCCTCACTTCTGAAATCAACAAGCTGCATTTAATGCTTCCAGAAAGTTCATTTCTCCAATAATGACTGTGACTCTATAGAGTAGCTCCTTGGGGGTGGGGTGTATACAAAGTCTCAGCAAAAGCAGAAAGAAGACTTGACACATAAATAAGTGGGAATGAAACAAATTTGCACACAGGCCACAACGAACCCTTGAAGAGCCCATGCTGAGGAATCAGGCCTTCATCAGACAGCTTTGGCGTAAGCTCCGTGAGGTCAGCCCTAACACCCCAGCCACACTCCTGCTATGCAGCCAGGGTCCTGAGCAAAACAGAGCAGCCACTCCACTGCAAGGTGGCTTGCACAGCGGGTTAACAGGACTGCTGCTATCCTAAACAACGGCTTGATATTTGGTGGCTTGGGCTCATTCATGGAAACTGAACAATTCGATACTCAAATGTAAGGCAATGTTGTGATGGCGATAGCTACCTAACATATCAACTATACTACACTCAACCAGGATGCATTAGCCATGAGCTACTGAGTCAGTGACAGCAGAGGGAAGAGCACCATGCTCCTTCCTCCAAAGGAAGTCAATGGAATCAAAGATGTACTAAGAGTGAGGAATAACAACTGTCTCAAAAGCAAGGCTAAATGCCACCTTCCCTAGCCTCAGTGTGACCCAGAGGCCACCACGCTGTAGCTGACCCAGCTCATTTAATTGGGAGAACAAGACCCTGCCATGCCCAGCCCAGTAATGCCAGCAAGGTCAGGATTCTCCAAGAGGCTAAGGGAATTCTCAATGCTTCCACAACATCCTTCAGAGAAGAAACTCAGGACCAACTGTGACAAATACTGCTTTTCACCTCTTCAGGACAAGACAGGCAGGGTCCTGCTTACACTATAAGCAAAATATAAAAAGCAAGATAGCATCATTTCTTATAAGTGGACCCTCCAGCATAGTATTTGAAATATAGAATGTACTCTCCTCTATTTTTCAAAAGTACACTGTCTTTTTTCTATTATTTATTTGAGACAGTCTCCCTGCAGCACCAGTTGGCCAGGAATTCACTATGCAGACCAGGCTGGCCTTGAACTCAGAGATTCACCTGGCTCTGCCTCGGAAGTGCTAGGATTAACTGGGATTAAAGGCATGAACCACCACGCCCGGCTTACACCATCTTGGACAAGGAACTCACAGCAACCCTGTTGATAATGCACCTTACTCTATAACTCAAAACAGATAATCACAAAGCACAGTCAGAGAGGGTCAGAGACTCCATACCAAAATGTGTTCCTGGGCGAGGGAGACAGATCAGCCATTCAAGTGCTTGTCACGTGTAGGAGGAGACCTGAGTTCAGGCCCTAGAATTCATCTTGAAAAAACTCTAGGTGTGATGATGTGTGCCTATAATCCGAGGCAGTGACAGCAGGATGCCAAGGGCTTCGTGGCCAGTCTAATAAATGTGACAGACAGCAACTAAGGAAAATGTGCAGTGCCTAGACACACACACACACACACACACACAAACACACACACACGGTGGTGGGGGCCCACACACTAAGCAATAAAATGTAACATGCAGCAATAGATGCTTGTTGGGATCGAGAGGTAGTTAACCTGGGTGGACCTTGGAAGGATGGGGCTAGGAGATGGCCTCCTAAGTCTTAGTCCTTGAGTTACAAAAATGAATAGCTTGGACACTCAGGACTAGCATGGGGGTGGGGGATGGGGCTTTGATGATGCACAGCACACACATGTGCATCTGAGGGGAAGGACAGGCTTGAGGGGGACTATGTGCAGATAGTGTGGGTGCTTACAAAGCTTTACAAGTTAAGGGAAGAGGAGTAAAATTCTACAAGAGAAGGGCAAGAAACTTAGAGGAATTACGTACTATGCTTTGACAAACAAACATATTATCAAGGTAAAATTCTCAAAGATTTAATGTAAATAACAGAAGAGCATAGAGAAAATATTTTTTTTGTTTCTCTTTTTGAGACCGGGTCTCTCTGTAGCCACAGCTGACCTATAACTCACTATATAGACGAGGCTGGTCTCTATCTTGAGATCTGCCTGCCTCTGCCTCCCAAGTGCTGGGATCCACACCCAGCTCAAAAAAATATATTTTGTACTAATAAATTATATCTTTATCCTGTAGCAGAGGGTGGGGGCAGACTAAAAAGGGTTTGAAGAAGGAAAAACCAAGAAGTGAGACAGAAAACATGCTCTGAGAACAAGTTCAAAAAGTTTCTCTAACATTTCAAAGTAGAAAGTGATCAGGACCACAGTGGATTATATCCAGGTGACTTGGAACCAGCTCACGGTAATTAGGCAGAGCATGGGAACACGCTGCTTTGCTGCTGACCTCAGAAGGATCACTGATCACCACTTGAACAGGAAGGCATCAGAAGCACTGGGCTTGAAAGAAGTGCAATGGTAAAGGGAAGGAAAGGAATCCCGGAGCTGAGGAGAATGGGAGGGAGACCAGCAACCAAAGCAGCTACCAGACGGATCCACCAAGCAGGAAGGGTGAAGAGTAGGGGCAACAGCAGCAGGCGGAGAATTCCTGGCGCCCTACAAGCTGAGGCAGATGGAGGGGTAAGGCCAGCCTGAGCTACACAGCCAAGAAGACAGGAGGCAGCTCTGAGATGGTGGCCTCGTGTCTGTGGCCATCCACAGAGAGAAATCCAAGAAACACTGGGACGAAGGTCCAGATCTTAGCAGGAAAGGGCCCAAAACAAACTGGGAAGAAGCCAGCGCTGACGGCATCTGAACTGGTAGGAAACAATCCTAGAGAGCAGACCCCTGCTTAGAGAAAAGACCACCTCATCAGGCAAGAGCCAACCAAAACACACATGAAGCCAAACAGGCCACCGTTCTCAACCAACTTTTCATACAGGAGGAGACTGTGAGTGACGGTGGCTGAGGGAATGCCCCTGTGGCTTGTGCAGAGGAGCACAGTGACTCAGTGATCTGCTCCTGACACCTCAAAGAGAACTGGGGCTCCACTTCAGCCCCGAGCACAAGGAGAAAGCTAAAGCATCTAGGTTCAGTGAAATGTAGAATTTAAAAGAACAAGTGTAGGCCAGGGAGACAGCTCAATGAGCCCAAGTGCCACGGCACAAGCCTAACGGCCTGAGTTTGACTCCCCAGAATCGACACAGAAGCCCATCAAAGTGCAAGCATGGTAGGCACAATGTGTCAGCAGGATAGGAGGGGCAGACAGGGACGCTCCAGAAGCTCACAGGCCAGCCTGGCTGGTGCAGTGGTCAGGTCAGGACAGATGCTGAAAGCTGTTCTCTGGCCTCCATAAGCACACTGTGTATGCCCACACTCAAACAGACATGCACACACCATCCATCTCTCCTCTCCCCTCCCCCCTCACACACAGAGGGAAAGTCAAAACAACTTGTATTAGCTAACATGTTTCTTACAAAAAGTGAAAGTCCAGTATTGTTTTATCTTATAAAGACAAAAAGGTTTAATCAAAAAATTTAGATTAATTAAAACAATTTTAGTTAAAAAGCAGTAACCTATTAGTGAATCTAGAATTATATCCAGTTATTGGATATATATATCCAGTTATTGAATATATATATCCAGTTATTGGATATATATATATCCAATAAAACTCTTGCATAAGGAGCTCCCTCCAGAGAAAAGACATTACACAAAGTCAGTACCCTCTGTTTCCAACCCACACTTTTCTCTATTTTCAACTATTCTTGCAAGCAATTTTCCTTGGCTATCTAAGCATCCCCTCAGCATCATCATAGGGCTCTGTAGGTGAAGGCCATTCCAAAGGGGAATGCAGTCCGCCCACTCTCAGTACGGCCAGCGCCCATTTGTGGTAATAATGTACAAGGTCAAACAGAGGTTGTCAGTCCATGATCAAAGCACACTGGCTGTTCTTGCTGCCATTTACATGGAACACACAAGATGTGTTTATTTTCGACAGCCTCTGGATGACCTCCTTTAGGTGGCATGAGAAAGATCCCACGTGTCTATAAAGCACAGGCCAAAGACTGCTCTGATTGGATACTCTCATCAAAAGCAAATTTTATCTTTTTCAAACTTTTGATCTTTTTCATTTACTCAGGAGCCCCTCAAGTTAAAGGCTATGTTGTCTAAACCACACCGGTATAGCGGATAAAAGAGGAACAGGGTACTGACAGACACTCAGGAGGAAACAGTGTGCACCCAACTGGAAGCCATCAGAAAACATACTCTTTAGTATTGTTACCTGAACTAGCACATAGCACAGCCAAGAACAAGACTTCACAATTCAAGGGCAGCCCAGCAAAGTCAACCTTACCTCTATTTTTGCTACTTAAAATTTCTACTCTTTCATCATAAAAACTCAGGAAAGTGAAAAAAAAAAGAAAAAGAAAAAATAGAACACAGCTGTTTACTACACATACACAATTCCTGAATCTTAAATGAGACAGCATCAGTCACAGAAAAAACAAATCCCTCATTCATCTGTGTTCTGTTGTCCAGTTAAAATGAGGCAGATCTACCTGATGTTTCAAGTGACAAAATAAAGTGATAATAATCAAACACAAATCATGATTAATAACTAAGAACACACTGGAAAGAAGCAAAAGCAGATGATCAGAGACCTGATATCCAAGAAAGAGTGGCAGGGCCTGGGAGCAGCTCAGCAGTAGAGCTTGGACAGCATGCACCAGGCCCTGAGTTCTATGACCAACACCACAGGGAAATTATTTTTTAAACTAGTGATGATACAAAGTTGTAATTATGGATAAGGGTATAAAAAATCTCAGTATGCTATTGTAATCTTTGGATGGACAAAAAGATTGGAAGTCATAGGCAGGCCAAGTGGCAAGCTATTATACTCTCCTTGGAGTTAAATTCTACCCCATTTCCTTAAAGAATTAAAAATGAAGCAACGCAAAAATGCATAAGAGGAGGCTGAAGGGAAAGGATGGAACCATGGAATGAGGGCAGACAGACATGTAGCATGATAAATCATGGTAGTAATAATCATAGTAATCACAAGCTACCCATCTTTGCTTGTCTTTGTTAGAATTAGGAGGGGACCTCAGGAAAGCCAAGACTCAACAGGAGTAAGCTCTTAGCCTTCAAGTATATAAATGTCACTTGTATCTGAAGTTTTCTCAATGAGAATTTTTTTGTACTATTACAGGATTACATTTACTCTGGAAAGAAATCAAATGTTAGTTGAAGTGTTATTTTAGTTAAGAACCAGTTGAAATGATCAAAAGCCTTTAAAGCCATTAAAAAAACCCTTAATCATATGTACTATTCCTTCTCATTTTTCTTTTAACCAAGCAGAACATTACATTAAAGAACGGCTTGCAACCAGTTTTGTAGTATTAAAATAACAAACTTTCCTTATGTCATTAGAACTTCATCAAGCACCATACTTACACTGAAGCATATTCACAAAAGAGTAACAGTGCTTACACACTATATAACAAAATCCATTCACAAAAATTGTATGGGGTATTATTTCCCTTTTCCTTTTATTTTTTTCCTACATTTTTGTTTGGGTTTGGGTTGTTACTTCGGTGATGCTATGGACTGAACCCAGGACCTCATATACATGTGGTCTACCACTGAGCTGCATGTGAACTTGTACAAACAGTCTAGAAGCACATCCAACAGTTAGATTACAAAATCTATAACCCTGAGACTATATTCTCTAGGTTTTATACCTAGGGGTGTCAGTAGTGATAAAATATTTTTGTATTAACTTTCCTACAATTTGGAGAATATGACAGATTTCTAAGAAAGGAAGATGGGAGGAAAAGAGACAGGAGGGGGAAAGAGAAGAAACAAAGAATTTTCTAGAAATGTGCAGCAGCATTAGCTATGGTTTAAATCTCTCTTCTACTCCTAGAGGTAAGCCTCCAGCCCTTCCCATCCTTCCTGCCTTCTTGCCCCTGCTGTGCCTCAGAAAGAATTCCTCTGTTCCTACTAAGTTAAAGACACAGACACCCTCAACTTTCAATTCTATCAAAACAACACCAAATCTGTATTTCCAGGATCAAATGTCTCCTACAACCACTTTTACCTGACACCTTCATCTAGCAAGCATATTACTAAAATGGCTAAGCCAGGTGTGGTGGCACATGCCTTTAATTCCAGCACTTGGAAGGCAAAGGCAGACAGATCGCTATGAGATGGAGACCAGCTTGGTATCCATAGCAAGTTTGGGGCCAGCTGGGGCTACAGGGAGACCATCTCAAAATACCAAGAAATAAAATGGCTAATGACCATCTCAAAAAAACAAAAATTAAAATAAAATGGCTAACGTACACTCTAGTCAGACCACCCCCAACCACTGATGAACTGAACTGCCTTAGAGAATATCAGGTGCTAATTCATCTATTAAGTAGAAATAAAAATGGAATCTCCAGTTCACTGATGGGCTACAGGAACCACGACAGGAGGGTTGCTGGGGCCCGAGGGGGACAGCCAGGCTGGCCAAAACCAGTGTGCAGGCTCAGTGAGTCTCAAAGGAATAAGGCAGAGAGCAACGCAGACAGGCATCAGGTGTGCTCCTCAGCCTCTGTGCATGCGTGGTGCATGTACACACACTAGATAAAAATAAATTAATAAGGGCTGGAGAGACAGCTCAGTGGTTACAAGCACGGCTGCTCTTTCAAAGAACCCACGTTCAGTCCCCAGTACCCACATTAGGTGGTTTACAATTGCCTTTAACTCCAGGTCCAGAGGATCCAACATCCTCTCACACATACATGGCACAGAGAGACACAGACAGACACAAAACAATAATAATAATAATAAATCTTTAATAAATAAAAAAGCAGAGACATTGAAAGGCCTGGCTGGGAAGACAAGCAAAAAACAGGAAGACAGGTGACACGCCTGTTACTGGGACTGAGTAGACCTGGGTGTGTTTAATCACCAATGCAAAGACCCAATGGGTTGGGGAAGCTGAAGATGGAGGAAGAAATAATCTCTAGAATAAGGTCTCTAAGGAAATGGGTGCATAAGAGTCAGAGCACATGGGAACAAAGAGCACTTCTTCCACTTTGAGGGAACAGACCCAGCACCAAGGACTGAAGAGTAATTAACTACTGGAACTCCTGGTCAGCTCGGCACTACACCACTAGACTAGGGCTAATGTAGGGACAGGAAATTCAGGCAATTCCAGCAGAGGTGTCCCACATCTTCTGAGAAGCCCACACAGCTACCGCTTGACAGACTAACTTCACAAAGGCTCAAATCACACTAGGAAAATTCTCAGTGAAGTTTTATTCATCAGATCAATCCAAAATCATCATAGAAGTCCAACTGGGTGTCTGAGGGCTTCCTTAATCTAGCTGTATGATGTATCTTTGTGTGTGAGTTAATTACAATAAAGTGATTTTTTTTTAACTTTTTTAAGGGGATGACTAAACAGCTCAGCAGTTAGAAACACTGGTGCTCTTGCAGAGCACCAGTGTTGGGTTCCCAGCACCCACATGACAGCTAACAACCATCTGTAACTCCAGTTCCAGGGGATCTTCTAACCTATGACCTACATGGGCAGTACACACATGGGCACATTCGCACATATGCAGGCAAAACACTCATATACATAAAATTAAATAAATGAACCAATATCTTTAATCTAATTCACTTTTAATATATAAATATTTTCATGCTAATAGAAATCACTCAGTAAAAGGTCAAAGATGTATATGATCTAAAGAGAAACTAGAGTGAGATGAGGCATCTTCTGAAGGCTTATTTGGGATCAGCTTCAAGAAGGCTTAGTGGGTAAAGGCACTTGCCATCAAACATGATGAACTATGGTCAACCCCTAGGACCCACATGGTGGAAGGAGAGCAAGTCATCCTCTGACCTTCACATGCTGTGGCACACGAACACCCACACACATATTGCACAAAAAAATAATTAGACCAAAAAAAAATGTAAAGAAGTTACAGGCTTATTTGCTGATAATTCTTACCTTGGTTATCTGAAGGAAAAAAAATGGGGTGGAAGCCTTCTACTTACTTGATTGAGTTTCTGAAGTGGTCTTCAGCTGGGTTTTTTACAGTGCAACTGTTCAGAAGCCATAAATCTGCATCTGATGCATTTTCTAGTTTAAAAAAAAATGAATTGAAATAAAGAAAAGCTAAATATCACATTTCAACAAACCAAAAAATTCCAAGTGCTTACCCAGATGGCACAGGAGTGCTGGGGGAAGGGAGGGAAGGTAGTGACAGAGTCAAGTAAACACCCAATTACAGGGCTGGAGGCAAAATGGTGCCAGGCAGAGCTGCTGTATCAGATCTGGTTTGGAAACCTGCAAACTTTGCACTAGCCAGATGGAATCTCAACTGTAAGACCAGATTATCTGGAGTCTCTCACTATTATAAACTGTGCTCCAATGAATAGCACCATGTTTGGACACCCACAAATCATTTGGAGCTTTTCCCAGATTACCTCTAGTATCAAGTATAAAAATGTGGGACAATTGAGTCAACGAATCGTTTCTGAAATTCTACTGCAGACACTTAACCTCCCCTGAGTAAAAGGAGGTCACTCTGCACCCCAATGAGCAGGACCTATAAATGTCTCTTACTAGACCTCCCGCCTCTGTGAACTATCACACCTTCCAGCCCTTTGGACCCTTTCCTCTAGTGGGAAACAGGATTCTAGTGATGCCTTTGTCATGACCTGAACAACTTCTCATGTTGAAATGCCATTCATAGTTTAGGGGTTTTCATTTTTCTTTTTCTGTCTTTCGTTCATTCCACACTCTGTTCACTTTTCCACCAGGCCAGTAGTTATCTTCATCTCAACTTTCAATTCGCTTGTGCATGCATACCAGAGGACATTAATTCCACATCTATGACAGGACTCACAATACTTTTCTCAGTTTACCATTTTATTTTTTGTCAATTGTCATTATGCTTTTCTGTTTCTAAGGTTTCAAATTTGTCAACTTTCTTTTTTTTTTTTTTTTTTTTTTTTTTTTGTCTTTTTGAGACAGGGTCTCCCTGTAGCCCCAGCTGGCCTGGAACTCACAGAGATCCCCCTGCCTCTGCCTCCCAAGTGCTGGGATTAAAGGCGTGTGCCACCACGCCAGATGACAACTTTCCCTCTTCCTAGATCAAAAATGAACTCACCTGTTTCCTTCTAAGTCACACATGGGTTTTGCATTTTGACTTCTGATGTTAGGAAAACTGGCCCTGATACACACTGACCTCATTAAATTTTTAGCGTGAAATTCATTCATTACATTCTCATATTAGGTTGGGAAGTACCTTAAAATATGCTACCTAATGTAAGCAAAGCACTAAAGACATTGGGAACTGTCGCCCACTCAGGGCCATCTGCTAAGGCACTCCTGAAGGCAAGGTGGAGATGGCCATCAAACATGTAAATGTTCACTGGGACCACACATACCTATCAAGTACACACACGTGAATCCATGCACATACATATACACATACATTTTGGTTCTTGTTGTTTTGAGATAGGATCCCACTATATATACCAGGCTGGCCTCAAACACAGATAGATCTACCTGCCCCTGCCTCCCGAGTGCTAGGATTTTTAAAGGCACGTGTCACCATGACTAGCTTCACCTTTTTTTGTTGTTTTTTTTTTTTTTTTTTTTTTTTTTTTTTTTTTTTTTTTTTTTTTTTTTTTTTAATTTTCACTGAATATTAACAAGGCAAAAAGACCCGGAAAGCCTGTATGTCTATTATAAAAAGGTGGCTTGACTACATTATAGGACCTATGATTTAGATCTTAACCATTCCCCCAAAGGCCCATGAGTTAAGGTTTGCTCACTGTGTTCAGCACTACAGTGGCAGTGGAATCAGGAGGTGAGCCCTAATGGAACGAAGTCAAATCCCTGGGAGTGTTAAGATTTGGATGTGAAAAGTCTCCCACAGACCATGTGTTTGAACAAGTGTGTTCCATCTTGGACAAGAGTGGAACCATTACAATGTGGGGCATAACCGGGCTGGAGACTTGCGGCTCGAGCTGAGCCATCTTCCAGTCTCAGTCCCATCTTCGGCTGACCCAGAGTCTCATGCCGCCATGCCTTCTCCATCACGATGGTGGGGCCCTCAAATCAGGAGCCAAAATAAATCCTTCCTCCCCTAAACTGCATCATGTCAGGTATTTGATCACACTTTTGGTCGTCCTAAGGTCATATCCACACACGTGTGCTTCACTCTCTTGTCCTTCCTTCCTCTCTCCCTCCCTCCCTTGCTCCCTAGTCATCATGAAGTGACCATGAGGTGACCGTGCACTTCTGCCACAATGCTCTGCCTCACCATAGGCCCAAATACAGCCAAGCCAAGCAATCATGGATGGACACCACCAAAACCATGAGTCAAGATCCACCTCTTCTCCTTTAAGCTGATTTTCTCAAGTATTTGTTCACCGTGATAAAAAGCTGACTGACACAGGACTGCAGCTGAAATATAAAAAGCAAGATGGGGCTAGAGAGATGGCTCAGTGGTTAAAAGCACTTGCTTCTCTTGCAGAGGACCTAAGTTCAGTTCCCAGTATTCACATGGGGGCAGGTCACAACCTCCGTTCACTCCAGCTCTGGAGGATCCAATGCCTTTTTCTGGCCTCTATGGGCACTGCATTCATGTGTACATACCCACCCAGAGACACATAACTAAAAAACAAAATCTACAAAAAGCAAGATAAATCTCTGAGGGCTGCTTGTAATAGTCTGCTAAAAGAAAGCAAACAAACACAGTGCAGAAGAGTACATCTCATTTGTAAAGAAGGGAAGAAAACGGGACAAGTCCAAGTTCAAGGAAATTTCTAGAAGCAGCTATCAACCTAGAAGTTTAACCCTTTAGATGAGATGAAGTCACAGTTGATCCTCAGGGCACTATTCAGGTGCCTTTCTAAAGTAAATTTATTTATTGATTGATTGATTGATTTATGTATACGTGCATGCATGCAGGCATGTGTACATGTGGGTATGGTATGTGTGGCAGTCACAGGACAACTTGTAGGAGTCCATTCTCTCCTCCCCACCATGTGCGTTGTGAGAATGAAACCCAGGTCATCAGGCTTGGCAGTGAGCCCCTTTACCTGCTGGGCCATCTCTCCAGGCCCTGGATGTACTTTTTTTGGTTTTAGGTTTTTAAAAGTTTGTGTGAATGTTGACTATTTTTAAAATTGTAACCCTGAAAAGGGACACAAATATACTTAATTTATATCAACCTGTATTATTTGCTTTGTGAGATTTATTTTTAATTGGGAGGGTCTGGTGGGGGTGGTCTGTGTGGGAATGTGCACAGGAGTTCAGGTTTGTACAGAATCTAGAAGAGTGCACTGGGTCCCTGGAGCTGAATGTACAGGCGATTGTGAGCCATCCTGCATGGATGCTGGGAACTGAACTTGGGTCCTCTACAAGAACATTACATTCACTTAACTGCTATCACTCTATCACTCCAGCCCCTTACTTGAAGTTTTTGTTCTTTTATTACATTTATTTGTTTATTAGAGGTGAGGTGTTTGTGGCACTGACTGAACATAGAAGTCATGGGACAGTATCTGGGAGTCAGTGCTCTCCTTCCACCATGTAGGTCCTGGGGATCAAATTAAGGTCATCAGGCTTGATAGCAAGCACTCTTACCCACTGAGCCATCTCATCAGCCCTATTTGACTTTTATTACACATTTGTGTGTGTGTGTGTGTGTGTGTGTGTGTGTGTGTGTGTGTGTGTACATGCACCATAGAACACATGCGAGGCCAGAAGTTAGCTTGTAAGAATAGTTTCAGGGTCTGAACTCAGGTCACCAGGCTTGGTGGCAAGCATACCTGCCCACTGAGCCACCTCACAGCTCCATTTGACTTTCAAAGCATGCACTGCTTTCTTTTCTCCTGAATTAATAAACCTTCATCTTTGCTCCCTTCTCAACAGTACTTAGGACCACGAGCATCCTTTCACCTTGAGGTGAAAACAACTATTCTGCTGTAGTCCATCATGAAAACTGTGGCTTGCCACACATTTCCTAAGGACCTGTCTCCCCTGCTAAGAGCTTTTGTAGTCACTGAATGGTCATCAGCAAACCACCCGCTCTGAGTGTGAGGCGAAAGAAACACAATATTTTAATAAAAATGCACTTAGTTTCCAGTGTATATAAAGAAAGAGTTTAGAAACTGTTTTAAGGCCTATGGCAATAAAAATGACTGGTAAAAAATGATCACCACTAACAATACTGAATGCATCCTGTGTCTGGCCAGAAGCCAGGCACATCACACTCACTTTTTTCATGCAACCTTCCCCTGTAAGTTGGGTTAATTTTTATTCCAGTTTTCAGAGAAGGAACCTAGAGCTTAGAAGGAAGAGGGGTGGTGGAAAACCACACAGTTGAAGGGATGGGTAGAGGTCAGGAATCCAGAAAACCTAACTGCGTGGACTGAACATCTGAGGAAATCAGCAGGTCTCATCAGTGATTCTCTATCTCTTGATAAAGATAATGCAGAGCACATTTAAAGACAAAACCAAGCGATTAGACTTGGCCGTGAGGGTATCTCCTGGTAGTTCTAGGCTTCAGAAGCAACTGTTCTGCTATGTCCAACATTTCTGATATTTTGAGCGAGTCAGCTTCTGGTCTTCTCCCCTCAAAAGGTGGGCATGGGCCAGGCATGGTGGCACACACCTTTAATCCCAGCGCTTGGGAGGCAGAGGCAGATGATCTCTGTGAGTTCAAGGCCGGCCTATATAGTGAGTTCCAGGACAGATGGGGCAACAGGGAGACCCTGTCTCAAAAAGACCAAAAAAAAAAGTTGGGCACAGAAGGAAAAGGCAAGTTAATAACGAATGCAAAGTTATCTGTCTCCCTGTTCCCCTGCAGGCTTCGGCATGGCTCCCACCACCGCCACTGAGAACAAAGCATTGATCTTACACAACTGCTCCACTTGAGAGACCAGAGAAGCATCATGAAATAATAAAAAGCCATCTATTCACAGACGTAAATATGGAAGGCAACCAGATTGATGCAAATAAAAGTTCACAGAGAACACCGCAAAGAGAGAAGAAACTTTGATTGTTTTGGCTCCAAAAGCATTTTTTGAGAGAGTTTCTTTGCCACAGAACTCTGAAGACAAGTCAGGTGGTGGGAGCTTAAACATCCATTAAAGCTTACTCAGACCGGGGGTGTTTATTTACATAATACAAATCACAGAGTGCCTACTAAAAACATAGAGAATAAAGTATGCATTAATAAGAGAATTTAAAAGTACCTTGAGGTACATCTTGACAAAAACAGCCTCTTAAAACCAATAAAAGAAGAAACACACTGGCCATGAACTAACCCTCCTCCTCCCCACTTCACCTATTGTTCTTCTGTGGACCGCATAATGGCACGGAGGAGCTGTGCTTTCTAACCTGGTTTCTAAGGGCAATGGAAGTGACTCAGTAGAAAGTATTCTCCTCTTAGCTACCTATGGTTAGGACAGTAAGGATGAGATGGAAGGATCACGGGCAAAGAAGAGAGAAAGCACCAAGACATGGAAGCCTAGGGGGGAACCCAGAGTTCCCTAATCCTGATTACAAAGCAGCCCTCAATTGCACAGCTCTGGTCACTGCGGTGAGAGGGAAGTGACCCTCAGGTACACAGTGCTGGTCGCTGCAGTGAGAGGGAAGGGACCCTCGGCTACACAGTGCTGGTCACTGCGGTGAGAGGGAAGGGACCCTCGGCTACACAGTGCTGGTCACTGCGGTGAGAGGGAAGGGACCCTCGGGTACACAGTGCTGGTCACTGCGGTGAGAGGGAAGGGACCCTCGGCTACACAGTGCTGGTCACTCCGGTGAGAGGGAAGTGACCCTCAGGTACACAGTGTTGGTCAATGCGGTGAGGAAGGGACCCTCGGCTACACAGTCCTGGTCACTGTGGTGAGTCCCTAGGTAAAACAGGAGGCAAGGAGCTCCTGCCATCTTTTAAGCTATTTTCCTGTTATATTAAAATTTTGAAACCTTCGGCCTAATACATAAAGGTCCAAAATACAATTTGATTCTTAGATGTGTATGTACCACAGAAAATATCCTTCCTCATTCAAATATCCTTAAAGTAATATACCAAAAGGAATTTTATTCAGCAATAGAATTAACAATCCAGAGACCTAGCTCACTTACAAACCACCAAAACATCTAGTTTCTGTCATAGTCTACGGCCCTCAGTTGTTTAGCACACATCAGTAACTCGAGTCATCTACTAAGAAGAGCACATTTCCAGGATCAGGAACAACCCTAGAGAGCAGGGAACACTAGCTTACCTGCAGTACACTAATGCTGATACAAGAGCCACTTCTGGCTCTTGACTTAGCAAACCTACTAAGTCAAACTGAGTCAAAATAATGATCAAGTTGGTCATTTGAGAGAAAAAAAATACCCACAAGAAATGGCCAAACTGAAGAAAATCCAGATGTAAAGCAAAGAATGCCTTTAAAGATCTAATGAATAAAACAATGGCTCTAGGCATGAAGAACAAGGCTGGAAGACAGTCCAGTGGGGAAAATGCTTGCCCTGCAACTAGAAGACTAAGTCCCATCCCCAGAACCCATAGAACAAAGCCAGACATGATGGCACACACTATACTCATTAGGGAGGATGAAAGAGGCAGACCCCTGGGCTCACTGGCCTGCCAACCTAGCCTCTTTGACAGGTTCCAGGCCAATGTGACCTTGTCCCAAAAAAAGCAAGTGGACAGCTTTTGAGGAATGAAGTTGGAGCCTGTCCTCTGGCCTCCGCATTCATATGCACACATATATGTACACCCATTCACACATGTGCACCTACATACATACATACATACACACATACACACACACACACACACACACACCATACACACACACGTACACACATACACATGTGCACACAAGAAAAAATAAAGTAGTTTAAGGCTGCCTTGATTCCTCAATGCTCATACCAGGCCCTGATTCCTCAATGCTCATGCCAGGCCCTAAATGGCCCCAAGAAAGAACAAAAATGAACCAGCCATATGTCTCTGCTGCTGACTTGGCATTAAACCGAAATTAATCACCAAAATGAGCGCACCATGCTTTCTAAAAGTATAAGCATACTTTCATCAAATTGAGATGAAGGCAAGTCATTAAAAAAGAAAAGATATTCCCCCAAAACACTCTCTTGCTTGGCTCACCTATAGTCTCAGCACCCAGAAGGCTAAGAGAGGAGCACTACCATGAGTTTGAGGCCAGCTTGGGCTACACAGTGAGTTCCAAGTCAGCCTTGGCTACAGAGTGAGACTCTGTCGCCAAAACAAAACACACCACTTGGGAAAGAATGGCTATTCAGAAGACCTCACTCAGTTGTCACAGGACCAGGAAACTTCTTGGGGAAAGAAGTAGATATTGATATTGCACTGCACAAAGGCAGGGAGAATTCTCTTAGTAAAATGACCAAGATCACTGAAGTAGAATCTGCCTAAGTTAATGCTAAGAAATCTAACTCCAAGTCTACCCTTCAAGTTTATGAGCTAGATGTTTAAAAGGTGATTCAAATTTTACGATGGGGGCTGAAGAGCTGGCTCAGCAGTTAAGAGAGCTGCATTTGCACAGGACCCAAGTGTGGCACCAGCACCCATGTCAGGTAACTCACAACCATCTGTAACTCCGGCTTCAGAGGATCTAACAGCGTCTTCAGGCCTCCACAGGCACCTGCACACAGGTGCACATACACTACATAAATATGATTAAAAATAAAAATTAATCTTTTTTAAAATTTTACTAATTACTTGTGTCAAGATATTTTCTAACTGCAAAGTCAAATGCAATATATTATCGTTATAATTTTGCTTCAAAAGAAGAGAGAACATAAACCATTAAAACATAAAGTATTTCAATGATAAAATGACAACTATTCTAAGCCAGGCGCAGTGGAGCACGCCTTTAATTCCAGCACTCAGGAGGCAGAGGCAGGCGGATCTCTGTGAGTTCAAGGCCAGCCTGGTCTACACAGTGAGTTCCAGGACAACTGGGGCTACAGGGAGACCCTGTCTCAAAAGACCAAAAAAAAATATTCAAAATGAAAAATGGGCGAGGGATCCAAATAGACATTTGTCCAAAGATAAACAAGTAGCTAGCAAGCATATAAAGATGCTTGTCTTATTTTATTTTATCACTTTATTATGTAGCTAGAATATGTGATTGTTCTGATGCACAAAACCAGAATAGGCTTTGGTAGAAAATACAAGTGGCACTTGGTAAGTATAGGATTCAAGCAAAGGGGCCAGAATTGATGAGGGACTGGATGTAGGTGGCCAGGAATAGATCTCAAAATGCCATGGCTACTGTGTGTGACAGAAAAAATGGAGACAGTCAATTGCTGTGCTACCTAATTGGTGGTTGACTAAGTAAGTTTACCCATCCCAAAGTTCTCGCTAGTTATTTTCTTCCTGAATCACTAAGACAGTCACTAATTTTAAGCATATTTAATATAGATGAAATAGCTCAATACTACATAATTCCTCTGAATAAAGTTTTTGACTTAAAATAATATGTACATTTCATCGGAAACATAATATAGCTGATAAATAATATTTTCATTTATTATAAGTTCATAATGGGTATTGTATTAAATGTTTTAATAAAATTCTTTAATTACTTATTTTAAAAAGGGGGATTGAAGAGATGGCTGAGGTTAAGAACACTGGTTGTTCTTACAGAAGACCTAGGTTCGAATCCCAGTACCCACATGGCAGCTAACAACTGTCCATAATCCGTAACTCCAGTCCCAGGGGATCTGACAGTCTCTTCTGACCTCCACGGGCACTGCATGACATGGGTGCTCTTACCTACACACAGGCAATACACGCATACACATAAAATAAAAGTAATAAATAAAAATTTTTGTTAAAAGATTCCCAGCATCATTAGGGAAACGCAAGTCAAAACCAGACCATTTCACATTTACTGGGATGATTGTTTTTAAAAGTTGTTTTAAAGATGTACTGTTGGCAAAGACAAAAAAAAAAAAACAGAACCTGGATCAGGCTCATACAGTATGGATCAAAATGTAAAAAGGTTTAGCTGCTCTGAGAAAGGACCTGGAAGCTCTTCAAACTGTTAAGAGTTAGCACATGACCCAGCAAGCCCTTCCCTGGACATCTGCCCCAGAGAAATGAAAACAAGTTCAGACAGAAACCAGTGTACCAGTGTTCAAAAAGGCATGATCTCTAAGAACTAAAAAGCAGAAAATGCATGAATGTAATAGAGAATAGTCATACAACGGAATATTACTTTGCATGAAAAAGAATGAGAAGCTGATAGATGCAACACTGACCGATCTTAAAGCACTGTGGTCAATGAAAGATCAGCCAGACAAGCACCTGTGCTATATAACTGTTTCAACAAGGTTTCCAGAAGAGACAGAACATGCACCGGTTACTGCCTACAGCTAGGGAAGACAGGAGACAGAGAGGACATGGTGCTTATTTTTATGGTAATAAAACTTTTATAAAATTATTTATGGCAAGGCCAGGCGTGGTGGCACATGCTTTTAGTCCCAGCACTTGGGAGGCAGAGGCAGGCGGATCTCTTATGAGTTCGAGGCCAATCTGGTCTCCATTGAGAGTTCAAGGCCAGCAGGAGCTACAAGGAGACCCTGCCTCAGAAAGACAAAAATAAAATTATCTATGGCAGCTAGGCATGGTTGACTGACACCTGTCACTCAGGAGGTGAAGGCAGAAAGACTGCCATGAGTTCAAAAGCAGCCTTGGCTACATAGTAAGTTATAGGCCAAGCAGTTGAGACCACTTCTTAAAAAAAAAAAAAAAAAAAAAAAAAAAAAAAAAAAAAAAAAAAAAAAAAAAAATTTTTGGGTGGGGGAAAAAA